>NC_041392.1:379345670-379490267 GCF_002162155.2 Triticum dicoccoides | reverse complement strand
ACGTCCGTCGGTGGGGGGGGGGGGTTGATCTGTTTTTTTAAACTAGGGTTTCGGACGGGGGAAGAAGAGATCCGAATGGAGGGGGGTATTAATAGGCATAAGTGGAGCTAGGAGAGTCCAAATGAGGTGCGGTTTTCGCCCACACGATCGTGATCGAACGCTCTAGGGCATGGAGCAGAGTTTGGTGGGTTTTGGGCCAAATTTGGGGGGTGTTGGGCTCCAACACACACGAGGCCTTTTCGGTCCCTCGGTTAACCGTTGGAGTATCAAACGAAGTCCAAATGATACGAAACTTGACAGGCGGTCTACCGGTAGTAAACCAAGGCCGCATGACAAGTCTCGATCCAATCCGGAAATATTTAATCTCCACACAAGAAAGAAAGGTAGAAATGACCACCGGAGGAGAACGAAGCGCCGGATTGCAAAACGGACAACGGGGAAAATGCTCGGATGCATGAGACGAACATGTATGCAAATGAAATGCGCATGATGACATGATATGAGATGCATGACACGCAAGCAATGACAACGCAACAACAGCGAATAACTGCACGACACCTGGCACATCGGTCTCGGGGCGTTACACGCTCTAATGACCCGCTTTTGTGCGGGAGAAGGCAGTTGGCTCGCTCGTAGAAGCAACAGCGCCAGCGACTCGGGCACTTCCGAAATCCGAGATGGCAATGGCAAGCCATGACGAAGCAAACACAACCGTCGCAATGACAATGAAAGATCACGTGACATAGCAGTCAACGCCGGATTCAGCAATCCCAAGCCCGGTCAACGGAAAAAGCCATTCAAGGCGAACAGAGACGGACCATCCAACCTAGACAAGATACTGGACCAACCCTGCCAGATTCACGGCCACCCTGATAAACCAGCCAATCATACTAACAGAAGCCGTTGGGTCTTCAAGCAGGCCGGCAAGCTCAACGCCGAACACAAGGGGAGGAGGCCGCCAGGCAATAGGGACGACGACGAGGTTCACCAACCAAATACCGGGGGTCAAAAGCAATTTCCCCCCAAGGATTGATCAACCCGGGAGCGGAAATAGCAGTTCGGCTTCCGCCGCCCACCTCATATACCCGCCAAATTTGTACCGCGCATACATCACTACATACTTAAGATACCATGGGCATTGGCGTAACAACAATACGGACAAGCCGACAAGCATTCCCATAACATTTTTATCTACTTTCCTTTTTTTTCTTTCTTCATTATCTCTTAAAAACAGGTGACGCAAAGGACAAACATCTAAACTGACTCCATTGGAGTTCGGATCCGTACACTCACCTAAGGGGCTACTTCCGTCAAGGATTCCCCTCGCCGAGGACAGGCGGCGCAGACGTGCGATAGGAGGTCCAAAATAAACTTTTTGTAGACCGCACTCTTTATTTCGAGCCTGAAATATGCCTTTTTCCTCCACCTTCAACCCCGGGCATGTCAAATAGTCGGGGTTGAGGTCTTTTTATATATAAAGTAACCATTGGCATACCGCTCAGGTCCCAGTAAACATTATCCGAATTAATCATTCATGTCTTTTCGCAAATGAATATGGCCCCTATGGTTGTTTCACAGATATGCCTTGGCATAACCTGCCAGGGGCTCGGTATGGGAACAAATGAGATGCCAACAAAGTCCGAACAGCTTTACAACGTACTTCGGCATCGCGAGTTTTGCCTTATATGCATCAGCTCTGAATCATGTCTTGGGTCAATGGTTGGGTTACCCGGCTCCTGTGCTTTCTACCTTAAGTTCCGCTCTATCGGCTAAGGTAGTAAAGGGAGAACTACTGCGATTGTGCTTCCGGTTCATCTGGTCAAGCACCTCAGTAGAGAAAGCCGAAAACCGACTATCATGATGCTGCGAGAGCTGGTCAACCACTCGATGACTTATCAGAATCTGTCGTGATTCCCTCCGTATCACACGAAGGATCCTTTTTCTTTAGGTCATATATGTAATGCACCATATTGGAATAAGCCGTACGCATACCATGGGCTATATCGTAGTCCCCCCTATAAACCTCTTATGGCTAAGTGAAAGTGTTAACTCCCTATAGTCTGATTGCCTGGTTCGCCGCATTATCACCTCCTTCATGGACCAAGATGTTGGATCAAGAGTGATTAAATGCTTTTCCGAACACCCCCATACTTCCTACGAGGGGGCTGAAGCCGACGACTGGAAAACTTCCAGATTATATTAAAACGGCCGCACAGGAGGAACACAAGCTTTCGAGCAAAACATAAAAATAGATTAACTATAAAATTGTCTTTTGCAATTCCCATACACCTCACTCGAATATTATGTCCTTCAAGCATTGACCCTCTATCAAGTGGGCAGCCTCTAAGACATCCTCAAAATAACGCTCCGGTGCGTGATGGTCCTTGCCCTTGGGTGGACTCTTCGCCGCAACATCGATGGCCTTCATCTTCCCCGGTATGTCTTGACACGGGCAAAGGCCATCCGTGCACCCTCAATGCACGTCGACCACTTAACAGCATCGATATGCGGCGCCACATCAACAATCCGCTGCACCAAGGCAAAGTACCTATTTAGAATAGGCTCAGTCGGCCATAGCCGGATTATGACGTTCTTCATGGCGGCACTAGATATCCTATGAAGCTCAACCCATTGGGACATCTGTTCATTCAGCAGCAGAGGGCGCTTCGATGCGCCAAATTGTGACCAGAAAAGCTTCTCCGTTGCATACCCCTCTTGCGCTTGGTAAAACTGCACCGCATCAGAAGAACTCTTCGGCAAGTCTAAAAACTCGTCTAGAGAACTCCACATTTGGTTAAGCTGAGCATAGTTCGGATCGCCGAACTTAGTCTGTAGCAAAAAGGGCTTACCAGCTGCAATTTCCCCAGCTTGCTGGATCTCCACACGGGCCGCTCTAGATTCGGACTGCGCTTCTTTCACCTCTCGCAAGGCCTTGTCAAGCCCAGTTGTTTTGGCTTTATTCTCCTTTTCTAGGAATTCACAGCGGCTAGTAGCATTTTTCAGTTCGAGCACCATCGTGGATATTTTCTCCTCGTCTTGGCGCCGAGCAGCTTGTTCGGCTTTGAACTCAGCTGATGCCTTTTCGGCAGCCGCGTTACTAAACCGAGACTGCTCCTTGGCCCGGGCCAGCTCCGCCCGAATAATTTGAATGGCGACGGCACCATCTGTAGCCATGCATATTCCAGTATGCAACTTTCAACATCACACTTATATTACAAACATGTATATGTAAGGATTGCTCCTAATACATACCTTGCAACTCGTCAAGACGCCTATTGATAAGCGCGATATCATTATCCACCTCATCAATCTTGTGTTGTAAATCCGCAACCTCTACAGTCCGGGCAGTTTCCGGCGAGGTCACAGCCTGTGTTCCAATTAATCATATTATTTCCTGGGCATATCTTTTGATCCTCCGATCGCCTCCCTCGGGAAGCCAATCAGAGTCTCATGGGCTACTATCTATACACAGGTGTATCTCGTGAATAAAACACAATTGCACATATTACAGTACAAACCTCGAAGCATCTTAGTAGACTCGCAAAGGCCTCATTCAATCCGCTCTTCGCGGACAGGACCTTTTTAACCACCGTGCCCATCATGGTACGATGTTCCTCTGAGACAGACGCCTGCCGCAACATGCTCGTCAAGATATCCGGCGCCTCTGGGTCTCCGGCGGCTGCCGTAGGAGTACGGCCGCCCTTTGAAGGGATCCGTTTATTCTTATCCGACTGTATACTGGATTGTTCGGGGCCTTTATTGTTGGTCCCCAGACCCTGGGCCACCGAAGTATTACCTTCGGGTAATGTCTTCATCATCCCTTGCACCACCTGTTGGTCGGGGGAGAAACTAGTGGAGGCGTCTCGCTTTCCATCATCTCGGGGAGAAGGTCCCCCGAAGAAGAGGATTGTTGTAGAAGACTGCGTGCCGAGCTGCAAAAAACATATATTCCAGGCATTACAAGAAAAGAATTGGATATGTTTAAAAACATCCTTGTTCGCTTACGATTTGGCCTGAGGCTTGTCCTCGTCATGAGACCGTGCTTTGACGTCCTCCAAGCCCGAGCCACCCAACAGAGGCATCTTGCCTCGCTTAGGAGCCTATTTCTCCAAATCTTCGGAGGCAACCCTTTTCTTCCCATGAGGGGAGGAGACAACGCCCCCCTTCACTTTTTTCTTTGGATGAGGGAATTTTGATTCCTCCGGACACAATGTCTGATGTACCCTTGGAATAGGGGCCATCTTTGGTTCTCCCACTCTCCGCCTCGCCCTCCTTCACAGACATCTGGTGTGGTGCCAGGGCCAGCATCCTTGTTAGAACAGGATTCGTTAGGCCTTCGGGAAGAGGGGCTGAACACATAATTAGTTCCACCTTCTTTATCCAGCCTTGGAAGAAGATAGCTTGCTCAGTACCATATTACGGTATGCGTAATTACAAAGTGTTCGGGAGACAAGTGCTTTCTGGGGTATCCGGACGGTTGCAGTTAAGGCCAGCATCCTCAGTAGTGTCTGGACAATGTTTTCGCTTCCCGAAAAACAACTTCCACACCCCTTCGTGTGTAGTGCCGAAGAAGTGTTTGAGGGTTCGTGATCCTTCTGGATTAAGCTCCCACATATGGCGAGACCTGCACTGGCATGGCAGGATTCGACGAACTAGCATCACTTGAATCATGTTGACAAGATCGATGTCTCTCTCAAGGAGGGTTCGGATGCGGCTCTGTAGAGTCCGCACTTCATTAACTGATCCCCAGTCCAGCCCCTTGTTAATCCATGATGCAAGGTGTGGCGGAGGGCCAGAACAGAACGCAGGTATAGCTGCCCACTTGGTACTACGGATTTCCGTGACATAAAACCACTCTTGCTGCCATTGGTTGGAGGTTTCGGTGAAAGAGCCTTTTGGCCAAGGGGTGTTGGTAAGTTTGCTCACTACAGCACCACCGCACTCTGCATGTTCCCCGTCAATTACCTTCGGCTTCACACTAAAGGTCTTGATCCATAAGCCGAAGTGTGGGGGGATTCAGAGGAAGGCCTCGCATGTGATAATAAATGCCGAGACGTGGAGGAAGCAGTCCGGGGCTAGATCATGAAAATCTAGTCTGTAATAAAACAGTAGCCCCCGGACGAAGGTGTGAAGAGCGAACCCTAGCCCTCGGGGGAAGTGGGAGATGAATACGACCCTCTCGCCAGATCTTGGGTCAGAATAACCTGTCCTTGAGTAGGAAGCCTGTGGTGTATCTCCACGGTCAAGTATCTGGCCGCCTGAAGCTTTGCAATATCCTCCTCTGTAACGGAGGAAGCTACCCATCGGCCATGAGGGCTGGGTCCGGACATTATGGGGAGGCTTGAAGCAATGAAGTCGAACCTTGGGGGTGCTAGAACTCGAGGTTGGGAAGGCCTAGGAGAAGTTTGGCATAAAAAGGACGGCCCTTGGTTCCTTTATAAAGGCAGCGGGTATTGAACGCCTCCTCCTAAAGCCTAAGAACCTGCATATTCCTAAGGAATCTTTCCCGCGGGACGGTTGGGTTACCCATGCTCGTATTGATGAAAATCCCGCAATAAGGGGACACGATCTCTGCTTTGACAAGACGTGCCAATAAAAACCACGCCCCGAAACATGGAACGACGGGATGGGAAACGGTTTGAAATAATGACCGGGAAAGCGTGATGTCACATTACTAAAGTTGTCAGCATATTGGATTCGTGAAATACTATACTCTCTATGTCTGTGTGTTGCAGATCCGGACATGTTTGTTTCGTCCGAAGACTATCTTGGAGTTCGGAAGGAGGAACCCGCCTTGCAATGCCGAAGACAGATCTACGCGCCGGATACCTTGTCATTGAAACCAGGTTTAGGGGCTACTGAGGGAGTCCTGGACTAAGGGGTCCTCGGGCATCCGGCCTTTTAGCCATGGGCCGGGCTGATGGGCTGTGAAGATACGAAGACCGAAGACTGTACCCGTGTCCGGATGGGATTCTCCTTGGCGTGGAGGGCAAGCTTGGCGACCGAACATGTAGATTCCTTTCTTTGTAACCGACCTTGTGTAACCCTAGATCCCCCTGGTCTATACAAACCGAAGGACTTAGTCCGGAGAGGGGAGAGACTCATTACCATAGCCATACAAGCTAGACCTCTAGGGTTTAGCGATTACGATCTCGAGGTAGATCAACTCTTGTAATACTCGTATTCATCAATATCAATCAAGCAGGACGTAGGGTATTACCTCCATAGAGAAGGACCGAACCTGGGTAAACACCGTGTCCCCTGTCTCCTGTTACCATCGACCTTAGACGCACAGTTCGGGACCCCCTACCCGAGATCCGCCGGTTTTGACACCGACAGTAGCGTTTACCGCAGGCGATGGGGAAAGACGGGGGAACCGTCGCCCGCAGGCGCTGTCCGGGCAACGGGGGCGGCGAGGGCAGCCCGGCGCTCAGCATGAACTCGACGAGTGTCAGCCATGAGAACGGTGGAATGGAGGCGAATTGACCGACGGGAGAAAGGTTGTGACTCACCCCTACCTGGTGCACCAAATGTCGGATTTAGGGCTCCGTATACCCAAGAAAGGTTCGAACTCTAGGGTGCGTGCAAAGAACTCGATCTCTCCAGGCAGCCAACTCGTCGCTCTCACAGCCTAGCTCAATGAACAGGAAAGGAAAGGGACCCGACAGTTTACCCAGGTTCAGGCCACCTTGTGGTGTAAGACTCTACTCCTGCTTTGGGGTGGATTTGCCTCACGAGGGGCTGAGCATGAACTAATATAGAGGAAGAACAGCCTCCGGAGGTCTGTTCTTGTGTTGGTGTGAGCTAGTGAGGGTTCTGGTTGGATCTCTCCTCTATGGTAGTGGCTAAAAAAAATATAGAGAGAGAGAGGCCTCGGTCTTCTTCCCCCAAGATGTAGGCGGGAAGGGATTCCATAGTGGTCAGTTTGAAAGGGGACAGAAGTACATCCTATCCTGACGAAAGGTGGTCTTCGCCTACAAAGCTTCTGCTCGTGACACCATGGTGGGCTCGACGATGACCTCCGTCCTTCCGCCCTGGCGGTCTTGGTCTTGTAGCACGGGAATGGAAACCTTTGGCTGATTCCTCAGGACTCCGCACTTGTGCTCGCCTTCTTAGCACCAAAGAGGAAATATGTTGCTCTGCACGCACTGGCGCCCTCTTGGCCTTGGTCGTCATGGCTTGCGTCATCCGGACCTCATGAGATGGGCGCTTGCATAGGAATCTCCACTCCTCAGGAGCCAGCCGAGGGAGACCGCTACCTCCGTATGTCTTGGCGTTGTCTGCCTCGCGAGGGTCTTGTCTTGAAGTTGACGAAGATGGGCCTTACCAGGCCGTTGATGGAGCCACTCTGTAGGCAGGCAAGTTTGGGTACCCTGGTTCCCAGAATGCCGACATCTCCTTGTGTTATAACCATTGCCTCAATATTGTATTTCAGGAGACGTTGAATGTGAAAGAGTCGCAACTGAGTGACTTAAAGAAGAATATTGAGCTGCAACAAGCTAATACTTCCAAGGCCGAGTCAAGCCTGAAAACTTCACTGGAAGAAACTAAGAAAATCAAGGCGGGTTTTGATGTTGAAAGAACTGCCTAGGAAACTGACAAGGCTACACTGCAAAGAAAAGCAGAAGATGCTAAGGCTAAGCTTAAGCCAGTAACCGAAGAGTTAGCAGGCTTGAAGGAACATATCTGTCAAATGTCAGCCGCCATCTTTGGTAAGCTTAATATGCAACTCATCATTTGTTTTGATATTTCTTTAATCCGCCTGGAAATTCATAACATATAATTCTTCACCCGCCTGGCAACTCTCATGCGAAAAATTGAATAGGCCTCAGAAGCTCTAGTCTTGGCCAGAAAGTGCTACTCAAATTTAAGGCGGCTTATTTATTGACTAAGCAGTTGTATGCTGGAACACTTTGCAGCCTTGTAGCTTTGTCAGGTAGCAGAAAACCTCCAAGTCAAATCAAGACTGTGCTGGATCATCTCACGACAACGCCGACTCAAATTGAGGAGGTTAAATTATTAGCCACCCGAGCCAGAGCCATTGTTGCTCTAGGCCGGGCCAAGGCATGGCAATCAGAACTTGACATGGAGGAAATAGCTACCGGATGCCCAGAGTTCAAGGATGATGAGTCGATCTTTGAAGAGAAAGACTTCAACCAATGCATCAGAAAGATGTGGCCCCTGGCTTGCAAACTTATAGAAGATCTGAATTTGAGCAAGTACATGTCGGCTTATGGTGAGAACAACAATAAGATTAAGCCACCATCTCATGATGTTGTAGATATCATTCCACCAAGGCATAAGCATATTTTCGCTCCTGATCTTAATCCCTCTATTTTTAAATGATGAGGCGACCTTTGAAGAATTAACCGGCATCGACTGGACATCGGCTACTCTCGAGATGACAGATGAAGGAGAACCGGTGCAGGGTGACTAAGAGGCCTCAACCTCAAGACGCCAGGATGACAATGACCCGCCAGGTGGAAACCCGGATGGTGCTGACACCGGCTCAATGGAGTAACTTAACTCCAAAAAACACTTGGTCACAAGTTATTGGGCTCAGCCGAAGCCTTGTAACAGGTAGCTAAAAACAATTATCTGCTCTGCCATACCTTCTAGCATGTTATCTCTACTTTTGATCTGGCAGTTGAACCTTATTGCATGCGTCCCGTATGATCGCGGATCCCGAGCATCCCGAGCAGCTCGGATGTATGCGTCCGCCGAACTAAAGGCATTAAATGCCTCTTTGGTAAAGGTAGGATCGCGCATGGCGGCTGAGGGAGTCCTGGATTAGGGGGTGTTCGGTTGCCGGACTATACCTTCAGCCGGACTCCTGGACTATGAAGATACAAGATTGAAGACTTCGTCCCGTGTCCGGATGGGACTTTCCTTGGCATGGAAGACAAGCTTGGCGATGCGGATATTCAAGATCTCCTACCATTGTAACCGACTCTATGTAACCCTAACCCTATCCGGTGTCTATATAAACCTGAGGGTTGTAGTCCGTAGGCAATCAACTCCATATACAACAATTATACCATAGGCTAGCTTCTAGGGTTTAGCCTCCTTGATCTCATGGTAGATCTACTCTTGTACTACCCATATCATCAATATTAATCAAGCAGGACGTAGGGTTTTACCTCCATCAAGAGGGCCCGAACCTGGGTAAAACATCATGTTCCCTGCCTCCTGTTACCATCCGGCCTAGACGCACAGTTCCGGACCCACTACCCGAGATCCGTCGGTTTTGACACCAACATTGGTGCTTTCATTGAGAGTTCCTCTGTGTCGTTGCCTTTAGGCCCGATGGCTCCTTTGATCATCAACAACGATACGGTCCAGGGTGAGACTTTTCTCCCCGGACAGATCTTCGTCTTCGGCGGCTTCGCTCTGCGGGCCAATTCGCTCGGCCACTTGGAGCAGATCGAAAGCTACGCCCCTGGCCATCAAGTCAGGTTTGGAAGCTTAAACTACACGGCTGACATCCGTGGAGACTTGATCTTCGACGGGCTCGAGCCACGGCCAAGCGCGCCGCACTATCTCGAGGGGCATGATCTAGCTCTGCCCCCGGACAGTGTCCTGGAGGCCGCACACGCATCGGCTCCAACCCCTAACTCGGAGCCTATTGCACCAATTGAGGATGAACGGTTGGACGTCACCTCGGGGGCTGCGATCCCGAAAGCGATCGAGCCGAACGCTAGCCCCGCACTCTGCACGACCCGTGACTCCGAGGATCTGGACTCCTCCCCGGACTCCGAACCCCCCGCGCCCCTGCCAATCGAATCCGATTGGGCGCCGATAATGGAGTTCACCGCCGTAGACATCTTTCAGCACTCGCCTTGTGGTGATATCCTGAACTCTCTCAAGACTCTCTCCTTATCAGGAGAGCCCTGGCCGAACTACGGTCAGCGAGGATGGGATACGAACGATGAAGAAATTCAAAGCCCACCCACCACCCACTTGGTAGCCACTGTCGACAATTTAAACGACGTGCTCAACTTCGACTCCGGAGACATCGACAACATGGATGACGATGCAGGAGATACCGACGAACCAACGCCCATAGGGCATTGGACAGCCACCTCATCTCACGATGCGTACATGGTGGATACCCCTAAAGGAAGCGACAATGAGGAAAAAGGGGATGGGACGGGAGATCGACCCCCCGAAAAGCAATCAAAGCATCGGCGTAAACACCGACCCAAGCCCCGCCTCAACAAAAACCCAGCCATAGAGCAGGACGAGCCGGTAGACGACGAGCAGGCCTTAGAGCAACCGTCCAAACAGGGCAACACGGATAGAGAAGACGAACATCCCTCCTCTGGCGAAAACGGCATTCCGGACGACCTCATGCCGAATAAACCTATGGAGCAGAAGAACCTCCACGAGAGGCTCGTTGTAACTGCACGCAGCCTAAAGAAGCAGAAGCGGAAACTAAAAATAGCGGAAGACGCACTCCGGATTAGATGGAGCAAAATAATCAACACCACAGATAAGTACGGCGACAGTCGCCGCACTAAAAGCTATCCGAAAAGAAAGCTACTGCCTGAATTCGAGGAAGAGGCCCTAGAGTCCTCGCATTCAAAAAATGAAAAATCCACACGGTCGGATAGACGACCCCATAAAGCGGCAAGCGGTGCCGCACCTAAATCGGCATGCGACCCACCTAAGGATTCACATCATGGCCCAGTCAGGTCCATTTATGGGCCAAAAAAGCAAGCTCTCGTAAGCAACGCTATGAAGCCATCATCAGAATCCGGCACACCCAAATACAGGGGCGCCGCACACCCCCTATGTTTCACCGATGAGGTCCTGGACTATGAATTCCTAGAGGGATTCAAACCCGTAAACATAGAGGCATATGATGGAACAACAGACCCTGGAGTCTGGATCGAGGATTATATCCTCCACATACACATGGCTAGAGGAGATGATCTCCACGCCATAAAATATCTACCCCTTAAGCTTAAAGGGCCAGCCCGGCATTGGCTTAAAAGCCTTCCCAAAAACACAATTGGAAGATGGGAAGAGCTCGAGGATGCTTTCTGAGCAAACTTTCAAGGGACCTATGTCCGCCCTCCGGATGCAGACGATCTTAGTCACATAACTCAACAACCCGGAGAATCAGCTCGGTAGTTCTGGAATAGATTCCTCACTAAAAAGAATCAGATAGTCGACTGTCCGGACACCAAAGCCTTAGCAGCTTTCAGGCATAACGTCCAAGACGAATGGCTCGCCAGACACCTCGGCCAAGAAAAGCCAAGAACAATGGCCGCACTAACAAGCCTCATGACCCGCTTTTGTGCAGGGGAGGACAGATGGTTGGCAAGGTGCAGCCCCACCAACCCAAGTACATCCGAAACTAGGGGTGGAAATGGAAAACCACGACGCAACAAGGACTGTCGCTGGACTAAGGACAAAAGTCAGAAGAGCACGGCAGTCAATGCCGGATTCAAAGGGTCACGACAAAATCAGGAAAAATCGCCCCCCAGGATAACAGGGACGATCCATCCAACCTAAGTAAAATCCTGGACAGGATATGTCAGATACACGGTACTCCCAGGAAGCCTGCTAACCATACCCACAGAGACTGTTGGGTTTTCAAACAATCCGGCAGACTCAATGCCGAACACAAGGGGCTCGACACACCAAGCGAAGACGAGAACGAACCCCAAAAGCAGAGCACCAGGAAACAAAAGAACTTCCCACCAGAAGTAAAAACAGTGAACTCACTTCACATAACAAAACGTGCGGTGCCCGTAAAGGTACGCACCACACGGCCCAAAGGGTCCTGCCACTGGTTGTCAAAACCGATCATCTTCGATCGGCTAGATTATTCTAGGAATATCAAGAATGTAGGCTGGACTGCCTTGATACTCGATCCAATAATTGGCGGACACCAGTTTTCAAATGTCCTTATGGAGGGCGGCAGTGGACTAAACCTGATATATCAGGATACAATCCAGCACATGGGAATAAACCCAGCAAGAATCCGCCGCAGCAAAACCTCCTTTCAAGGGGTAATACCTGGTCCGGACACCCATTGTATGGGTTTTCTCCGGCTCGAAGTCATATTCGGCTCTGCCGATAACCTCCGCCGCAAAAAGCTGACCTTCCATATCGTCCCGTTCTCAAGTCGCTTTCAAGCACTACTGGGACGCAAAGCTTTCGCTCGCTTTAACGCAATACCGCATTATGCATCTCTTACACTTAAGATGCCCGGTCCACGAGGCATCATCTCTTTGAAGGGGAAGCACTAAAGTGCGCCTCCCCAAGCGGAGGACTGTGCGGCCGCTTTGACAGCCCCACAGCAAAATGGCCTCACCGGCCAAAAGAAACTTCGAAATAGGTCATTCAAGACCACGAACGCGGATGGACGAGTTCAGTGCAAAATCATCATTGATGCAGGCCCAGAAGCCATATACCCCCGCACTAGGGGCTCCACGCATATACAATAAGAGACAATAAAGCTCAATCTTATATATCTTACTTTATACTTTGCTTATTTAAAAAAAATTTGGCACGACCCGTTTTCAACTCAGTTCCTCTCTTTTACAAATGAACGTCGTGCGGCGCCCGTCCAGGACATGGCACAACGGAGACACGGGCGCAGACGTGCAGTAGGGACCCGTCCTAAAGGATTCTTTTTAGATTAAGACCCTGCGTAAACCTTTTTTACTGTCTCTTGTTGCTACACATCCCCTGGTTTTTTCTTTCTGATATAACCAAGGAGGAGGCTGGCGTCTTGGCATGTGGCCACGTTAGAATTTTTGCACGTACCTGGACACTAGGGGCTTTTTTAATAAAGAGTGTTGTTTCGCCCGCACTCATAAAGACTGAACACCTTAGGGAGTGGTCGGCGTCGCGAGTTTTGGCATTATATGCATCAGCTCCGAATCATGTCTTTGGTCAAATGTTGGGTTGCCCGGCTCCTGAGTTTGGCTACCTTACATTCCGCTCTATCGGCTAAGGTAGCACCAGGAGAACTACTGCGATTGTGCCCCCGGTTCGGCCGGGCGAGCACCTCAGTAGAGAAAGCCAAAAACTGACTGTCATGATGTAGCGTGAGACTGGTCAGCCACTCGATGACCTATCGGAATCTATCGGATTCCTCCGCTTTAACGAAGGGCCGCTTCCCGGTCAGGCACATACGCGCCCCGAATTCGGACGAGCGCAGTTGCCACCAAGGAGCTACCTAAAGAGTCTCATTGTCAAACTCCTATGGCTAAGTGAAAGTGCTAAAGCATTATAGTCCGGTTGCCTGGCCCGCTGCGCTATCACCTCCTTTGTAGGACTAAGACGTTGGGTTAAGTGTGAAAATGCGTCTTCTGCGAGCACCCCCGCACTATGTGTGTGGGGGCTGAAGCCAACGACTGCCATCTTTCAGATTCTATATATATATATATATATATATATATATATATATATATATATATATATATATATATATATATATATATATATATATATATATATATATATCTTAAAACGGCCGCACAGGAGGTGTTCCCAATACTTGGAGGCACAAGTATAAAAAAGGCCACTACAGTTTATCAAAATATTACTTTATAAATACATATGCTATCATAACATAGCATCTTTCGGGCATTGCGTCTCTATTACACGAGCGCCTTCAAGAACTTCCTGAAAATAGTGCTTGGAGGGTACTCAGCTTTTGTCCGAATCTCAGGACGCAACAACGGTGGTCTCCATCTCTGCCCAGTATGTCTTAACACGGGTAAGAGCCATCCTAGCGCCCTCTATGCATGTTGACCTCTTCATTGCATTTATACGCGGCACCGCGTCAAGGAATTGCTGCACCAAGCTGAAATAACTCTTCGGCTCCGATCTCCCCGGCCACAGGTGACCCATGACGTACTTCATGGCGAGTCCAGACAACCTATTCAGTTCGGCCCATTGAGCCAAATGATCATCCACTGCCAGTGGATGCTCTGGATTGTGAAACTGTGACCAAAAAAGCTTTTCCACTTCGCGATCTTTCTGATCTTGAAAGTGTTCGGTCGCATCAGCAGCACTCGCTGCCAAGTCTAGATAGGTATCCTCCACACTCCACATCCGGTCCAACGGAGCAAACTTCGGATCACAAAATTTCCTTCGCAGCATAAAGGGCTTTCCTGCCGCAATCTGTTCGGCCTGACGCAGCTCCTCCTTCGCAGCTCTCATCGCAGAGCGCGCGTCCTTGGCATTGGCAACGGCCTTCTCTAAGTCCGTCTGTTTCGCCTGGTCTTCTTTTTCAAGAAGTCTGCAACGGCCGGTAGCGCTTTTTAACTTTTCGGCCATCTCGGCCATCTCCTCCTTGCTTCGGCAATGAGCAGCCTGTTCGGCTCTCAGCTCTTCAAGGGCCTTCTCGGCAGCCGCATCGCTTTTCCTGGCTTGCTCCTTAGCTCGGGCAAGTTCTGCCCTAAGATTCTCCACGGCGGCCGTACCATCTGCGTCGAGCACACACATTGTAAGACACTGGCGTGAAGCTCCTCTTACCTGATGCCGCCCGAAGAATTACATACCTTGAGCCTCATCAAGCCGCTTGTTGACAAGCGCGATGTCGGCATCTGCCACGTCCAGTTGCCGCTTTAGTTCGGCCACATCATTAGTTCGGCTTGATTCCGAACACCTCGCCACCTACATTCAAAGGCGACATCTTAGACCTGGGATTATGATCCTCTGCGTGCCGTCATTTCTTGACAATGCGCAGAGTCTCAGGGGCTACTATCTACACATGGCGCACCTTACTTATGCGCAACTGACAAAAGTGTACATTATCGAACGTACCTCAAAACCCGTCAGTAAACTTTTGACGGCCTCATGCAATCCGCTTTCTGCAGATGAAATCCTTTCAATCACCGTGCCCATCAATGCACGGTGCTCCTCTGAGATGGAAGCTCGCCCCAGCAGAATCTTTAGCTCCTCCGGCCGAGCACCAGACGGTGCCGGACTTGTCCTATGGCATCTTTCGAAGGCCGGACGTGGAGAGCCTTGGGGGGCCACATAGCTATCTTCCGCCCCTGCCGGATTCAGAGAAACCCCCCGCGACGACACCTCAGGGTCGCCCGCCTCACTAGGAGGTACGGCAGGGGGAGGCGTCCCGCTCTCCATCATCTCCGGAGGAAGATCCCCCGAAGACGAGCTCTGCTGAGAAGGGCTGAGGTCCGAGCTACAAGGTAAAATTTCGGTTAATCTTCTCAGATATAAATCAAGGATTTCTCTCATCCCTCAAAAGGAAAACCTCTCTCTACTTACGGCTCGCTGGAGGGCTGATCCCTTTGAGGGCGTAGTTCGACCGAGGAACTCCCCGGCGTCGGACCCTCTGACGAGGATTTTCTCCCCCGCTTCGGGGCCATGGTCTCCGGGTCGTCAGAGGCGGCCCTCTTCTTCCCCTTGGGAGAGGAATTGTCGGTTCCTCCCTTCGGAGCAGCCTCCTTCGAGGAGGCCATAGTTCCCTTGTCGTTCCCCTTACTTCCCTCCAAAGGCATTATCTTCAACATCCTGACAAGCACGGGATCCGGCCTGGTTTCGTGAAGGGGAACCGGACACCTGATCAGCTTTGCCTTTGCTATCCACTCCTGTTTAAAAGGACAGCTCCTTTAGGGGCAAGTTTATGACGATTATATGGATAGTAGGTCCGGGCACAAGGTTACTTACTCTGGTATCCGGGCGATTGCAGCTTAGGCCTGCATCCTCGGTCAAATCCGGACACATCATTTGTGATCCGAAGAACAGTTTATACATCTCCACGGGCGTTGCGCCCATAAAATGATGGAGAGCTCGTGGTCCCTCCGGATTGAACTCCCACAGACAAAGGGAGCGACGTTTGCCGGGTAGTGTTCGGCGAATCAGCATGACCTGCGTCACCTTGACCAGGTTGAGGTCTCTTTCTAAGAGATCCCTGATGCGGCCCTGCAACAAGGGCACGTCTTTGGATAACCCCCAATCTAATCCTTTGTTGACCCATGATGCTAGCCGTGATGGGGGACCCGAGCGAAAGGCAGGAGGCGCCGCCCACTTGGCGCTCCTGGGAGTGGTGATATAGAACCATTCTCGTTGCCACAAGCTGAGCTCCTCTTGAAAGGAGCCCTCGGGCCATGGAGCATCGGCATTCTTACTTATGACAGCGCCTCCGCACTCTGCGTGCCGTCCCTCGATCATCTTCGGCTCCACTCCAAAAGTCTTGAGCCATAATCCGAAGTGAGGAGTAACACGGAGGAATGCTTCGCACACAACGATGAATGAGGAAATGTGGAGGATGGACTCCGGAGCTAAGTCATGAAATTCCAGCCCATAATAAAACAGCAGCCCCCTCACGAAGGGATCCATCAGGAAGCCTAACCCCCGAAGGAAGTGAGACATGAACACTACGCTCTCACCTGGCTGGGGACTGGGAATAGCCTGCCTTTGAGCAGGCAACCTATGCGAAATTTCGGCGGTCAAGAACTTAGCCTCTCTCAACTTTAGCACGTCCTCCTCCGGGCATCCATCGGCCTTGAAGGTCGGAACCGGACATTGTCGAAGGTCTGAGGCGCCCGGAATCTGAAGCCTAGGGTGTTGGAACTCGAGGCGACGGGCGAACTTGTTTTGGGATTGGAGAAAAGGAGTAAGGCCCTGGTCCCTTTATAAAAGGTTGAATACCAGGAGCCCTCCCTGTAACCGTTTGGGACTCGCCTTTAATCAAGAAAACATGCTAACGGGCACGATTGGGTTACCCATGTCTGTATTGATGAGAATCCCGTAAAACGGGGGCACACGATCTCTGCTTTGACAAGACGTGCCAAGGAAACCGCCTCGCAAAACACGCTGAGGTGGAAGAGTGAAAACGATTCGAGTGAAGGACTTGGCTGTAGTGTGATGACGCACTGCGGAATACGTCAGCAGATTTGATTTGTGTTAATATTATTCTCTCTATGGCAATATGTGGAAGCTTATTTTTGCAGAGTCGGACACTACTCTTGGTGCTTAAAATCTTCTATGAAGGACTTGGAGGAGGAACCCGCCTTGCAATGCCGAAGCCAATTTGCGTGCCGGACTCGTCGTCATTGAAGCCTGGTTCAGGGCTACTGAGGGAGTCCTGGATTAGGGGGTGTTCGGGTAGCCGGACTATACCTTCAGCCGGACTCCTGGACTATGAAGATACAAGATTGAAGACTTCGTCCCGTGTCCGGATGGGACTTTCCTTGGCGTGGAAGACAAGCTTGGCGATGCGGATATTCAAGATCTCCTACCATTGTAACCGACTCTATGTAACCCTAACCCTATCCGGTGTCTATATAAATCGGAGGGTTGTAGTCCGTAGGCAATCAACTCCATATACAACAATTATACCATAGACTAGCTTCTAGGGTTTAGCCTCCTTGATCTCGTGGTAGATCTACTCTTGTACTACCCATATCATCAATATTAATCAAGCAGGACGTAGGGTTTTACCTCCATCAAGAGGGCCCGCACCTGGGTAAAACATCGTGTTCCCTGCCTCCTGTTACCATCCGCCTAGACGTACAGTTCGGGATCCACTACCCGAGATCCGCCGGTTTTGACACCGACAGCGGCCCTCCGGCATCGATGGTTCATGGCACTCTCCACCTCGGAGTTGGTGACAGATACATTGTCTGACTCATCGGAGAGAGGATAATCCGGCATGGCACCCGTATCGACTCTCGCCCTAGAGGCATGGTCCGAGGTCGGATTGATGGATGTATGTTCGGCGAGGTCTCCAAATATAGTCCCGTCAGTGCTCTTCCTGGAATATGGGGAATGAGAAAAAACATCACAGTTCGGCATGTTTGCCGCAGGGCGTATAAAAAATTATACCTTCTTCATGAAGGTCGGAGCTTGGAAGAATCGCTGTCCGCCTTTCTTTTTGAAGATCCACCTTGTGTCGGTGTACCCTTCTTAAAGGACGATCCTGATGTGGCGTGGCGAGACAAGCACCGCCCCTTTTAAAACACAAGACATTGCAGTGGATGAAGCGCAGTGAAAAAACTCTTTGTAAGGAGACACCTTCAGGGTACTTACGTGGGAGGAAGGGAGAAGGCTGGGGTACTCGGATATAATGGCCAATTCCGTGCCATCATAACTCGCTTGATAGAAAACCCCCTCCTCGAGCTCTACAGATATGTCCAGATCCTCTTCAAATCTGGGATCCAGGTCCCAATTATGGTCCTCCGACTGCGGGGCGGGGCTATAGATCTTCGCGACAACTTTCCTCCATTCCTGTCAAGAACTGGTGGGGATAAGTTCAGCTGGGTACGACTCAGGAGGAGCATTAAGTAAAATTACTGAGCGAAGGCTTACCCAGCTGGGAGGATTGTACATGGAAATGCCATCCTGACACTTGAGGCAAGTGAATTCCTCTTTCTCCCCCTTAAAAAGATCAGCCAGCATGGCAGCCAAGGCAGCGAAGTCGTCCGAACCCTTACGTCCGCATCGTGACGCATCATCCTCTCTGTTGTAATGCCACATGGGGAGTCCTCTGGATTGGATTGGCTGAACGCCCCGCATTATGGAAATCGCCATTACCTCAATTATGGACAGTCCGGACTGGGCGAGTGTCTTTATCTTGTCCATTAGCATCTGGACCTTTGCACTGTCTTCTTCCTCAAGGCTTCGTGGGCGCCAGCTGTGGCGCTTCTTTAACGAGGCACTGGAAAATGCGGGTAGGCCTCGTCGGATTGGGATAGATAGAATGACGTCTTCAATATAAATCCACTCCGAGGGCCACTCTTCGGATGCCTTCTTTGGAGTGCCGGGTAGGTATCCTGTCCCGGCTATGCGCCACACTTTGGCGCCGCCCACCTTGAATATGGATCCCTTTTGGGAGCGAGGGACGAGACTGAAAAGCTTCCTCCATAATTCAAAATGGGCCTCACAGCCTAGGAACAGCTCGAAAAGAGTGACGAAGCCCGCGATGTGCAGAATAAAGCCTGGTGTAAGGTTGTGTAGTTGGATGCCATAGTACTCCAGGAGACCTCGGAGGAAAGGATGGATTGGAAACCCAATGCCTCTTAATAAAAAGGAAACAAAGCACACTCGCTCCCCTTCTGAAGGGTTTGGAAAATTTTCCGCCAGGGCTTCGCCACTAAAGGAGGTTAATCCTGCCCGAACGGGGACTAGATGTAACACCCCGAGACTGATGTGCGAGGTGTCCTCCGCTTATTTGCTGTTGTTGGCTTGTCATTTGCTTGCGTGTTGCATCTTATCATGTCATCATGTGCATTGCATCATCATGTTTTCAAAACTTGCATCCGTCCCGGCCTCCTCGTTCTCTCTGTTGTCCGTTCTGAGCCCAGATACACTTGCACGCGCCCGCGGCATGTCCGAAATAGTATTTTATAAGTGGCCGGAAAATGTTCTCGGAATGGTATGAGAGTTCACGTGTGGTCTTATTATAGTGTAGATAGACCGCCTGTCAAGTTTCACCGCATTCGGAGATCTTTTGATGCCCCAACGGATAACTATAGCGACATTATAGCCGGTCTAACGTCGGACATTTTCGGTCTCCGAAAACAGATGCCGGGCCCTCTCTCTCTCTTCTCCCCCTCGCAGTCTCGCCACAGCCCACCTAGTCCATCCTCCTTCCCCTCTTCGCTTCTGGAGTTGTCTGATGCGACCGCACGGTCCGAAACCCTCTCTTCTCAGTGCATCGAACCCCTCGCGCGCGTCCGGAAGTTGTCCCGAACCCGACCTGAGCAGTCGTCACCGTTGTGTCCGGATCATCCCCAAACGTCTACAAAACATCACCGTTTTCTTATTTGGACTTCCTAGTGTTTTATTCTCGACCGCTCGATTTTAATTGGAGGGACGGATTAGCCCCTAAACTTCCCTCTTTTCCATATATATAGTCCACTCCTAGACTATTTTGGACAAACCCTAAAACCTAGGGCACTTGTCCCATCCATCCCCTCACCCGCCGCCGCCACTTTTCCCACCATCTACATCGGGATCCTTCCTGATCCAGCCAACCACCAGCTCCCCTCCTGATCCACCTACCAGGCATCGCCATTTTTCCCCTTGCTCTCTGTGCCCAACCAACCACGCCGCGCCCGTGATCTAAAAATCCCTCTCGGCCTCCCCACGTCGAGCTCCTACCAGATCACCACGCCGTCTCGCGAGCGCCCAAATCCCCAGCAAGCCGCTGCCCGCCGCAAGCTGCAGCACCACCAGAGCTCCTTCCGTCGTTGAGCTCCACCAGCAGCTGAGCCACGTCGCCCCGTTTGTCTGCATTGGCAGCCAGGCACCCGAGGCATCGCGCTCCTCCCTCTCATCACCTCGCCTCCCCTACCTTCCCTTCCTTCTCATCTCTCTCTCTCTCTCGTCCTGGACAGGAGAGCAGCCATGGGCGTCCGTCCATGGAGGTGAGCCGCGCCGCCCTGGTCACCTGCGATCTCGGGTCACCTCCGCGTCATCCTCACCGCCCGCTGGAGCCGAGGCCGTCGCCTCCTCAGTTCGTCGCGCCGCCACCAAGTTCGCCGTGTCCGCTGCCTCCCGGTGCCCCTTCCTCAACCGCGCCTGCAACCCCTGCCTCCCTGGCGCGCCAAGTTCGTCGGCGTCGCTCTCCTGCATCGCCGCTGCCTTCACTTGTCTCGCCGGCGTGCGTCCCGCCTAGTCCCTCCACCGTCCCGTGTTTGGAGCCGCGTCCCTCTGCTTCGAGCTGCCTCCCGCGCCTCGTTCTCCTTCAAGACCGGCCGATCTCAGCGCCGACCCACCAGATCCGGCCTCCCCCTCGCCTTCTCCGCCTCGCAAGACACCACGCCTTCCCGGAGTTCCTCGCCGTGCCGCTCCTCTGTTCCGTTTGAGCAGAGACGAACCTCTTCAGCCGCTCGCGTTGACCGCATCCAGCGCCAAGGCCAGCCTGATTCCCCTCCAGAGACGGCCTGCCTGGGCCTCTCCCCCCGATCTGGGCTTGGCCCATGGTGAGGCCATCCCCAGCGCCTCATTTTTCCCCCTTCCACTGTTGGGCCGGCCAGTTCCAGCCCATGAACGTTTTTTTTTCAGTCCTGGCCGATTTGTTTTATATCTCAGGTTTTACTGTTTTACAGAAAAGTCCCTAGGCAACATGCATATAATAACTCCCAATTGGTGCATCGGATTAAAATGAATTATATATGAATAATTCTTAGAATTATGTGTAGGTTAATTATATGCCACTTTCATCCATGTTTAAAATGTCTAAAATGATGTTTGTTTAAATTTGCTCCTATGTCATGTTAAAATGCTTTAATTCATAACTAAATAACCGTAACTCCGAATTTAATAAACTTTATATGTAAATGGGGTGGAAAAATGCCTAGTTTAACATGGTGTACTTGTTTTGCATGTTTAATAACTCTAAAATTGTGTTTAGGGCAGAACAGTACCATAACCAAAATATGCTCATGAGGAGTTTCCAGATTTGTTGTTTGCTGTTCCCGGCCTCATTTAAACTTGACTAGGTAGGTAGTTTTACTTTGCTTCACCCCTTGCCATGCTAAACAACATATAATCTTATTGGGTACATAAACGAGATCGAACTAAGTAACTCGAATGTGGTGTTCCGTCAATATGCATCCCGTTGCATATTGAGCTCTACTTAATTTGTAGGATTGCTTGTACATTTTGCCATGCCATGCCTCTTTAAACTGGACAGGCATCATACTTGATTCTGCATCATGCCATGATTATGTGGTGGTTGTTTACTATGTTGTTTTCTTCTTTCCGGTGTTGCTTCTTTGGGTTGGTTCCGATTACGTCACGTTGGTGAGGAACCGTTCGACTACGTCCGTTTGTCTTCTTCATGGACTCGTTCTTCTTCCTTGCGGGATTTTAGGCAAGATGACCATACCCTCGAAATCACTTCTATCTTTGCTTGCTAGATGCTTGCTCTTTTGCTATGCCTATGCTGCGATACCTACCACTTGCTTATCATGCCTCCCATGTTGTTAAACCAAGCCTCTAACCCACCTTGTCCTAGCAAACCATTGTTTGGCTATGTTACCGCTTTGCTCAGCCCCTCTTATAGCGTTGTTAGTTGCAGGTGAAGATTGAAGTTTGTTCCTTGTTGGAACATGGCTATGTTGTTCCTTGTTGGAACATGGATATTTGTTGGGATATCACAATATCTCTTATTTAATTAATGCATCTATATACTTGGTAAAGGGTGGAAGGCTCGGCCTTATGCCTGGTGTTTTGTTCCACTCTTGCCGCCCTAGTTTCCGTCATATCGGTGTTATGTTCCTAGATTTTGCGTTCCTTATGCGGTTGGGTTATAATGGGAACCCCTTGACAGTTCGCCTTGAATAAAACTCCTCCAGCAATGCCCAACATTGGTTTTACCATTCGCCACCTAGCCTCTTCTTTCCCTTGGGTTCTGCAGACTCAAGGGTCATCTTTATTTAACCCCCCCCCCCCCGGGCTAGTGCTCCTCTGAGTGTTGGTCCGACCGAGTAGACTGCGGGGCCACCTCAGGGCAACTTGAGGGTTGGTTTTACTTGTAGGATGTCTCATCTGAGTGTGCCCTGAGAACGAGATATGTGCAGGTCCTATCAGGATTTGTCGGCACATTCGGGCGGTGTTGCTAGACTTGTTTTACCATTGTCGAGGATGTCTTGTAACCTAGATGCCGAGCCTGATCGGATTGTCTTGGGAGAAGGAATATCCTTCGTTGACCGTGAGAGCTTGTGATGGGCTAAGTTGGGACACCCCTGCAGGGTTTTGAACTTTCGAAAGCCGTGCCCGTGGTTATTGGCAGATGGGAATTTGTTAATGTCCGGTTGTAGAAAACCTGAAGTTGACCTTAATTAAAATACATCAACCGTGTGTGTTACCGTGATGGTCTCTTCTCGGTGAGGTCCGGGAAGTGAACACGGTGTTGGAGTAATGCTTGATGTAGGTTGTTCTAGGGTCACTTCTTGGTCATAGTTTTATCGACCGTGCCTTGCCTTCTCTTCTTGCTCTCATTTGCGTATGTTAGCCACCAAACATGCTAGTCGCTTGCTACAGCTCCACCTCATACCTTTTACCTTACCCATAAGCTTAAATAGTCTTGATCGCGAGGGTGTAAGATTACTGAGTCCCCATGACTCACAGTTACTTCCAAAACCAGTTTGCAGGTGCCGATGTTACCGAGCAAGTGACGCAACCAAGCTCAAGGAGGAGCTCGATGAAGATCTTGTCCTTTGTGTTGTTTCATTCTAGTTGATCAGTAGTGGAGCCTAGTTGGGGTCGATCGGGGACCTTGTCGCATTTGGGGTTCTTCTTTTATTTTGGTTCCGTAGTCGGACCTTGATTGTATTTGGATGTTGTAATGTTGTATTCATGTATTTGTGTGAAGTGGCGATTGTAAGCCAACAATGTATCTTTTCCCCTATTGTATTACATGGGTTGTTTGCGAAGATTACCTCACTTGCGACATTGCTTTCAATGCGGTTATGCCTCTAAGTCGTGCTTCGACACGTGGGAGATATAGCCGCATCAAGGGCGTTACAAGTTGGTAATCAGAGCCTTCCCCGACCTTAGGAGTCCCCTCCTTGATCGAATCGCTGGCGTTATTGAGTCTAGAAATGTTTTGAGTCATTTAGGAATTATATATATCAGAGAGTTAGGACTTCTTTTTACTCCTCAGTCCCTTCGTCGCTCTGGTGAGGCATCCTGACGTAGAGTTTTGACTCTTCTCTTCTCAAATTTCACTAAAAAAAATTTAGGATCATGCGGGTATCTTGGTATCGTTCCGATGGTTTTGTGATGAGAACATTGTTCTTGGTGCCTCTTGTCATTTAGGGGTTGTGGCATTGTCCCGGGGAGTTGAGTTCCGAGGTGTTGTCGTCACAATTTTATCGTTGCAGTTCTGGAATACCTGAGTTTAGTTTCGCCGACATCGCGAATCTCTTTTATGCAGTTGTTGGTGAGATAACCTCGACGCCACCCAGTACTGGGGCGGGAGTTCGGGAGTATTGCCATAACTCGTATAACGGATGCTTTTCGAAGGTTGAGGTAAATGATTTCCGAAGGTTTCTTGGTTATGTGTTGAAGGATGGATACAGGTGGATGTAGGATTTGGTAGTTTTGGGTGAGATATTATGCTTCCCCTGTATCCCCAACACCTGATTGCATAACCGGAAAATTTCGGGAGTTTATAAGTGGGAATTCAAGTAGCTCTTAGGATATCTTTCTGACAGATGTATGATATGAAATTGGGGTTCGACGTCTAGTGGTCCGCCTATCCACGGTTGGGTTTTACAGTGGTCTCGTTGTGTCTGAGTCCTTGGCTATGCCGACTCGGGGACGCTTCGTATGTCATGTGCACTGCCTTGTACATGATGGTGCTATACGATCGAGCCCGTGTAGGGCCCACCACGAAAACTTCGGACGAAATCTCTATCATATGTTTGTTCCGGCTTATTTTGCAAGCCAATCCTTTGTTTTGTTCTGAGTTGTGGTATTCGAGTTGCTTCGAAGTCAAGTGTTGATTCCATACTTTTCCTAAGCGGTGTTCTCATATTTCTATGTGAATACTAATCCTTCTCGATCATCGAGTTTGTCATGTCAATCCTTTTCACCGGTGTGCTTCTCTTCAAGTGGATCCGATCATTTCAACATCCGCAAGATCAAGTATCAGTTTCTTTTGAACGGTGTTTGTTTCATCTGTCTCCAAGTTGCCTTTGTTTTTCCCGCCCTCCCACCCTTGTTTCTTCAAGGACTCAGATTTCTTAATCAAGTATCTTTTTATTCATGTGAAGTCTCTCCATTCTTTTCCTTCATGTTCTTACCCGGTGATTCTCATGAAGATTCTAACGGAGCTTCAAGTTCGTCACTCTTCACTCGTTTTCTTCTCCGGTGGATTCAAATTAAGCTTTCGGTGTTGATCTCATATCCCTTTTTCCTCGTTTCAAATACCTTCTCATGCCGGTGCACCTCTTTATCATTCACTTCTCGTTATTCAATTGTTTCGGAGTGCTGAAGATATCTCAGAAGACTCACGGTTACATTCTCGATCCATTCAAGTTATTTCGAGGTTGTTATCTCATTCAAGTCATTTTATTTAACCAGTACAAATCTCTCTTCCAAGCAATCATTCTATGGTGTTTCTTTTGAGTGGGCCCTAACCCACAGGTCTTTTTCTAGGATCTTACCTGACTCTTCTTATTTTCCCGGAGCTATCCAAATTTCTTTTCGAAGTGTGACGTAAGAATGAATTTTCATCAGTCAGAGGGTTTCTCCAAGATCTTTCAAATTTTTTTCATCGTTGGCTCAACCTCTTCGTTTTGATTCTTCCGGAGTGCCTAAATAAGTCATGATGGTATTTCTCATCGTCATTCTCAGTTTGGAAGACCGAAGAAGATTCTTCTTTCAACCTTGCTCCATTCTCTTCAAGATTCGTCATTCGAGATTGTTGCCATCCTCTCATAATTGTTTTCGATTGTCAGAATTCTTTCTTACCCATCCGGAGTAATTCAGGAGTCTTTTCAGTTTGATTCTTCGAAGGCCATCATTTCAGGATTATTCATTCTCAGCTTTCAGCTATCATTCTCCAATTTTACCAGTGCTTCGTTCAAGTGATCTTTAATCGGCTCGTGATCTCTACGTTCTCATGTATCTAAATCCTCTCAAGCATCTTCGTTCATTTCATAATTCTTCCCGGTGATTCGTTATCTTTTATTCGTTCTTTTTCAATCCTTACGGTGGTTCGTTTAAGATTTCTCTTCCTTCTTTATCATACCAGTTAATTCGTTGTTTCGATTCCACCGGTGGTTAGTTGAAGACCTTCTCAAGTTGGCGCCGTATCTATCCTAATCCTTTCTTCGAGAATAAGTTGTATGCAATCCGTTTGCTCGTCATCAATTTAATTGGTGAAGGAGGAGCATAACATAATTCTTATTCTTGATTCACCCAAATGATTAATTCTTTATTCCGGAGGCTCATCAAATTCTCGGTTCGAGATGCTTTATCTATTATTTTCCCGGAGTTCCAAGTTTTCTCAATTATTTCATTGCGAAGATCCATCTAAGCATTGCAAGGCTTCACCTTGTGTTCTGTACTTATCTTTCCTTTCGTTTGATCATTCTTTTGTTACCGGAATTCTTCATGGAGGCTCTACATGATGGTTCACCAAGGATTTAATTCCTTCTCGAAGTGTTCATTGAGATTCTTTTCAGAGGAGCTCAAGTATTCTTTATCTTGCATTTTAAAGTGCAATTCTTTCAACCGTATCATTCGAGGTGGTATTATGTCATTCTTGATAATTTGAGTTCATGTCTCATGATTCACATGTTGTTAAGAATGAGGTATTTTAAGTCCATCAATCTCTTCTTTGGAGTTATCTTGCGTTTATACTTCACCTAAAGCCTTCTCTAAGGTTTGTTGCTATTATGGTGCTTATAAATGACCCAAGTTCTTCTTTTATCCTCCCGGTGATATAGCTTTCTCGTCTCCTTGTTCTTATCAATCCAATTCTTTTCCCGTGAGTGGCAGGTTGTCACCTCATAATTTGAGATGCATTCCTTAAGACCATATCAAGCTTATTCTTTTCGTTGTTGGTTTTCCAACAACTCCGTGCGACCCTTCTCTTTAAAATGCTTTTCAAGCTCATCGGAGGTAGAAGATGTTGTTTTCTTCTCCGTTCTTTTGTTCCGACGATCCAACTTCTATTCTTTCATGTCTTTCGGAGGCTTTGTATTGCTGCTATATTCACCCATCATGTCGTTTGCTCAAATATCATCTTCTTTTCGTGCTTATCCTTTTAACCGGATTGTGTGCCCGCTGCTCAAGTTCTTCATTTTATCAAGACTTGCATATCTTTCCAACCGGAGAGCTCTTCGAATTTGTTCTTCCTTGTTTTTTTAACGGAGTGTTTTTCAGCTTCGTTCTTCTCCATTATATTCTTTTCTCGAAATGGCTTAACCTTTTCAAGGTTCGTTGGTTTCACTAATTTGTCAAAGGAGCAACTTAGTTTTACCACTTCTTTATCTCTTCCGTTTTCCCTCCGGTGCCATTCTAGATCTCGGGACGAGATCCTCTCGTAGTGGTGGAGTGTTGTAATGCCCCGAGACCGATGTGCCAGGTGTCCTTCGCTTATTTGCTGTTGTTGGCTTGTCATTTGCTTGCGTGTTGCATCTTCTCATGTCATCATGTGCATTGCATCATCATGTTTTCATGTTGTCGGCGTTCTGGGAACGGGGGTCCCCAGACTTGCCTGCCTGCGGCCTGCGGCGTGGCTCAAAGGGGGGCCCAGCGTGGCCCATTTTCACCAACACAAACCCAAGACCCTCGCGAGGGGCCAAGCCTCGCGGGGCGGACGACGCGGAGCTTCCTCAGGCGCGGCCTCGTCAGGCTGGCTCACGAGGAGGCGGAGAGATCAAGGCGGGGTACCTCACGAGGTGCCCGTGACGCAAGCCATGACGAGCGGGGGCGCCAGGCGGGTGCCAGCCCGCGCAGTGTCCTCCCTTCCTCTTTGGTGCAAAGGGGGCAAGCGTAGCCACGGAGTACCGAGGCATGAGGCAAAGGTTGCCGTTTCGGTGCAACGAGACCAAGACCAGGAGGACTACGAGATGGAGGTCACCGTGGAGCCCAAGACGGCGTCATCACCAGAGCTTTGCGCAGGCGAAGACTACTTTTGTCAGGATAGCTGATACTAGCTGCCCCCCTTCAAATTAGCCCGCCATTGTTGGCTCCCTTCCCGCTCGATATTTGGGAAGAGGACCAGGGCCTGTATAAATAGGACCAACCACCCACAGAGCAAAGGGAGCCGGGGGGTTGGAAGGATAGAGAAGATGAGAAAGAGAGAGAGAGGGAGAGAAAGGTGACTGAGCTCCTCCCAGTAGTTCATCGCCCCAGCCAAGAACAGACCCTCGCGAGGCTGTTCTTCCTTGTATTGTTCATCATCATCAGCCCAAGAGGCAATCCACCACACCACACACTGGAGTAGGGTATTACACCACAACGGTGGCCCGAACCAGTATAAACCCTGCGTCTCTTGTGTTGTTCTTTCCATAGTTCAGATCCTAGCAAGGCGGAGGGGTGCAGGTAGGTAGGAGGCGAAATCTCCGCGCGCACCCCAGTGTTCGAACCTCAAGGGTCTGCCGGAACCCGAAATCTGACATTTGGCGCACCAGGTAGGGGTGCGCCGGGATTCGTCTTCCACCACCCCGTTCTCCTCCGACCATCACGCCCATGTCTGACGCTCGTCGGGCCTGCGCTGAGCGCCGGGCCGCGCTCGCTTCCCCCGTCGCCCAGACGGCCCCTGTCGGCGGGCGTCCTCGCCGTTCCCTGTCGCCTGCCGTCAACGCCGCCACCGGCTCGGCGGGGGACGAGCAGCAAGCATCGTCCCAGCATCCGTTCGTGCGGCAAAACGGCCGCACCGCAACTCCCTCGCTCACCCCAGCTGGTTCTTCGTCCCGTGCGCTCCGCGCGCTCGTGGAGGCTCGGGCTGCACTCATCACGGCGAACAAGCTCCTGCGCTACCGTCCCGTTGACGACGTCTACGAAGAATGGCTCGACCGCGTCGCCGAGCTCGTCCGCGCCGCAGGGGGCTCTCCTGTGCCGTCCGTTCCGCTGCACCGCACCCCGCACCGCGCGGGCAATGAAGCTCCGGCGGCGCCCCGGCTGCCTCCTCCTCAGGAAGGCGCCATGGCTCCAAGGCGGATGGCCCCTGGGCGGAACCCGCTCCGTCAGGCGCCAGCGCAGTAAGAGCAGAGCTGTCAGGAAGTCCCTCGCCCGTAGGAAGCTGCCCGGGCGCTCCTTGCTCCAGCACGTCGCGACCATGCTCCTGCTCCCGCGCGTCAAGACCCCGCGCTGCTCCCAGCTGCAGCGTGTGGGGACATGCAAGACCAAGTTCCCCATCATCCAAGGCCTCCCGTGGCCACAGCAGGTTGCCGCGCCTTCACCACCGAGCTGCGCAACATCACGTGGCCCGGCAAGTTCAAGCCAGACTTGCCTCCTCGCTACGACGACACGGCTGACCCTGCGGAGTTCCTCCAGCTCTACGAGCTGGGCATCGAAGCTACCAATGGAGACGAGAAGGTCATGGCGAACTGGTTCCCCATGGCACTCAAGGACGGGGCCCACACCTGGCTCTGAACCTGGCTCCAGGCACAATCTCCTCCTGGGATGAGATGCGCACCCGCTTCATCGCCAACTTCCAAGGCACTCGTGACCGGCCACCCGCCGTGAGCGACATGCGCCGCATCAAGCAACAGCCCGGGGAGACCCTGCAGAAGTACATCCAGCGCTTCAACAACGCACGCCTCAAGATTCCCAAGGTGACTGAGGAGGCCATCATCTCGGCCTTCTCCGACGGCGTGCGCGACGTCAAGTTGAAGGAGGAGCTGGCGATGCATGAAGACCTGTGCACTTCCTTGGAACTGTTCAACCTGGCAACCAAGTGCGCCAGGGCCGAGGAAGGGCGCCTCTCCCTCCTCGAGCTGCCTGCCGCAGACCCAGAAGAGAAGAAGCCCAAGGCCAAGGATGTGAAGCACAAGGGGGCTACCGTGCTCGCGGCAGAACCAGACACCAAGTGGGGCAGAGATCAGCCCGGACCTTCCAAGGGCAGCCGGTACTGTGTGTACCACGACCTCCACACCCACAACACCAACGAATGTCAAGAGCTCCGAGCCGTGCGAGAAGGAAGGATCGGCCGTCGCCCTGACCGCAGTGACCGGGGCTACGGCCGAGGAGGAGGAAAGAACGCAGGAGCTGGGAAGACCGTGGCCCGTGCCAAGGGTGGCGCGATCAACCTCGCGAGGATCACTGGCAAGACCCGCCTCGCGAGGGAGGCTGGAGGGATCAACCTCGCGAGGATCGACCGCAAGGCAACGCAGGCCTCCCACCGCTGCCGCCGTAGCCAAGGAGAAACGAGGACCGCCACCAGGACGAGGGGGCTGGGGGCTTCCAGGAGCCGCGCGGGATCGCCTGCATCCTGGGCGGGGCACAAGCCCCAGCCTCTCAGCGCATCTTCAAGCAGTTCACCCGCGAAGTGAACGCAGTCCTCCCCAGACTCGAAGCCACGCGCCCTCTCAGGTGGTCGGCGTGCGCAATCATGTTCACCTCAGCAGATCAGCTCAAGTGTGCGGCTACAGCCGGAGTTCTCCCGATGCTTTGCTCCCCGATCGTCAGCAACGTGGTGGTCACCAAGACCCTCATCGATGGTGGGGTAGGGCTCAACGTCCTGTCTGTGGAAACATTCAACAACCTCCAAGTGCCCTACAACCAACTTCAGCCAACCAAGCCTTTCTCCGGTATCACCGACGGCTCCACGGTCCCGATTGGGTAGGTCCGCCTCCCTGTCACCTTCGGGGTGCGCGACAACTACCACACCGAGCTTATCGACTTCGACGTCGCTCACATTCGCCTACCGTACAACGCCATCCTTGGGTACCCAGCGCTGGCCAAGTTCATGGCCGTAACTCACCACGGCTACAACGTCCTCAAGATGCCAGGAAGCGGCGGAGTCATCACGGTGCCATGTGAAGAGAAGGACACGGTGTGTTCCCTGGAACGAGCCTTTCAGGCCGCGTCACTGGAAGACCCGGATCGTGGAAGTAGGAGGCCTCCCGAGACCGTCCCTAAGAAGAAGAAGACATCGTCCGGCCCGACCACTCAGGAGGCAAGCCCCTCTAGGCCCGCGCCTGCCCAGGGGGAACCTCCTTCCGTTGCATAGGAAAGCGCGCCCGGCGCCCTCCTCAGGCAGGGCTCGGGGGCTCTCCCTGGAGGGCCACCGACCTAGCTAGTGTCACGAGGGAGGCGCTTGGGCATCACCTGGAGGCGTGTTTCGAAGCACGTTTCCCTCAAGAAGGAGCAAGGCAAGGAGACCCAGACCCCCAGGAGTTCGTCAGCAAGGCCATTCAGGAGCTACAGGAGTCAAGAGTCATGAAAGGCGGCCGCCGCCTACCAGCAGTGGCTCCCCATCCAGGCGAGGATGGTGGGCTGCGCGTCTGCATCGACATACCAGGGCTCAACTGAGTCGCCTCTCTGGAGCGCCTCTGGCCCTCGCGAGTGGGGCGCTGCGGAGGCCCACCCCACAGCTACGTTCGCATGCCTTACGGCTTGCCGAACGCGGCTGACACGTACCAGCGCCTCATGAGGGGCATCACGGGGGCACGAGAGGCCAGGCGTTCCGCAGCCCTGGCAGGGATGGAGATGGCCCGTGAGGAGCCGCCAGCGCCTTCGGAGCCTCCCGAGGCCCCTGTGCCTGGGGGCTCGTGAGGATCGGCTCCCGCAGCCCACCGAGTCTGCTACATCAACGCTTCTTCGTCCTCAACATCATCAGGTGACGTCTTTTGAGTTTTATTTCCCGCTGGGAGCGCCCCCCAGGGCTGCATTATTCCCAGGCCGCGCGGGTCCGTCCCTGCGGCGTGTATCCCTTTTTTATTCCATGTTGTTAGCTTACCTTGTTGGGGGCGCCCCTCGGGCTGCATGACCCCCCAAGTTGCACGGGCCTGGCCCAGTGATGTCTGCATTCCCAGCATCTATTTGAACGAATCCACTCCTTCGCGGCTAATGTGTTTTACCTAGTTGCCTGCTCAGCTGACGCCAACTAATGGAGCTGCTCCCAAACGGCACGACGCTTGCGCATGGGTCCGTCCCTGCAACGCCGACAAACCTGGATGGCTGAGCTCTGGCCGCGGCAGCCCCGCATAGCGTCACCTCGTCAAGCCTTCAGTGCCTCACTACCCCTCGGAAGCAACCAACGGCTGACTGTCAATTGTCATGGCAACCCCTTGTTTTTTCTATGATGGACCTGCAGGACCTCCTGAAGGGGCTGCGTAAGGCGAGGCCCTTGCGGTGTCACCTACGCTCTCGTCCGCGTGAACCGCTTGCACGTTATAGGGGGGCGCCTGAGCATCGCGACTCAGGGCTCCTACTGGCTCTCCAGCCCTCACCCTCTGGCCTTGACTACGGCATCGCGACCTGGCATACCAGCGACGGCTGAGACTCGCTCGAGGGCCGGGACCCGAGGACGTAGAGCAGAAAGGGGAGCAAAGGCGAGAGGGGAGAGACACACAAGGACCTCGCCGAGCAACCTCGCGCCTGCCGATGCACGGACCCGGCGACACACTAGAGAGCGGCCCCTGATCCTCGAGATAAGTCATCACCCGGAAGCGCCAGCTGCCGTGGCACCATCCCCGCACCTAATGCTATCCCGTGTTAGTGACGCCGCTCTCCTTTCTCACCAAACGACGGCTGCTTGGGTGCCAAAGGGGACCTCCTGAGCATCGTGACTCAGGGGCTCTTACCGGACTCTGGGTCGCTCACCTCCTGGCCTTGACCACGGCATCGGGACCTGGCATACCAGCGACAGCTGAAGCCGCCTTGGGACTGGGACCTATCGGCGCAGAGCACCAAGCCCTCGTGAGGCTCGAAAGGGAGGACTGAGCTAAGACGGAATGAGAAACTCACGCAATCCTACGAAAAGGGTTATATTAACAAAATAGGATCACAGGCACCTTACAAGCCCCCCACGGGGCGCGTTTTTGATTCCTCGCAGGGAACAGATCCTAAATGGACACAAACTACGCGCGACCCTGCAAAAGACGCCATCATCAACAGTGGGCTGTCAAGCATCGACGCCAACCCCATCCAGATCAGAGTCGACGACGGCCTGACGAGCTCGCCCTGCTCCAAGAGCGGCGCCGGCTCGGGGGCTCGTAGCTGTCGTCGCTCGTCTCCGGAGTCGCGAAGAGCTCGCCGGAGTCGCTGGAGCCTCCGACGCCTCCACCGCCTGAGGAGCCGCCAAGGGAGCGGTTGGCGGGCCCAGTCCTCGTCGCGGCAGGGTCCTGGCCACCTTCCCCGGGGCAGCACTCCAGCCGGCGCCCGCTCGCATCGAAGACCTTGAAGAGCATCACCGAAGCACCGTCATAATCCAAGTGGACCGCGAAGACGCCCCTTACCCTGCAAACCCGGGCGATCTCTCTCCAGCCCCGAGTCATGAAGACCTCGCCCGGGGCAACGACCGCGACCTCTGCCTCGGTCGCGAGGGTGCTACAACCGGCGTGCTGCAGCCAGAGCTCCAGGGGCTCCCCCTGCGGGATGATGGAGGCGAAGAAGGGAGGAAGGCGGATCCAAGACTGAAGAGGAATGGCAACGTGGAGCACGAACTCTTGGGAGGAGCCCTCGGTGTGGACCCCAGGGGGGACGACCCACACCTTCGTGACCCGTCGGCGCCGACGGCGGCGCCGCCCATGGCGGTCAGCATCAGTTCCTTCGGGGCCCTCGACATGGGCGTACAATGGCAGCGGGAACCCCGGTGGCACCCGCTCGCACCAAGGCCTCGACACCACCTAAAGGGCCCCCTCGTCCGGGCCACGGGGGGCGAGCCGTTTCTTCGGCGGGAGTGGGTCTGGTTCCCCTCGGGGAGCCTTTCCCTTCTCTGCCGTCGAGAACCGGCGGATCGGAGCCATCGCAGCAAGACGGAGCAAGGATCGGGAAGAAGGAGAAGCAAGGAGGGATGGACTGGAAGGGCGCGCGTTGTTCCGTACTTATGGCCGACGAAGGCCAACCGCGTACCTCCACGATTGCAGGTAATCATGAACCACTTTGCATGCAAGGACTTGTCCAATCCGTGCAGTTGCCGAGGCGCCATGGGGAAGTGGAGACGCCCACGTCCAATCAACCGCCACGTGGCGCCCAAGGCCGCAGGTTGTTAGGGCCCACGGCGCTTCGCTCTTGCCCTTCCGCCTCCATGCACGGCCAAGTCCGGGCACGCCTTGGGCCCGGGGGCTACTGTCGGCGTTCTAGGAATGGGGGTCCCCAGACTTGCCTGCCTGCGGCCTGCGGCGTGGCTCAAAGGGGGGCCCAGCACGGCCCATCTTCACCAACACAAACCCAAGACCCTCGCGAGGGGCCAAGCCTCGCGGGGCGGACGACGCAGAGCTTCCTCAGGCGCGGCCTTGTCAGGCTGGCTCACGAGGAGGCGGAGAGATCAAGGCGGGGTACCTCACGAGGTGCCCGTGACGCAAGCCATGATGACCGGGGGCGCCAGGCGGGTGCCAGCCCGCGCAGTGTCCTCCCTTCCTCTTTGGTGTAAAGGGGGCAAGCGCAGCCGCGGAGTACCGAGGCATCAGGCAAAGGTTGTCGTTTCGGTGCAACGAGACCAAGACCAGTAGGACTACGAGACGGAGGTTACCGTGGAGCCCAAGATGGCGTCATCACCAGAGCTTTGCGCAGGCGAAGACTACTTTTGTCAGGATAGCTGATACTAGCTGCCCCCCTTCAAATTAGCCCGCCATTGTTGGCTCCCTTCCCGCTCGATATTTGGGAAGAGGACCAGGGCCTCTATAAATAGGACCAGCCACCCACAGAGCAAAGGGAGCCGGGGGTTGGAAGGATAGAGAAGATGAGAAAGATAGAGAGAGGGAGAGAAAGGTGACTGAGCACCTCCCAGTAGTTCATCGCCCCAGCCAAGAACAGACCCTCGCGAGGCTGTTCTTCTTTGTATTGTTCATCATCATCAGCCCAAGAGGCAATCCACCACACCACACACTGGAGTAGGGTATTACACCACAACGGTGGCCTGAACCAGTATAAACCCTGCGTCTCTTGTGTTGTTCTTTCCACAGTTCAGATCCTAGCAAGGCGGAGGGGTGCAGGTAGGTAGGAGGCGAAATCTCCGCGCGCACCCCAGTGTTCGAACCTCAAGGGTCTGCCGGAACCCGAAATCCGACACATGTGCATTGCATCATCATGTGCATTGCATCCGTCCCGGCCTCCTCGTTCTCTCTGTTGTCCGTTCTGAGCCCAGACACACTTGCACACGCCCACGGCATGTCTGAAATAGTATTTTATAAGTGGCCGGAACATGTTCTCGGAATGGGACGAGAGTTGACGTGTGGTCTTATTATAGTGTAGATAGACCGCCTGTCAAGTTTCATCACATTCGGAGATTGTTTGATGCCCCAACGGATAACTATAGCGGCATTATAGCCGGTCTAACGTCGGACGTTTTTGGTCTCCGAAAACAGATGTCGGGCCCTCTCTCTCTCTCTTCTCCCCCTCGCGGTCTCGCCACAGCCCACCTAGTCCATCCTCCTTCCCCTCTTCGCTTCTGGAGTTGTCCAATGCGACCGCACGGTCCGAAACCCTCTCTGCTTAGTGCATCGAACCCCTCGCGCGCGTCCGGAAGTTGTCCCGAACCCGACCCGAGGAGTCGTCACCGTTGTGTCTGGATCATCCCCAAACGTCTACAGAACATCACCGTTTTCTTATTTGGACTTCCTAGTGTTTTATTCTCGACCGCTCGATTTTAATTGGAGGGACGGATTAGCCGCTAAACTTCCCTCTTTTCCATATATATAGTCCACTCCCAGACTATTTTGGACAAACCCTAAAACCTAGGGCACTTGCCCCATCCATCCCCTCACCCGGCGCCGCCACTTTTCCCACCATCTACATCGGGATCCTTCCTGATCCAGCCAACCACCAGCTCCCCTCCCGATCCACCTACCAGGCATCACCATTTTCCCCCTTGCTCTCCGTGCCCAACCAACCACGCCGTGCCAGTGATCTAAAAATCCCTCTCAGCCTCCCCACCTCGCGCTCCTACCAGATCACCACGCCGTCTCGCTAGTGCCCAAATCCCCAGCAAGCCGCTGCCCGCCGCAAGCCGCAGCACCACCAGAGCTCCTTCCGCCGTTGAGCTCCACCAGCAGCTGAGCCATGTCGTCCCGTTTGTCTGCATCGGCAGCCAGGCACCCGAGGCATCGCGCTCCTCCCGCTCATCACCTCGCCTCCCCTACCTTCCCTTCCTTCTCATCTCTCTCTCTCTCTCGTCCTAGACAGGAGAGCAGCCATGGGCGTCCGTCCATGGAGGTGAGCCGCGCTGCCCTGGTCACCTGCGATCTCGGGTCGCCTCCGCGTCGTCCTCACCGCCCGCTGGAGCCGAGGCCGTCGCCTCCTCAGTTCGTCGCGCCGCCACCGAGTTCGCCGGGTCCGCTGCCTCCTGGCACCCCTTCCTCAACCGCGCCTGCAACCCCTGCCTCCCTCGCGCGCCAAGTTCGCCGGCGTCGCTCTCCTACATCGCCGCTGCCTTCGCTTGTCTCGCCGGCGTGCGTCCCGCCTAGTCCCTCCGCCGTCCCGCGTCTGGAGCCGCATCCCTGTGCTTTGAGCTGCCTCCCGTGCCTCGTTCTCCTTCAAGACCGGCCGACCTCAGCGCCGACCCACCAGATCTGGCCTCCCCCTCGCCTTCTCTGCCTCGCAAGCCACCACGCCTTCCCGGAGTTCCTCGCCGCGCTGCTCCTTTGTTCCATTCGAGCAGAGACGAACCGCTTCAGCCGCTCACGTTGACCGCATCCAGCGCCAAGGCCAGCCTGATTCCCCTCCAGAGCCGGCCTGCCTGGGCCTCTCCCCCCGATCTAGGCTTGGCCCATGGTGAGGCCATTCCCAGCGCCTCATTTTTTCCCCCTTCCACTGTTGGGCCGACCAGTTCCAGCCCATGAACGTTTTTTTCAGTCCTGGCCGATTTGTTTTATATCTCAGGTTTTACTTTTTTACAGAAAAGTCCCTAGGCAACATGCATATAATAACTCCCAATTGGTGCATCGAATTAAAATGAATTATATATGAATAATGCTTAGAATTATTTGTAGGTTAATTATATGCCACTTTCATCCATGTTTAAAATGTCTAAAATGATGTTTGTTTAAATTTGCTCCTATGTCATGTTAAAATGCTTTAATTCATAACTAAATAACCGTAACTCCGAATTTAATAAACTTTATATGTAAATGGGGTGGAAAAATGCCTAGTTTAACATGGTGTACTTGTTTTGCATGTTTAATAACTCTAAACTTGTTTTAGGGCAGAACGGTACCATAACCAAAATATGCTAATGAGGAGTTTTCGGATTTGTTGTTTGTTGTTCCCAGCCTCATTTAAACTTGACTAGATAGGTAGTTTTACTTTGCTTCACCCCTTGCCATGCTAAACAAAATTTAATCTTGTTAGGTACATAAACGTGATCGAACTAAGTAACTCGAATGTGGTGTTCCGTCAATATGCATCCCGTTGCATATTGAGCTCCACTTAATTTGTAGGATTGCTTGTGCAATTTGCCATGCCATGCCTCTTTAAACTGGACATGCATTGTGCATCATGCCATGGTTATGTGGTGGTTGTTTACTATGTTGTTTGCTTCTTTCCGGCGTTGCTTCTTCGGGTTGGTTCCGATTACGTCGCGTTGGTGAGGAACCGTTCGACTACGTCCATTTGTCTTCTTCATGGACTCGTTCTTCTTCCTTGCGGGATTTGAGGCAAGATGACCATACCCACGAAATCACTTCTATCTTTGCTTGCTAGATGCTCGCTCTTTTGCTATGACTATGCTGCGATACCTACCACTTGCTTATCATGCCTCCCATGTTGTTAAACCAAGCCTCTAACCCACCTTGTCCTAGCAAACCGTTGTTTGGCTATGTTACCGCTTTGCTCAGCCCCTCTTATAGCGTTGTTAGTTGCAGGTGAAGATTGAAGTTTGTTCCTTGTTGGAACATGGCTATGTTGTTCCTTGTTGGAACAGGGATATTTGTTGGGATATCACAATATCTCTTATTTAATTAATGCATCTATATACTTGGTAAAGGGTGGAAGGCTCGGCCTTATGCCTGGTGTTTTGTTCCACTCTTGCCGCCCTAGTTTCCGTCATATCGGTGTTATGTTCCCGGATTTTGCGTTCCTTACGCGGTTGGGTTATAATGGGAACCCCTTGACAGTTCGCCTTGAATAAAACTCCTCTAGCAATGCCCAACATTGGTTTTACCATTCGCCACTTAGCCTTTTCTTTCCCTTGGGTTCTGCAGACTGAAGGGTCATCTTTATTTAAGCCCCCCCCCCGGGGCCAGTGCTCCTCTGAGTGTTGGTCCGACCGAGTAGACTGCGGGGCCACCTCGGGGCAACTTGAGGGTTGGTTTTACTCGTAGGATGTCTCATCTGAGTGTGCCCTGAGAACGAGATATGTGCAGCTCCTATCAGGATTTGTCGGCACATTCGGGCGGTGTTGCTGGACTTGTTTTACCATTGTTGAGGATGTCTTGTAACCTAGATGCCGAGCCTGATCGGATTGTCTTGGGAGAAGGAATATCCTTCGTTGACCGTGAGAGCTTGTGATGGGCTAAGTTGGGACACCCCTGCAGGGTTTTGAACTTTCGAAAGCCGTGCCCGCGGTTATTGGCAGATGGGAATTTGTTAATGTCCGGTTGTAGAAAACCTGAAGTTGACCTTAATTAAAATACATCAACCGCGTGTGTTACCGTGATGGTCTCTTCTCGGTGAGGTCCGGGAAGTGAACACGGTGTTGGAGTAATGCTTGATGTAGGTTGTTCTAGGGTCACTTCTTGGTCATAGTTTTATTGACCGTGCCTTGCCTTCTCTTCTCGCTCTCATTTGCGTATGTTAGCCACCAAACATGCTAGTCGCTTGCTGCAGCTCCACCTCATACCTTTTACCTTACCCATAAGCTTAAATAGTCTTGATCGCGAGGGTGTAAGATTGCTGAGTCCCCGTGACTCACAGTTACTTCCAAAACCAGTTTGCAGGTGCCGATGTTACCGAGCAGGTGACGCAACCAAGCTCAAGGAGGAGCTCGATGAAGATCTTGTCCTTTGTGTTGTTTCGTTCTAGTTGATCAGTAGTGGAGCCCAGTTGGGGTCGATCGGGGACCTTGTCACATTTGGGGTTCTTCTTTTATTTTGGTTCCGTAGTCGGACCTTGATTGTATTTGGATGTTGTAATGTTGTATTCATGTATTTGTGTGAAGTGGCGATTGTAAGCTAACTATGTATCTTTTCCCCTGTTGTATTACATGGGTTGTTTGCGAAGATTACCTCACTTGCGACATTGCTTTCAATGCGGTTATGCCTCTAAGTCATGCTTCGACACGTGGGAGGTATAGCCGCATCGAGGGCGTTACACTAGATCCGCAGGGGGGAGATATCCCTGCATCTGGAGCTTGGTCAGCTGGGCGTGGGATACAGAACAACTCTCCCAATCGCCTTTTTCGGACCGTGGGGGCGGGAAGAAGAACTGGGAGCATTGGCCATGTTTGCGTGGTTTCTTGTGACAAGCTCTAAGGATTTTACGCCTTGTGTGGAATGGCATCTGAGATTCAATCTCCTTAAATAGACGCTTTCCTTACACGGCCCGGGTGTTATGTGTAAAAATGCTCGGACTGTTCGTATTCGTCTGACACGTGGGAGTTGGAGCGGCGATGGCGCAGAAGCCGAAGGATATGACATTTAATGTGAAGACGAAGACTGAAGACCCAAGATGTAGATCCGAATACAGTTCTTTGGTTTAGATGCTTAGAGATCTATGGAGGAGGAATCCTCCTTGCAATACCGAAGATAATTTGTGCGCCGAACACATCGTCATTGAAGACTGGTTCGGGGGCTACTAAGGGAGTCCTGGATTACGGGGTCCTCGGGCGTCCAGGCTGTGCAACATGGGCTGGACTAATGGGCTGTGAAGCTACAAGATAGAAGACTTTCCCCGTGTCCGGATGGGACTCTCCTTTGCGTGGGAGACAAGCTTGGCGTGCAGATATGAATATTCCTTTCTCTGTAAATCGACTCTGTACAACCCTAGTCCCCTTCGATGTCTATATAAACCGGAGGGTTTAGTCCGTAGAGGCTATCATAATCATACAGGCTCGACAATTAGGGTTTAGCCATTACGATCTCATGGTAGATCAACTCTTGTAACTCCTATACTCATCAAAGTCAATCAAGTAGGACGTAGGGTATTAGCTCCATCAAGAGGGCTCGAACCTAGGTAAACATTGTGACCCTGTCTCCTATTACCATCGATCCTTAGACGCACAGTTCGGGACCCCCTACCCGAGATCTGCAGGTTTTAACACCGACAGAGGTCTCCGTTGCGGGCAACGTAGCCCAAGCCCGCGACTGGCAGACGTTTGCCCGCACGCGTGGCCTGGGCAGGCGGTGCACCCTCCACTTCAAATACAACGGGGCCGCGACCCTCTTCATGAGGGTGTTCGGGGAAGATGGTTGCCGCGCCGGGTGCTGCCAGGAAGACAGCAAGGGCGACGGAGTACTCGGCCTTGGCGATGGCCGCGATGAGGACGAGGGCGGCCTTGCCCCCGGTGACAGCCGCGGCTCGTTCGGCGACGGCAGCTCCTCCTCCGATGAGAGCTCCAGCAGTGGCGGCTACGACCAGTTGCCACATCGTAGGGCTCGCTTCGAGGACGGTGGCGGGTCGTCCCGTAGCCGCACCCCGGTGAAGCGCGAGGAGGGCCCCGGCGGAGTTCGGGGGCCCGATCCTCGCGAGCGTCCGTGCTATAGAAGCCGCTTTTGCCCGTCCTTTTCTATCCTCCTGTATTGCAAGAAGAAGTATGGGGCCCCGTGGGGGCGTGTAATGAACTGCAATGCTTATGCTACTTTGTGCCATATTTATCGCTCTTGTGTTGTGTTATGAGGTTCGTGCTCCACGTTGACTTAGAAGGGTAAGTTAGTTGGATGCGCCCAAGGTAGTTTCTTGTCTCGTGAGGGTACACCCTCTGGCACCTGGTGAGCCCTCCTTGTTGCTGGCTCGGGGGTTGTTGTCCTCGGGAGGCATCACAGAGCTGTAGAAATCGCTAAGACATCTGTCAAGTGCCTTGCCCTTCCTTGCCCGAGGACTCATGATAGTGGCCAAGCACAGCACACCTCAGTACCCGTGGGGCATGGAATTAAGGGACGGTGCGCCAACCGTGAGCTCAATCGAGGGTGCCTCGTGAAGGTGAGGGGAGCCGGAGCTCTGGAGCGACAGGGTTTTGGCGAGGCATGTTCGTGGCCTGGCGAGCGCACACACCTGCCTAGCCCCCGCGCGAGGCACACGAGCGAGAGCGTCGGGCAACTGCCGCACTCCCTGGCACAAAACAAAGAACCAAGCGAGGAAGTAGGGCAAATAAAGGGTTCAATCGAGCAAGTATACATCCCCACTCATTATTACATGAGAGTGTCATGAGCGGAGACCTTCACAGGCACTGGGCCTTGCTTCATGGGTAGAACTTCCGGAGGTGCTGGATGTTCCAGGCGTTCTGGATGGGGATCTCGTCCTGTGTCTCCAAGTGCGCGGCGCCAGGCCTAGAGACATGGGAAAATCTAAACGGGACCTCCCACATGGGTGAGAGCTTGTGCAGCCCTTCCCTGGAGAGCACCCGCCTCAGGATGAGATCGCCCACCTCGAGCGTCCTGGAGCGGATGCTGCGACAGTGGTATCGTCACAGCGCCTGCTGGTACCTTGCCGCCTGGAGCGAGGCTTCACGGCGGCGTTCCTCCCCTAGCACAAGGTCCATCCCCCGCATGTCGTCCTGCTGCATCTCATCAAACGCTCGGACCCGCGCAGAGCGATGCCTGGCCTCGTGTGGGAGAACCGCTTCTGCTTAGTAGATGAGGAAGAATGGGGTCTCGCCTGTTGGCTTGGTGGCGGTGGTGCGGATGGACCACAGCACGGACTGGAGCTTGTCGTGCCAACTCCTGTCGTAGGCCCCGAGCTTCTTCTTGAAGGTCCTGGTCTTCAGGCCTCTCAAGACCTCCGCGTTGGCGCGCTCGGCTTGGTCGTTGCTCCTGGGGTGCGCTACCGAAGCGTAGAAAATCTGCATTCCAAGGTTAGCACAATATGTCTTGAAGAGATTGCTAGTGAACTATGAGCCATTATCGGTGATGATGCAGTTAGGGACCCCAAATCGGCTCACTAGGCCCTTGATGAACTTAACTGCCGACCCAGCTGGGATGGTGCGGACGGCTTCCACCAACGCCCAATTGGTGAACTTGTCGATGTCGATGTAGAGGTAGCGGTAGCCCCATGGCGCTCGAGGGAATGGACCCAGGATATGCAGCCCCCAGACCGCAAACGGCCAGGAGTGTGGGATGGTCTGGAGGCCCTGAGAAGGCTAGTGGATTTTCTTGGCATGGAACTGGCAAGCCTCGCAGGATTTCACCAACTCGGTTGCATCGCTGAGTGCCGTGGGCCAGTAGAATCCGTTGTGGAACGCCTTGCCAACCAGGGTGCGCGATGACGAGTGATGCCCGCAGTCCCCGCCGTGTACGTCAGCTAGCATCTCGCCCCCTGCTTCCTGGAGATGCATCGCAAAGAAAATCGTTGGGTCGTTTCCTGTACAACTCACCATCCTGGATGCAATACGCCGTAGCTTGCCGGGCCACGCGCTCCGCATCCTCCTCTTTCTCCGGCAGTGTCCCCCGTAGCAGGTACACCTTGAATTCTTCAGTCCAGCACCCCTCCTGAGTCTCAAGTGCAAGGAGCAAGCGCGCTCCTGAGGTCGGGCCACAGGCGGGAGCTCCTGAGGTTGGTGGTGGTTGGAGCTCCTCTTGAAGCAGCGTAGGCTCCGGAGCTGGAGGGGCCATTGAAGGCTTAAAGAGCCACTCCTCGAAGACGCTAGGCTCCTGGGGCTGTTGCCTTGATGCCCTCTTGGTGATATCGTCCGCTTCCTTGTTTGTGCCACGAGGCAAATGATGCAGTTCTAGGCCCATGAATTGCTTCTCCATTTTGCGTACCTCCGTGAGGTATGCCTCCATGTGCTCGTCCTTTGGCTCGTATACCTTGTTGGAGAAGTTGACGAGGAGCTGAGAGTCACCGTTGATGGTGAGGCGCTTCACCCCCAAGGCCACCGCAGCCTTGAGGCCGGCAATCAAGCCTTCGTACTCCGCGATGTTGTTGGAGACCTTCTCGCCCCGCTGGAAGCAGAGTTGCACAGCGTAGTAGAGCTTGTCTTGAGTGGGCCAGATGAGTACGGCTCCAGCCCCCACGCGCTGGCGTGCGAAAGCGCCATCGAAGTACATGACCCAGCCGTCTGGCGCTTCACTTCCTAGCGAAAGGGATCGGTTCTTGCCCGCTTTGGGTTCCGGAGCGTCGGTCCATTCTGCCACGAAGTCGGCGAGGGACGCCCCCTTGATGACCCTGGTTGTGCTGAACTCCAGCTGAAACGCCTGCAGCTCAGTGTTCCACTCAGCGACTCTTCCCGCTGCATTGGAGCTCCGAAGCACCCTCTCCAGTGGGTAGGCTGAGACGACCTTAATTGGGTGGCATTGGAAATAGTGACGCAACTTGCATGAGGCCACCAGGAGAGCGAGCAGGAGCTTCTGCGGCATGGGGTATCATGCCCTTGCGTCATGTAGTACCGTGATGACAAAGTAGACTGGGTGCTCAATGAGGGTGGGAGCATCGGTGGAGCATGTGGCCTCAGGAGGTTGTGGCGCCTCCCGAGGTATGGGGACCTCAGGAGCTTGGTTGCTCACCACGGCCTCCGTAGGCCCAGAGATGCCATCTTGTGGGGTCCGATCGTACGCAGGCGTCATCGTGGCTTTAACGGCGCCATCCTGGTGCCACTCCATCCCGGCTAGAGGTTCGGTGTTACGCGGCGCATCCTTGGCCCGGCGCTCCGCCCGGACAGCCACCAACGTCGCGCTGGCTGAGTGGGGCGTGGCGGCTAGGTAGAGCACCAGGGGCTCGAGGGGTCTAGGCGCGACCATCATTGGAGGACTGGTCAAATATCTCTTGAGGTCTTGAAGGGCCAGGTCGGCCTCAGGAGTCCACTCAACGGGCCCTTCTTCTTCATCAGCTTGAAGAACAACATGGCGCGTTCTCCCAGCTTGGAGATGAAGCGCCCCAACAAGGTCACGCAACCCGCGAGCTTCTGCATTTCCTTGAGAGTTTGGGGCGGGCTCATGTCTTCTATTGCCTTGACCTTCTCCGGATTTGCCTCGATCCTCCTGTGCGACACGAGGAAACCCAGCAGCTTGCCCGAAGGGACGCCGAACACGCACTTCTATGGATCGCGAAAGTTTTCTCCAAGTCTTCTATGAGGGTCCTCGCCTCCCGAGATTTCACCATGATGTCATCGACAAAGGCCTCAGCGTTCCTCCCGAGCTGTTGTCCCAGGGCGATGTGCATCAACCGCTAGAAGGTTGCCCCAGCGTTGCGCAGTCCGAACAGCATGCAGGTGTAGCAGTATAACCCGCACGGGGTCAGGAAGGCTGTCTTCTCCACGTCCTCCACTGCCATCTTGATCTGGTGATAATCCGAGAAGGCATCTAGAAAACACAGCAGGTCGCATTCTACGGTGGATTCGACGATCTGGTCGATGCGCGGAAGTGGAACGGGTCTTGAGGGTAGGCTTTGTTGGGGTTGGTGAAGTCGACGCACATACGTTCCTTCCCACCTTTCTTGGGCACAACGATGGGGTTCGCCAGCCATTCTGGGTACCGGACCTCGCGAATGACGCCCGCAGCTTGTAGCTTGCGGGTTTCCTGGCTGATGAAGTACTGCTTATTCATGGACTGCCGGCGCGCCTTTTGCTTCACAGGGTGCACATTGGGGCACACCCTTAAGTGATGCTTGATTACTCCCCTTGGGACTCCCACTAGCTGCTTGGGCTCCCAAGCGAATACCCCCTTGTTCGCACGCAAGAATCTCACCAGCGCCTCTTCTTGGTTGGGGTCGAGGTTGGCGCCTATGGTGAAAGTGGCTCCCGAGGTCCCATCTTCCTTGACCAGCACTTGCTTTTCAGCCCGATCTTGAGTGAACATCTACTTCTTTTTTGCTGGCGCGGCCCCCTTAGCCCCTGGGGCGGCCTCATCGGCTAGACGTGCCGCCGCAGCGGCTCTGGAGGCGAGCTTGAGAGCCGTTAGGGCTTCCTTGGTGTCCCCTACCACGGTGAGAATGCCGCCGCTCCCCGGCATCTTCATGAGGTTGTAGGCTAGATGGGTTGCCGCCATGAACTGAGCCAGTGCAGGGTACCCGAGGATGGCGTTGTACGGGAGGCTGATGTGGGCGATGTCGAAGTCGATCAGCTCGGTATGGTAGTTGTCGCGGGTACCAAAGGTGACAGGGAGGCGTATTTACCCCAGGGGGCTAGTGGAGTCGATGTCGACCCTAGAGAAAGGCTTGGTGGGGCGGAGCCTGCCGTATGGTACATGAAGCAAGCTGAAGGCTTCCATAGAGAGCACGTTGTGGTCGGCTCCGCCGTCGATGATGGTCTTGGTCACCGCCATGTTGCAGATGGTGGGTGTGCATAGCATCGGGAGCGCGCCCGAGCCCGCAATTATAACTGGGTAGTCCTCCGAGCTGAAGGTGAGGTCGGCCTGGGGCGCCGCCCATCCCGGGGGAGCCCCAGGCTGCACGCGGGCAGCGCCCACCTGGCGGAAGAACTGCTTGACATGGCTATCCGAGGGTGGCACCCGTGAACCACCGAAGAGGGCTGCTACGGCGAGAGGCGCCTGTGTTGCGAAGAGCGCGATGAAGAGGCAGCACAACTCCTCCCAGGAGGCCACCGAAGATCCTGGCAGGCTGAGCAGCCAGGCGTGTGGCACGCCGGCCAGGGCCAGGGAAATCAGTTGGCCATGACCTGGACGTCGCCTCCGGCTTTGAGGACAGCCTCCTCATATGCCTGCAGGAAGGCCGCCGGATCTGCCACACTGTCGTAGCGGGGTGGCATCTTCAGCTTGAACTTGCATGGCCACCACACCTGCCGCAAAGCGTGGGTGAAGTCCTGGACGCCCGCAGCGCATCCGTAGGCGCCCACCGGCCTAATTGGGGGGATGGCGTCGGCCATGGAGCTGGATGAAGCAAGCGGAGAGGCGAAGCTTTGGCGCACCCCTACCGGGCGTGCCAAATGTCGGATTGTGGGTTCCGGCAAACCCTTGAGGTTCGAACACTGGGGTGCACACGAAGATCTCTCTCTTCCTCGCTCACTCTCGCGGCGATCTCTAAGCCTAGCTCGCCGAACCCAAGGAACAAGTGACACGAGAGTTTATACTCGTTCGGGCCACCGTTGTAGTGTAATACCCTACTCTAGTGTGGTGTGGTGGATTGCCTCGTGGGCTAATGATGAACTAGTACAATGGACGAACACCCTCCTGAGGAGAGGTGTTCTTGAGCTCGATGAGCTGGTGAGGTGGCCTTGGTGGAGTGGATCCGATCCAAGATGAGCCGATCCTCCACTACAGTGGTGGCTAGCCCTATTTATAGAGGCACTGGTCCTCTTCCCAAATGTTTAGGCGGGAAGGGATCCCACAATGGCCAATTTCAAAGGGAGACAACTAGTACAAGTTATCCTGACAAAAGGTGGTCTTCGCCTGCCAAAGGCTCTGGTGGTGACGCCGCCATGGGCTCCGTGGTGACCTCCGTCCTGCTGGTCTTGGTCTTGATGCACCGATACGGAAACCTTTGCCTGATGCCTCGGGACTCCTCGCCTGCGCCTGCCTCCTTAGCACCAAAGAGGAAACTGGCACCTGCGCCCGCTGGCGCCCGTCTGGCCTTGGTCATCATGGCTCACATCACGCGGACCTTGTGAGGTGCACCTTGCATAGATATCTTCGCTCCTCACGAGGCAGCCTAGCGAGGCTGCCCCGGAGGAGGTCTTGGTGTCGTCCGCCTCGCGAGGCTTGGCCCCTTGCGAGGGTCTTGAGTGGTTGCTGTTGAAGATGGGCCGTACCAGGCCGTTGAAGGAGCCATGCCCTGGGCCGCAAGCAGGCAAGTCTGGGTACCCCATTCCCAGGACGCCGACAATGAGTGCCGAGGAAAATTTGGGATCACATCCCCGGCCTATAGCGTGAGAGATGGAAGGAGTGGAGGGGAGATTGATGTTGGATTCAGGACGAGAAGGCCCCAGATTTTTGCCAAGCGCGGTCAGAGTGCGTAGAGCGAGGCAGCGGTTGGAGTGCAGTGGGCCTTTCTGACAACAGGCTCCACCCGGCAATAAACAGGGTTACCCGCTTGAAGGCTACCGTGCTGACTATCGAGCGTGTGGGGCTGACTTTCTCCTTCGTCACATCTCCCCACTACAGAAAAGGGATAGGTTCGTCTGGGAGTATGGAGATGCTGCTGATAGGATGAGATTTCTCCCTGGCCTGGCCAATAACATGTCAGTCTATGGCCATGCCTGGTTATGCGACCACTTTTTGGCTGCTTTGGGCTGTTCAAGCTACTGGCAAATGTCATCCCAATGAATATAAATTCCACCAGGGATCAGATCTTGAAATGGATGCCGGACTGCAATGCTCATGGAGTTGCGGGTGACTAGAAGTTACCCACACTCGACGAAGAGCTCAAATGGTCCTCCACTCTGGTGGAAAGAGCTACCAGGGTGGAGACCAGGATGTACAAGCGCACCTCCAACATGGAGGAGGCGTACATTAGGAAGAGGCTAGAGGAGGACAGGGTGTTTCGTGTTGCCACAATGGTGATAGACGGGAAGGCCGCGAAGGGAAAGGAGAACATTGATGATGAAGGTTCCTCCCATGGTGATAGCGAGGCACGCGCCACGGAAGATGTTGCCGGGGAGGATCCTGTCGGTTCCGAGCCTGCCGGGGAGGAATCCTCCGGGATCAAGGCTCTGGTCATCGCGGTAGCAGAGGTCCAGGAGGAGGTGGTTGAAGAGGCAAGGGAGCCCGACAAGGAGTGGCTAATGGCAGGCCCTCAAGCCCCCGAGCCAATCTTAGATCAGCGCCCGTGCAGGCATGCCGCCAATCGGGGTGTGGCGGTTCCCGATCCTGCGCCTGCCGCCAAGAAGGTGAAGAAGACAAGCACCAAGAGCAACGAGCAGAACATGGTGTGCTCGCAGTTCTCTCGCCTTGCCAAGGTGAAAACCCCTCCCGCCAAGCGACCAGCGGCTACGGGAGTTGACTCCAGCTCTCAGTCCGCCTCAAGCTCCTCACAGATCTCATCCTCGTTGGAGTCTCCTTCGCCTCAGCAGGGATCGAAGTTGCCAGAGAGCTCCGTTCCTCTGCCCCAGAAGTGGAGCAGGGCACCTTTGCCACCCATGTAGTTCGAGCTAAACTCCATGCTCATTGACGAAGAGTAATGGAGACCACTCCCTCCCTCTCTTCTTATTTTGTTGTAGCTTTAGTATGCTTGCTTGTATCTGATGACTGATCTCGCTTGCTGTCGTCGACAGGGAGGAGGAGGAGGACACGGAGACCCTCATCCACCGGACCAAGCGGCTAAGTCACGCGGAGCCACCGATGACCGTGGAAGGTACAGGCCCGACAGGGAGCGGCACGAGCGTCCCAACACACAGCCACCAGCTCAGCCCCCACCCCGGAAGTGTAGAAGAGGCTCCTCCCATGGGGAGCGGTGGAGGAGAGCTCCCCACCATTAGGACCAAAGGAGGAGAAGGGACTACTCAAGGTGAGCCCTTCCAGGAGGGGCCTTCCCTTCCTGCTGATTGAGCCGAGGGATCCTCCCCATGGGCCTCCATGGAAGAGTCCACCGAGGACAACATCATGGTTACCGAGGAAGGCGGTGGCGACCTTCCCCAGCAACTGATGTTGCTGGGGAAATTGAAGCTTCTGCCCGGCAGACCTCTCCGGGTAACTTGCTCGCCCCTCTTCCCTTGACCTCTCTCCTTATTTTATCATCTTGCCTCATGTTGTCGGTCTTCTAAATACTTCTGCTTCTGTATTGTTGCTTGTCATCCTCGCTTGCAGTCCCCCAGGATGAGGATCCCAAATTGCTGGAGGAAGTGTCTAGCATAGGGAGAGATGTTGCTAACGAGGCTATCAAGATTGCTGCCACGAAAGGGCAGGAGGATGCTGCCGGGAGTGTTCAGGAGCCCCCAACGGAGACAGGGCAGACTCCTGACAGCACGCCAGGGGCAGGAGCGGCGGTCGAGGAGAGATTTCCTCTTCAAACCATGGATCACCTCCCCACACTAGGAACCATGGTGGGAGCCTCGCTGCCACTCTCGAGCCAGATGGCGTTGGTGCTTGCACAGCCTGGGCTTGGAGCTCCTAGCTCATCAGCGGCGACGAGCGCGGAACTTGATGAAGAACTTCAGTGCATTCTGGCGTCAAAGGTGATGAGCTAGGAGTGGACAATCAGGTGGACCAGAGGTTGAAGGACAAGGGAGTCGAGCTGCGCGACTGGCATGTCAAGCAGTTCCAGATCGTCTTGAAGCAGCAGGAGACACTCTTGATGACAAGGGAAGATGTCATCACTCGAGAGGCGTGCCTGGCAGAACGGAAGACGCTCTTGGATGCCAGGGAGCAGGAAATCGCCTTCCGGGAGGAGAGACTCGAAGCCACTCTCCACACCAAGGATGATAACCTGGAGGTCCTTGTTCATCAGCGCACCAAAGAGCTGGAGGACAAGCATAAGGCCGCCTGGATGCCCTTGGAGACGACTCTGCCGCTCAGCTGAAGAAGCATGCCGATGACCTTGTTGTGGCTTCCACTGCCAAGGTGGATCTCGATCGGCAAGTGGCTAAACTGATAGAAGAGCTTGCTGGAAGCGTCAAAGAAGTCAAGACTCTCAAGGAGGAGGCACGAAAGGCAGAGGTTCTCCTGAAAGTTGTACAGTCGCAGCTCTCCTCCAAGAGCCAAGACCTTGCAGATGCCAACAGCACCATTGAAGACATGAAGGCCAGGGTTGGTACTCTGGAGAGCTCGATAGAATCTGTCGAGGCCCACGAGAAGTAGTTGTCGAAGGATCTGGACACTGCAAGGCGCCTTCGGAAGGATGCAGAGGACAAGCTGGCGAACCACTCTGGGCAGGTCAACCTCTGGACCAAGAGTTGATCGACATCAACAAACGCCTTACTGCCCAAACTGCGGCAATGGGCATGGAAGCGCCAGTCGATTTCGCCAGCACGCAGGAGGCCCCCAATGCCAAGCTAGGGGTCTTCTTCAATGAGTTGATTGACAAGAAGAAGACGCATGAAGAGGGGAGGGTCGGTCGCTTCCTGACTGAATACTAGAAGCTGGTCCGCGACGCCCTCTTCATGGTTTTGAGTAACATCACCTGCCGCCATCAGATATCGACCTTGCTGATGGCTTCAGGAAGCCGTCGGATGGTGCGGACGTTCTTGCTTCTGAAGAGAAAGCTACTCCACTCGCCGCCAAGGTCCTTAGAGTCCCAATGGCTCCACGTGGTCGCCAAACCCAGCGCTAATCTGCCTTCACCACTTATGCTATTGTGTAACAAAACATGATGCAACTCCTGTGTTTAGACATCGTTTCATTTATGCTCGTGTGAGACTGATGTTTTTTCTTAATCTTAGTTGCACGTTTATCCCATTAAGGTTCATTCGTCGGTGTTCGTATGATTAGCCCCTATGCATGTTTTGGTTGTCTGCCGGTATCATATTTGTCGCGATTGTTGTAAGGGTCAAGCCCTTAACATTCATCTTGGCATAGATGTGTCCCGGCAAGTTTTTCCTTGGTAGCATTCGACGCAGCCACTCATTCTACAAGCGGGCTCGTAACAAAATGAGGGTGCAGACAAAAAGACTAGCAAGGTGCCATCACATGAGGGATTTCCTCATACGAACAATTCAATACCCGAGGGATAAATGAAACGCAAAAACTAAAACTCATAAGGGAACAATAACTGCATGAACTTAGCTTTTATCTTTGCCTCCTCCAGTTCCATTCTACCACGAGTGCTTGCCGTGTCTTCATGCCTCGGGAAGGATGGATGCTGTGCTCATGGTTCCCGGGCTCCCGGCAGGGGCCGATAGAAAATCCATGAGTATCTGGCGGGTGGAAAAGGGCGGTGTAAGGTACAATAGGTCCCTTTCTCGTCCTCTCCATCCTTCCTTAGACAATCGGGGGAAGCTGGCGTGAAAGCCCACTAATGCAGATGGCCTTGACGGAGTGCACTTGCCGGGGCATCTGTTAACGAATTCGCACCAACGCTCCACTCAGGATTTCCTTAAGTAGGGAAAATGCTTGAACCGAGTTTTGCGTGGTGCTCTTCGACATTGAAGATGCAAAAACCCAGAGTGGCTCGATTGTCTGTAAGTGAGGGAGGCGGAAAAAGAGACCTTGTACCTACGCACCTTGTTCCCTTCCCCCGAACGAGGCCTACATGGCGTTCATGCTACGTGAATCGTCAAGAGAGGTTCGATGCCATCGTTACTAGTTCTTGCTGCCGCAGCAGCCGTGGTAGTGGGCGGTGACGGAGTCGGAACAAGGTGTGGGAGAAGCGACACTGCTCCCCCTATTCTATCCACCCTCTGCCTCAATTCAGGCATCATGGATGACGTAGCCGTCGATGAAGAAAATGGCGATGAAGATGACGCGCCGGTTATGCCCTTGGGTTCGTGCAAGTGCCCCCCTACCTGGCGCGCCAAAGATGTCGTGGGAAACCACGGCCACCTATGGGGCCATGAGCCCCTTGTGGTTCGGCAGGGGGGATGAGCACATTGCACAAAGAGCGGAGAGCGTCGCACAACATGACAGAGATCACACGGGCAATTTTTCCTAGGTTTGGGCCACGGCGAGGCGTAAGACCCTACTCCTGCTTTGGTGGATTGATGGTGTATTGTGATGGAAATGCAGTGCTCTAGCCCGACAGGGTTGCCTTGGGGCGAGAGGAACTACACGCGTATGAGTGTACAAAGGTCTAAATCCTTTCTATGTTTGCCATGGGCCTCTTTTTATAGATTAAGGGGCCACCACAGTGGCAAATCAATCATTACGCACTGATTAGATAGCAAATAGTGCTATCATACCTAACTGTGCAGACAGGGCAGAGCGCATTAAATGCGCCGCTTAGTGTCACATCAGAGCTTGCCCGACACGCCTTGGTGGGCTGTTTGGCCACCTTCTCTCGTGTCTGTGTGACACGTCGCTGGACGGGTGTCATTTGGAGGTGCTATTTGTAGGAAGTGGCAGCCATCTGGCGAAAAAACAACCACTTATTCACTTGGAGGCTTAACACCGCACCGATTGGTGACTTGCGTCACTGTGAGGTGGTGCGGTGGTGCCTTGGCGGGGTAGTGCGCCCGTGTAAGCCCCGGCAGGCCTACAGGGACAGTCTCGGGGCTTGCTTATGAGGCAACCTTGACCTCGCTACGCTCGCCTGTCTGGCAAGGGAGGTTTCCCCTTAGTGGTATCTTGCTTCTCTGGCTTGACTTGGTCTTCTTGATCTGCACTCTAAGTCTTCAAAGAGCCGATCTCTTGGGCTTGGTCTGGTCTTGGATGTTGTGATCTTGATGGGTTGGTGTCTAGCTATCCGTGCACAAGTTAGGGGAAACATACGCCCCTGTTTGTGTACCCCGACACCAGGCCTTCGCTCCAAGGAACCATAAGCCAGGGCTTAATACCTCTCAAAATTTCTTAATTAGCCCATTCCGCTTGACCATTAGACCGTGGATGAGCTACTGAAAAAACATCAAGACGAATATGCTCTCTTTGACAAAATTCCTTCATAGCTCCTTTGGACAAATTAGTACAATTATCAGTGATGATACTATGAGGGTAACCAAAGTGGAAGATTAGCTTTTTAACAAACTGAACTGCAGTCGCTGCGTCACACTTGCTAACTGGCTCTGCCTCAACCCACTTGGTAAACTTGTCAACCGCCACCAAAAGGTTGGTCTTCCTATCCTTGTACCTCTTGAACGGTCCAACCATATCAAGCCTCCAGATTACAAACAACCAAGTTATCAGAATCACCCGCAATTCTCGAGCCGGCACATGAGCTCGTCTAGAAAATTTCTGACACCCATCACACTTGCTAACGATATCTTTCGCATCAGCATGAGCCATCAACCAATAAAACCCATGACGAAAACCTTTAGCCACTAAAGATTTTGAACCGACATGATGACCGTAATCGCCTTCATGAATCCCTCATAAGATTTCACGGCCCTCCTCAGGAGAAACACAATGTTGGAATACACCTGTCACACTACAGCGGTGTAACCCATAGTTGACGATAGTCATAGACTTAGACCTCCTGGTTATTTCCATGCCAAAGTTTCATCCTCGAGTAACTCGCCCCGGGTCATATAGCTAGACAAGGCAAAGTCCAATCTGGAATAGCATGAAGAGCCGCCACCAACTGTGCCTCCGAGTCAGGGACAACAAGGTCTTGTTCGGACGGTAACTTGACAGAAGGATTGTGTAGTGCATCAAGGAACACATTAGGAGGCACTGGCTTACGTTGAGAACCAAGCCAGGACAATGCATCGGCCGCCTCGTTCTTTCGTCTATCAAGGTGATCCACCTAAAAACCCTTGAAGTGACCAGCAATATTATCAACCACCCGGTGATAAGCCGCCATGAATGGGTTTTTAGAGTCCCACTTTCCTCAGACCTACTGAGCCACAAGGTCTGAGTCACCCAGGCACCTGACCTAGCTTAAATTCATCTCTTTGGCCATACAAAGGCCATGGAGCAATGCTTCATACTCAGCTGCATTGTTAGTACAAGGAAACATTAGCCTTAAAACATAACAAACTTTGTCACCTCGCTAGGAAGTCAAAAAAATTCTAGCCCCCGAGCCCTCCAACTGCATGGACGCATCAAAGTGGATTGTCTAATATGTGTTGTCAGGCTTCTCCTCAGGTGTCTGCAATTATGTCCAGTCACTTATGAAATCCACCAAAGCCTGAGACTTGATGGATGTTCTTGGCACATACTTCAAACCATGAGGTCCAAGTTTGATTGCCCATTTAGCAACCTGGCATGTGGCCTCCTTGTTTTGAATAATATCCACTAAAGGAGGAGAATTGACCATAATAATAGGATGGCCAAGAAAATAATGCTTCAGCTTGCGACTTGCCATGAAGACCCCAAACACCAGTTTTTGCCAATGTGGGTATCGTTGTTTGGACTTAGTGAAAACCTCGCTAATATAATAAGTCAGCCGCTGAACTAGGTATTCCTTACCCTCCTCCTTGCGCTCCACAATAACTGCCATGCTGACTGTTTTATTATTAGCCGCCACGTAGAGGATCAAAGGCTCTTTCTCAATGGGAGCAGCAAGGACGGGAGGCTTAGCTAACTGTTTCTTGAGCACCTCAAACGCCTCATTAGCAGATCACTCCAAACAAAGTGACATGTCATCTTCATCATCAGATATAAAGGAATGGCCTTCTCTCCTAGGCGACTTATGAACCGGCTCAAAGTCATGATGCAGCCCACCAGGCGCTAGACGTTATTGACACATGCCGGCTTAGAAAGTGAAGTGATGGTCTTAATCTTCTCCGAGTTAGCTTCAAGGCCCCTTTCTGAAACCAGAAAACCAAGGAACTTGCCTGCAGGTGCTACTTCTTGAGCTTGCATTGGTTTTTCCCTTGAAGAGGAAAGGATGATGCAGCAAAGTAGAGATAAGTATTTCTGTCAGTTTGAGAACCAAGGTATCAATCCAGTAGGATACAACACACAAGTCACCGAATACCTGCACAAACAATCAAACAACTTGCACCCAACGCGATAGAGGGGTTGTCAATCCCTTCACGGTTACTTGCAAAAATGAGATATAATAGAGATAGATAAACAGTAAAGTAAATATTTTTGGTTTATAGAACGGAAAGTAAAAGATTGCAAAATAGTAGATCGGAAACTTATATGATGCAAAATAGACCCGGGGGCCATAGGTTTCACTAGAGGCTTCTCTCAAGATAGAAAATAATATGGTGGGTGAACAAATTACTACCAAGCAATTGATAGAAAAGTGCAAATTTATGATGATATCTAAGGCAATGATCATGAATATAGGCATCACGACCGTGTCAAGTAGACCATAACAATTCTGCATCTACTACTATTACTCCACACATCGGCTGCTATCCAACATGCATCTAGAGTATTAAGTTCTTAAAGAACGGAGTAACGTATTAAGCAAGTTGACATGATGTAGAGAAATTACCTCAAGCAATATGATGAAAACCCCATCTTTTTATCTTCGATGGCAACAATACAATACGTGCCTTGCTGCCCCTACTATCACTGGGAAAGGACACCGCAAGATTAAACCCAAACCTAAGCACTTCTCCCATTGCAAGAAAAAATAATCTAGTTTGCCAAACCAAACCATGCATAAAAGAATTCAGAGAAGATTCAAATAATATTCATAGATAAGCTGATCATAAATCCACAATTCATCGGATCTCGGCAAACACACCGCAAAAGAGTATTACATCGAATAGAGAAGAAGAAGCCATCTAGCTACTAGCTATGGACCCGTAGGTCTGAGGTAACCTACTCATGCTTCGTCGGAAGGGCAATAGAGTTGATCTTGAAGCCCTCTGTGGTCGAATCCCCCTCCGGCAGGGTGCCGGAAAAGGTCCCAAGATAGGTTCTCATGGGTACAGAAGCTTGTGGTGGTGGAAAAGTGTTTTCATGGATGCCTCTGTTGGTTCAGTGATATATGGGAATATATAAGCGTAGAAATTAGATCATGGAGTGCACGAGGGGACCACAAGGGTGGGGGCACGCCCTACCCCCCTGGGCGCTGTCGGATTTTGGGCTCCACAGACCCTTGATAGATTCGAACTCCTGGGTGCGTGCGAAGAACTCAACCTTCCCAGTATGCCTACTCGCCAACCTCACGGCCAAGCTCGATGGACAAGAAGGAAATGGGACACAACAGTTTACCCTGGTTCGGGCCACCTTGTGGTGTAAAACCCTACCCCTACTTTGTGGTGGATTGGCCTCGAGGTCGGCTAAGGATGAACTGGTACAGTGGAAGAACAACATCAGGAGGTTCGTTCTTGTTTTCGTGTGAGCTGGTAAGAGTTCGAATGGATCCGCCTCCTCCTATGGTGGTGGCTAAGCTATATTTATAGTGGCCTTGGTCCTCTTCCCCCAAAATGGAGGGAGCAAGGGATCCCACAATAGCCAAATTCAAAGTGAGACAACTAATACATCTTATCCTGACAAAAGTAGTCTTTGCATGCAAAGCTTCTAGTTGTGACACCGTGGTGGGCCGGGCAATGACCTCCGTCCTGCCATCCTGGCGGTCTTGGTCTTGTTGCATGGGAATGGAAACCTTTGGTTGATTCCTCACGACTCCGTGCCTGCGCTTTCCTCCTAAGCACCAAAGAGGAAACTATTGTCCTGCGCCCGCTAGCACACGCCTGGCCTTGGTTGTCATGGCTTACGCCATCCTAACCTCACGAGGCGAGGCTTTCATAGAGATCCCCGCTCCTCAGGAGATGGCCTAAGGATGCCGCTCCTTCTGGCGGTCTTGGTGTCGTTCGCCTCTCGAGGCTTGGCCCATCGTGAGGGTCTTGAGTTGTTGATGTCGAAGGTGGTCCGTACCAGGCCATCGATGGTGCCACGCCGAGGGTCGCAAGAAGGCAAGTCTGGGTAACACTATTCCCAGAACGTGGACAGTAGCCCGGGACCAAGGCGCGCTCGAACTTGGCTTCGAGGCGAAGCCAAGGGGCAAGGGCGAAGTGCCGCAGGCCCCAACCACCCGCGGCCTTGGTCGACGCATGGCGCTTGATGAGACGTGGGCGCCCCCACTTCCCCACACTGCATCAATAACTGTCAGGCTTGGCAGCCGCCTGTTGCTAACGCAGCCTTGCCATCATTGCTCGTCATGCTTGCCCTTGGCTCCTCCTCTTTCTTGCAAAATCGCAGCTCTTCTCCCAAATTCGGTGACGATGTCAACCCTCTCTCGCCGCCATGGCCCCGCGGTCGAATAAGAAGGGAAAAGCTTACGCTCCAGCCTGCTCTTGAGAGGTCAACGATGATCAATCAAGAGGGGTTGGCCAAGGTCCAGCCGGCCCTCGCTGCCGATCCAAACAAGTGGAAGGCGACGAAGTCTTGGCCCCCCTCCCGGGCTATGATCGACATGGAGGCCACAGAGATCCCCATCCATCTTCACGCTCTCTTGGCTGGCCAGATCCCCCTTTCTCTGATTTCTTCAATGCCATACTCTCGCATTACTAGATCCAGGCGCTGCATATGGACCCCCAATCCATCCTCCTCCTCGCTGTCTTCGCCTTCCTGTGCGAGGCTATGGTGGGCATTGCTCCTTCCGTTGCCCTATTTCGCCATTTCTTCTCGCTGCACCTGGTCGACCCCCGCTAGCGCTCGGGATGCATGGCCTTCTGGGCCATGACAGCGACGGCTGGTGTCGGATCTCGGGTTCCGCAGACCCTTGAGAGGTTCGAACTCTGGGGTGCATGCGAAGAACTCAACCTCCCTAGTCTGACAACTCACCAAACTCTTGGCCTCCCACCGCGCGCCCCGCGAGCCCGAGTCACGCCGCCCGCTGACAGATCTCGCCATCGCTCTTCGCCGGTGCCGCGCCGCTGCACCACTACCACCGCCGCCCTCGCGCACCACCCCGCCGCCTTCGCGCACCGCTGATACGTCTCTGTCATATCTACTTTTCCAAACACTTTTGCCCTTGTTTTGGACTCTAACTTGTATGATTTGAATGGAACTAACCCGGACTGACGCTGTTTTCAGCAGAATTGCCATGGTGTTGTTTTATGTGCAGAAAACATATATTCTCGGAATGATCTGAAACTCCAGGGAACATCTTAGAAAAAAAAAATCCTCGCCAAAGATGAAGACCAGGGGGCCCACACCCTTCTCATGAGGGTGGGGGCGCCCCCCCTAGGGCGCGCCCCCCTACCTCGTCGGCCCCCTGGAAACCCTCCGACGCCAACTCCAACTCTATATATTTGCTTTCGGAGAGAAAAAAACCAGAGAGAAGAAATCATCGCGTTTTACAATACGGAGCCACCGCCAAGCCCTAAAACCTCTCGCGAGGGCTAATCTGGAGTGCGTTCGGGGCTCCGGAGAGGGGGATTCGTCGCCGTCAGCATCATCAACCATCCTCCATCACCAATTTCATGATGCTCACCACCGTGCGTCAGTAATTGCATCGTAGCTTGCTGGACGGTGATGGGTTGGATGAGATTTATCATGTAATTGAGTTAGTTTTGTTAGGGTTTGATCCCTAGTATTCATTATGTTCTGAGATTGATGTTGCTATGACTTTGCTATGCTTAATGCTTGTCACTAGGGCCCAAGTGCCATGATTTCAGATCTGAACCTATTATGTTTTTGTGAATATATGTGAGTTCTCGATCCTATCTTGCAAGTCTCTAGTCACCTACTATGTGTTATGATCCGGCAACCCCGAAGTGACAATAATCGGGACCACTCCCGGTGATGACCATAGTTTGAGGAGTTCATGTATTCACTATGTGCTAATGCTTTGTTCCGGTTCTCTATTAAAAGGAGGCCTTAATATCCCTTAGTTTCCAATATGACCCCGCTGTCAAGGAGGGTAGGACAAAAGATGGCATGCAAGTTCTTTTCCATAAGCACGTATGACTATATACGGAATACATGCCTACATTACATTGACGAATTGAAGCTAGTTCTGTGTCACCCTATGTTATGACGGTTACATGATGAACCGCATCTAGCATAATTATCCATCACTGATCCGGTGCCTATGAGTTGTCCATATACTAGTTCTCGCTTATTTACTTTCTCGCTGCTACTGTTACAACCACTACAAAATACCAAAAACATTACTTTTGTTGTCTTTACTTTTGTTGCTGCTACCACCACTATCCTATTACTTTGCTACTAAACACTTTGCTGCAGATACTAAGTTTCCAGGTGTGGTTGAATTGACAACTCAGATGCTAATACTTGAGAATATTCTTTGGCTCCCCTTGTGTCGAATCAATAAATTTGGGTTGAATACTCTACCCTCGAAAGCTATTGCGATCCCCTATACTTGTGGGTTATCAACCGCCGCCGCCGCCCTTCGCACGCTGCCGCCACCGCCAACCCGCGCGCCGCCCCGGCCACCGCGCGCTGCCGCCGCCTTGCAAGTGCCCCGCCGCCTCCTTCCATTGCCGAGCCGCCGGAGCCGCACCGCTCCTCGCCGGAGCACCTCCACCGCCGCATGTCATGCCGGATCTGCACCGCCTTTGACCTCCTCCACCGGATCCCGCGTCCCTGTGCTCCCCCGTCATCGCCGGAGCATCGCCGGAGCTCGCCGGAGTTCCTCTCCGGTCGGATCCGGAGAAGGTGGATGAGATCCGCCCATCCCCGCATCCAAACGCCCGGGATCCGTCCTGTGCCGCACCATCCCAGATCCCTCCATCCCGCAACATTTTCATGCCTTGTTCCACATGCTATATCTCCATGACCGTGACTCCGATTCATGCATATGATATATCAAAATGTTCGCCTCATTAAGCTCTTCATGTTAGCGGCATTTGTATGCATGTTACTGTCCATTTTGATGCCATTATCATTGTTGCAATAGTGCTATAAAATGTTATATGCTGGTTCTTATCAGAACTTTATGATTTGTCCTTTTCGTTGCATTTTGTGTGTGCATCCTATGAGCATGATGTCTACATGTGGTTTGAGCTACATCATGCCATCTTTACAGAGGTACAAGTCTTGTATTTTTAGGAGCTATGTGGTGACTAGCACAAGCATGCAAAGTAGCATTCATAATGTTGTTGTTTTCAGGCACTTGGTGATTTTGCTAATCCTTTTCATAATGTTGCAGTTTTCAGGCACTTAGTGATTTTGCACTTTTGCCATGCTTGTTTGAACCTGTTCTAGTGTGATTTAGCCATAGCTCAGTGTTCATGTTTTGTCAAGCATCTCTTTTACTTCACTGCCATCTGCTTTGTTGCTATGGTGGAGTACTGTAGCATAGTTTCTTGTTGCATTCTAAGTGCTATCATGCTGTTAACCGCAGATTTGCATCATCCTTGTATTGCTTGTCATTTGCAAACCGTGCATCCGTTTCCGGTGATCCTTATATTGGTTTCGACCGAAATCACCTCATCTTTCCAGCGGCATACTTGGTTTGCTAAGTTTATGCCTTGATCATTCTTTCCCTTCCGGAGCACGCATATGCTTCACATATCATATCTTGCATATCATGCCATGTATTGCATCATGTTGCTTGTGCATTGCACCGTGATTGATTGTTGTTCCATTCCTTGTGTTCTTGCCTTGGGTAGAGCCAGGAGACGAGTATGCTAATGAGGAACCTGTTGAGTACGCTAACAAGGATCAAGCTTTCGACAACTCTGAGAACATTGCAGGCAGGATGACCATACCCTCAATATCACTTCTATCTTTGCTTGCTAGTTGTTCACTCTATCGTTATGTCGCGCTACCTGCCACTTGTTATATCATGCCTCCCATATTGTCATTTCAAGCTTCTAACCCACTTTCCTAGCAAACCGGTGTTTGGCTAAGTTACCGATTTTGCTCAACCCCTCTTATAGCATTGTTAGTTGCAGGTGAAGTTGAAGTTTGTTCCATGTTGGAACATGGTTATTTTAGGACATCACAATATCTCTTATTTTAATTAATGCATCTATATACTTGGTAAAGGGTGGAAGGCTCGGCCTTATGCCTGGTGTTTTGTTCCACTCTTGCCGCCCTAGTTTCCGTCATACCAGTGTTATGTTCCTTGATTTTGCGTTCCTTACGCGGTTGGGGTTATGGGGCCCCCTTGACAGTTCGCATTGAATAAAACTCCTCCAGCAAGGACCAACCTTGGTTTTAACATTTGCCTCACCACCACCTATATTGTTTTCCTTGGGAGTTGCTAACCCGAGGGTCATCTTTATTTTTAACCCCCCGGGCCAGTGCTTCCCTAGGTGTTGGTCCGAACCGGGCAACTTACGGGGCCACCTCGGGGAAACTTGAGGGCTGGTTTTACTCGTAGCTTGACCTATCCGATGTGCCCTAAGAACGAGATATGTGCAGCTACTATCGGGATTTGTCGGCACATTCTGGCGGCTTTGCTGGTCTTGTTTTTACTATTGTCGAAATGTCTTGTAACCGGGATTCCGAGACTGATCGGGTCTTTTCGGGAGAAGAAATATCCTTCATTGACCGTGAGAGCTTGTGATGGGCCAAGTTAGGGCACCCCTGCAGGGTATAAACTTTCGAGAGCCGTGCCTGCAGTTATGTGGCAGATGGGAATTTGTTAATATCCGGTTGTAGAGAACTTGACACTTGACTTAACTAAAATGAATAAACCGCGTGTGTAGCCGTGATGGTCTCTTTTCGGCAGAGTCCGGGAAGTGAACATGGTCTTGTGTTATGCTTGAACGTAAGTAGTTTCAGGATCATTTCTTGATCACTTCTAGCTTCACGACCGTTGCGTAGATTCTCATCTTACTCTTATTTACGCATGTTAGCCACCATATTTGCTTAGCACTTGCTGCAGATCCACCTCTTTGCCACATCCTACCAATAAGCTTAAATAGTCTTGATCTCGCGGGTGTGAGATTGTTGAGTCCTCGTGACTCATAGATACTTCCGAATAGTTGCAGGTGCCGATGATACCAGTGCAGGTGATGCTATCGAACTCAAGTGGGAGTTCGACGAGGACCTTGGTCTTTACTATGTTTCGTTTCCTGATGATCAGTAGTGGAGCCCAGTTGGGACGATCGGGGATCTAGCATTTGGGGTTATCTTCTTTTATTTTGGTTCCATAGTCGGACCTTGATTGTACTCTGGATGATGTATGTTTAACTTGTTATTTGTGTGAAGTGGCGATTGTAAGCCAACTCTTTATCTCTTTCTTATTCAGTACATGGGATTGTGTGAAGATTACCCCTCTTGCGACCAAACCACCATGCGATTATGCCTCCAAGTCGTGCCTCGACACGTGGGAGACATAGCCGCATCGTGGGCATGACAAGTTGGTATCAGAGCCATCTCCGACTTCGGAGCCCCCTGCTTGATCGAATCGCTGACGTTGTTGGGTCTAGAACAAAAATGTTTTGAGTCTTAGGATTATATATATCGGAGAGTAGGATTCTTTTTACTCCTCAGTCCCTTCGTCGCTTTGGTGAGGTCTCCTGGCATAGATGCTTTTACTTTCCTTTCCTCAAATTTCACGAAAAAAATTAGAATCACACGGGTATCTTGGAATCGTTCCGATATTCTTGTGACGAGAACATTGTTCTTGGTGCCTCCTGACATTTACGGGTTGTGGCAATGTCCTTGGGAGTTGAGCTCCAAGGTGTTGTCGTCACAATTTGATCGTTTCAGTTCTTGAATACCTGAGTTCGCCGACATCGAAGATCTCTTTTATGCAGTTGTTGGTGAGATAACCTCGACGCCACCCAATAGTGGGGCGGGAGTTCAGGAGTATTGCCATAACTCGTATAACGGATGCTTTTCGAAGGTTGAGGTACATGATTTCCGAAGATTTCTTGGTTATGTGTTGATGGATGGATACAACTGGATGTAGGGATTGTTAGTTTGGGTGAGGTATTATGCTTCCCATGTATCCCCAACACCAGATTGCATAACCAGAAAGTTTCGGGAGTTTGTAGGTGGGAATTCAAGTAGCTCCTAGAATATCTTTCCAACAAACACATGATATGATATGGGGTCCATCATATGTTTGTTCCGACTTAATCGGCAAGCCAATCCTTGTTTTTGTTTTGAGTTGTGGTATTCGAGTTTCTTTAGTGTCAAGTGTTGATTCCATACCTTCCCTAAGCAGTGTTCTCATATTTCTATGGGAGTACTAATCGTTCTTATTTATCGAGATTGTCATGTCAATTCCTTTCCAACCGGCGTGCTTCTCTTCAAGTGGATCCGATCATTCCAACATTCACGAGATCAATTCTAAGTCTTCTCAACGGTGTTTGTTTCATCCGTCCGAAGTTACATTTGTTTTCCCCGCCCTCCCACCCTTTTCTTCGAGGACCCAGATTTCTTATTCAAGTATCCTTTTATTGATGGGAAGTCTCTCCATTCTTTTCCGTCAATGTTCTTATCCGGTGATTCTCAGGAAGATACTAATGGAGTGTCAAGTTATCATTCTTTGTTCTCTTTTCTTTTCCGGTGGATTCAATTCAAGCTTTGTCGATCATATCATCTGCTCATTTCAAATGTTTTCTCATGCCGGTGCACCTCTTAATCATCCACTCCTTGCCACTCATTTGTTTTGGAGTATTGAAGATATCTCAGGAGATTAGTGTTTTCATCCTTATTCCGTTCAAGCTATCTCGAGGTGTTTATCTCTTTCAAGCCATTTAATTCAACTGGTGCAATCTCTATTTTCAAGCAACCATTTCAACAGTGTTTCTTTTGAATGGGCCCTAACCCATAGGACTTTTCCCAGGATCTTACCTAACTCTTCTATTTTCCCGGTGTTATTCTCAAATTCATTTCAAAGTTTAACGTAAGAATGAATTATCACCAATCAAATGTCTTTCTCCAAGATCTTTCAAATTCTTTTCATCATTCGTTCAATCTTTCTAACTGTCATTCCGGAGTGCCTCAACAATTCATGGTGGTGTTTCTCGTCGTTATTCTCGAATCTTGAAGGCCGAAGAAGAGTTTCTCTTAAATTTTGGTCCGTTCTCTTGAAGATTCATGGTTCTAGCCTTATGCCATCCTCTCATAATTTTTTTCGATTGTGAGAATTCTTTTCACCCATTCAGAGCAATTCAAGAGTCTTTTCAGATTGATTCTCCATAGGCCATCATTTCAGAAGATTTATTCATTCTCAGCTTTCAGCTCTAGTTCTCGAATTCTTCCGGTGCATCATTCAAGTATTCCCTGATTAGCTCGTGATCTCTTCATTCACCTGTATCCAAATTCTCTCTAGTATCTTTATTCAATTTACAATTCTTCCTCGTGATTCGTGTTTTTTCCTTCGTTCATCTTCAATTCTTACGGTGGTTTGTTCAAGATTCCTCTTCCTATGTTCTCACATTAATTCATTCGTTCTCTCTAAATCCTACCGGTGGATCCATCAAGACCTTCTCAAATTTGCGCTATATCTCTCTTAATCCTTTCTACGAGAATAAGTAGTATGCCAAATCCGTTGCTTGTCATCAATTTAAATTGGTGAAGGATACACATAACGTAATTCTTATTATTGTTTCATCCAAGTGATCTAGTTTCTTCTTTCCAGAGTTGCTCATCATGTCACATTTCTCGGCACCAGGTGATTCATCTTTTCTTTTCTGGAGTTCCATGTTTTTCTGCATTATATCACCACGAAGATTCATCTAAATCATTGCAAGGATTCACCTTGTGTTTTCAACTTCTCTTTCTTTCGATCATCCTTTTATTACCGGAGTTCTTCATGGAGGCTCTACATGATGGTTCATCAAGGATTTAATTCCTTCTCGAAGTGTTCATCGAGATTCTTTTCAGAGGACCTCAAGTATTCTGCATCTTGCATTTCAAAGTTCAATCCCTTCTACCTTATTTTTTTGAGGTGGTGTTATGTCACTCTTGACAATTTCCCTTCGTGTTTCATGATTCACAAGTTGTCCAGAATGACATATTCTAAACCCATGATTTTCAATTCATTCATGAGATCCTTTGCAACCCATCAATCTGTTCATTGGAGTTATCTTGGGTTATATTTCACCCGAAGCTTTCCCTAAGGATTGTTTGCTATTTATGGTGCTCATAAACGACCCAAGTTCTTCATTTATCCTCCTGGTGAAATAAGCTTCTCCTCTCCTTGTTGATATCAATCAAATCTATTGTTTCCGTAGTGGCAAAATTTCACCTCAATTTTGAGAAGTTTTCCATAAACCCACTACAAGCTTATTCATTTCGTTGTTGGTTTTCCAAAAACTCCATTATAACCCTCTTGGAAGGGTGCTTTCCAAGCTAATTTGTGGCAGAAGTTGGCATTTGCTTCTCCATTATTTTATTCCAATGATCTATCTTCTATTTTCCCTTCCGGAGGCATTGTGATGTTGCTCTCTTTACTCATCATCTCGAATTGTGAGAATTGCGTTCTTTTCATGCTTATCCATTTAACGGAGTCTCGTGTCCTCTTTTCTAGTTCTTCCCATTTTGTCAAGTTTTGCTTCTCTTTTCTACTAGAGTGATGCGTGAATTCTTTCGTTCTTGTTCCTTGCTTATTCTGTTTCAACCGGAGTGGTTACATGTCCTTCCTTGTTGCTGGAGCTCTTCATTCATGCCTTGCAACCTCAAGGTTTTCGCAATGTTCCTTGTTCCTCTTTTCTAACGGAGTGTTTTCAACTTCGTTCATCTCCGTTGTATTCTTTTCTCATAATTGTTTAACCTCTCAAGGTTCGTGGTTTCACTAGTTTGTCGAAGAAGCAACTTTTTTTACCTCTTCCCCTTCTGCTTCTCTCTGGTGCCATCCTAGATCTCGGGACAAGATCCTCTTGTAGTGGTGGAGTGTTGTAACACCCCAGATGTAACTTTCCATATTTGTAACTCCAACTCTTGCCATTTTCGGCTATGTGTTATGAGATTCCCTTCGTGGTTGGGTTTTGTCTTTGTTTTGCATTTGTACATGTCATGCATTTCATATCATGTCATCATGTGCATCTCATTTGCATTCGTGTTCGTCTCATGCATTCGGTCATTTTCCCCGTTGTCCGTTTCACGATCCGACACTCCCACATGCACCCGGCGCATCCCTCTTGTCTCCTCTCATGAGCGGGATAAAAGCGTTCTCGGAATGGATCGAGACTTGTCAAGTGGCCTTGGTACATCACTGGTAGCCCGCCTGTCAAATTTCATTCCATTTGGAGGTTGTTTGATGCCCCAACTGTTAATCGGGTAACCGCAAAAAGCCCCTCTCTCTTTGCAGCCCAACACCCCTCCAAAACAGCCCAATAACCCATCTAAACCCCCTCCTTGCTCTCCATCGTTGGATCACGATCGTGTGGGCGAAAACCACACCTCATTTGGACTCTCCTAACTCCCTCTACCTATAAATATGTGCATCTCCCCCGAAATCATGCAGTCCAAACCCTAGCGTCTTCCTTCCCCCGCCGCCAGCCATGTCCGCGCTACCATCGAACATGTCCGCCACTGCCCTCCGGCCAACCACGACGCGCCACGTCGCCTTCCTGCGTCTCCCACCGTGTCGGCCCGCCCGAGCCCGCGCGCGGCCCGCGTGAGCCCATCGGAGCCCGACCGCGCGCCCCGTGAGCCCGAGTCATGCTGCCCGTGGATGGATCTCGCCGCCGCTCTTCGCCAGCGCCGCGCCGCTGCACCACCGCTGCCGCCACCCTCGTGCACCACCCCGCCGCCTTCGCGCACCGCCTCCAACCCGCGCGTCGCCCCAGCCACCGCGCGCCGCCGCCGCCTTGCAAGCGCCCCGCCGCCTCCTTCCATCGCTGAGCCGCCGGAGCACCTCCACCGCCGCCCGTCGCGCCGCCTCCGACCTCCTCCACTGCATCCCGCATCCCCGCGCTCCCCTGTCATCGCGGGAGCTCGCCGGAGTTCCTCTCCGGTCGGATCCAGAGAAGGTGGATGAGATCCACCCATCCCCGCATCCAAACGCCCCGGATTCGTCCTGTGCCGCACCATCCCGGATCCCTCCGTCCTGTTGACTTTTCCTGAGAGGTTGAAATTCTTCTAAGTCCCTAACATTTTTATGCCTTGTTCCACTAGCTATATCTCCATCTGAGACTCCGATTCATGCATATGATATATCAAAATGTTTGCCACCTTAAGCTCTTAATGTTGGTGGCATTTGCAAGCATGTTACTCATTGACGTTGGACCCATCCCAGTCTCCTCCTGGCTCGCGCGCCATGGAGATCAACGAAGAGAGGACGCGGTGAGGGAGCTGGGAATGGGCGGAGCAAGGAGGGCTCGGGCGGATGAGCTCGACGAGGATGAACTACGGCAGCGCTCTGGCGTGGCTCGGGGGGCACTGCGGTGAGAGGAAGAAGAAGGAGATGAGGACGGGGTGGAGGGGCGCGCGTGCTCCGCCGCTCCCTCCCCTTCCCCTACTTATAGCCTACGGGCTATGAAGCCGAGGGGGCGGGTGTGGGACCATGGGATTAACTGTGTCCACGACCCCACGCCCCCCCTTTTCGCGCGGGTTACTGCGCGCAGTAACTCCACAGGGAAGCACAACCGCCCACCTCAGCCGCAGCGGATCCGGTCGCGCTCCGAGGCCCGGTGGTGGCGGGCCCAGCCTATGGACGCGTCCCATCGCGCGCATGGGCTCATAGGCTGGCCCGACTGGCTGGCACCACGTGGCGTGCCCATGACAGGCGGCGAGCCGAGAAGCTTAGCTAGCACGCCACCTGGTTCCCGCCGATGCATTCGAAATTCCAGAAAGATCCAACTGGACGTATCCGACTCCTGCCAACCGGCTTCCCGGGAGTCGGACGAGGCTTCCTTCACAGCACCCGCAGTAGGAAACTGTTGAGGCTCCTTCGTTCATCATCCGCGGCGCCTCACCAGCTTCAGGTACTACTGTCAGAGTAATGGGCCACGGGTAGGCTAACCCGAGCCCCCGAACCTTTCAAGACATTGGGGCCGGTTGTGCCCCTCAAGACGTCAAGATAGAGCTCCGCCTCCTGGCGGCCGACTGGCCAGGCGGCCGACTCCCGAAAGGCGGTCATGCTCGAGAAGGCGGCTCTAAGACTGGTCGACTCCTAGCAGACGACCTCCAAAGAGGCCGGCTCCTAGCGGCCGGTCCATGGCGCCCTCAAAGTCTACGCCCCCCATTAAGAAGACAGGACGGGGAGTGGCTGCAGTGCAGCCCATCCCCCCGTATCCAAGGCCGGGCGTGGACACAGTGCTCTGTACGAGCGGAGAACTCCGCCCGATGCAACACTGTTGCCACTTCCCCCTGACATCATTCCTGACAGGCGAAGCCCTGTTCCCATGACCGCTTGTTGGTACGGCCCGAGGACGATGGGCCCTGCTGGTCAGCGAGAGCCCGGAAGACGGCGGGCGCCTCACCAGTCGGACCTGAGGGAAGCCGGCTCCCAGCAGTCGGCCCGTTCCTTCCTCGGGACCCCATGCACCATTAACTAGATAAGACGCGGGGTGGCTACAGTGATCCCCCACCAGACGGAGGGACTATAGCCACGCCCCCCTGACCAAGCAAGCGCCATTAGCATCACGACAATAGTAACCCGCAGCCGACAAGACCCGTGAGGGGCGGGGGCGGCCTGTCGGCTCCGTACCAGACCAGCCGGCGGGGCCCACCAAGCGGTGGGCCCCGGCAGTCGGCGGAGAAGCCGGCGACCAGAGAGACTGACAGCGGGGTCCCACACCCGGCCAAGTTACCATTGTACCCTTGGGTGTAGGCCTATATAAACCCCCCAGGGCACCCATGCAAAGGGTTGGAACCTGTTAGAATTAGACTCGCACCTAGGGGGAGAGGAGAGCAAGCATTGCCTTCTTCTACCTCTAGCATACAGCTCGAGGAGCACCATTGTACTCACTGGTGCTTTAGTGATCATGCGGAGACCCCGCAGAGCGGGACTAGGGGTGTTATCTCCTAGGAGAGCCCTGAACCTGGGTAAAGTACGCCGGCGTACATGCCTACGCCTCATCCCGCTTCCACACATCGACGACGTTCTACTCACTCCCACCATGATAAGCCATCCATTGGCATATGTCGCACCCAACCCCCGATAGAATTCGTCTCTCTGTGAAACCCTAGCAATCTCAGAGCCACCGAAATGTGACTCGGTCTGACCGAGTTCACTAGTTTAGACTACAACAGTTGCTTCAGTATCACCGAGTTTAACAAATCAGTAACTCCGAAATGATTTCTGTGGAGAACTAAAACTAAGTTTTGACTCATTTGTTTTGCAAAATATCTGCACTTTCTGATGCTCATCTATTCTACCTCATCTATATCTATTCACAGGGTTTGCTGTCAGTTTACCTGCCAGAATGTGTGACCAGAGCGATAGTCAGAACAAGTTAGAAGAACAAGTGCAAATGAGTGAGGGCACTAGTCCCTCAAGCAACTATGATGAGGGCAGCAGGAGCACTCCTAGTAATTTGCCCAAGGAAGCCACCAGATCAAGGAAGAAGAAAACCTTAGATTCTGAGGATGAGGACTATGCGGCTAAAGAGGAGGAAGTTAGCTCCAAAAAGAAAGTGCTGAAGAAAGAGTATTGTACTGCTGCAACAACAAATCCTGGATTGCATAAGAAGACCCCTGCCAAGAGGGTGCCAACCTTAAAGGCCAGGGCCTCAACTGCTGAAAATTCTAAGCCAACCGAAGAGGTTGCTGGAGAGGGTAAGAAAAGGAAAGAGAGGGTCAAGAAGACCACTGCCAGAGTCATTGGTAGATCCTCTATAATGAGAGATCCAGAAGAAGATGAAGAGGAAGAGGATGCTTCACCAGCACCCAAGTCCCAGATGCTTATGGGGGATGCCATTAAGTCAGGGGCTGCCACTTCAAATCCCAAGACTGCCCCCAAGGCTGCTGCTCAAGCTCAGAAGCCTTCTAAGACCAAGAGAAGCACCAGGAACATCCTAGCAAGAGAGAAGAACAAGGCCCCGGTGCCTGAAGTTGAAGAAGGAGATGCAGAAGCCCAAGTGCTGAGGAAACTGAAACCAAAGATTACAGAACACAATGACACTCATCCAGTGGCTGAGGATATGAACATCAGGAAGGATGCAGGATTGAGACTTTGGAGACAGACTGACCCCTATGTTGTGAGGAGGAAGATTGTTGTGGATTACAGGTTCCACACCAAAGAACAGCAAGATTTCTATCAGACCATTCTGTTGGACAAGAAACCTATAGTCTGTGAAATGAAGTGGGTTGATTGGGAATTCATTGATGAGAACGAAGACTATTTCCCAGGAGTGCATGAAAGCTTCAAAGCTGGTGGAGTTGATGAGTTTGTGGGACAGAAGCTTACCAAATGGAATGATGAGCTCATTATGCGGTTCTATTCTATAGCTCATTTCTATCCAGATGGTAGAAATGTTTGGATGTCTGAGGGTACAAGGTACTAGTCAACTGTTGATGAGTGGGCCAAGTTGATCAATGCCCTACAAGAGCATGAGGATGATTTGGATGTGTATGCCAAGAATAATAAAGACCGCAACTCTATGGCAAACATGTACAAGGAGATCCCAGACAAAGCTTTGGAGACACACAAGCTTGGATCTATGCATTATTTGTTGTCTGGTCTACCTACAATCAACACAATCTTGAGGCATACTCTGTTACCCAAATCTGGAGATCAGAAAATGATTAGAGGACATTCAATCAACTTGCTGCGGATATTTGATGTTCCTCAAAAATTCAAGGTCATGAGTCTGATTGTTGAGACAGTCAAGAGGACTGATGCAGATCAAAAAAGATCTTGTGGGTATGCTCCACACATTCAGGTGCTCATCAACTCCAAGATGGGCATAGGCACTTACTTGTTGGACAAGGAGCATTTACCTTTGCACCCAAAATTTGAGGATAACACAGTTGTGATGAATGAGGATGATCCTTCATCAGTGCAAGCACAAGAGAAGAGAGCAAAGGCAAAGGCAGAAAAGGCTGCAAGGATGCCAAGCGTTGAGGAGGCATCTCAAGTGTTCTTGAAGAGCAAACAAGATCAGCTAGCTTATCTGATTCAAGCAACTTTGAGGATTGAGAAGGGATTGGCCACCCTGACTTAGAATTAGGAGAGCTTGGAAAGGATCGTTGAGACCAAGTTTTATGATCTTGATCTGAAAGTGACTAAGATACAGACTATAGTCGAGCAGCTCCAGGAGGAAGCGGAGGAGAAGAAAGGGAAGGCAACTACGGATGCTTTTCAGTGACTGCCAAGAGGTCAGAGGTCAGCTGCAGTGCTCGTGCCAGATACAAGAGCTACTTCATTTGCACCAGCAGCAACAGCTTCAGTGCCACCTCCAGCAACTACTCCACCAGCTCCAACAACATCTATTGATGCCTTCGTCCTTGGAGTTCTCTCTACACCACCTCCCGAAGACCAAGCCCGAGAGACGCATATGACTGTGCATTTTCAAACTTTTTGGTAACTTGTTGCCAAAGGGGAGAAATGTATAGATCATAGGCTTCGAGAGAGAGTGTTTTGCTTCTTTGTCTCTCTTGCTATTTGGTTGAAGTTTTGTGTGTGCCTGCTTGATACTTTATGTCCATGTGTGAGATACTTGTATGATAATATGTTTGATCATATCATGCTTTAATGTTTGCTTGGATGGTGTTATCTTTCATATCCCTATATAATCATTCACTTTGCTTGGTGATGAGTGCATGTTTTAATTCCTATCATTTTGAGCGCTCCACCAAGATGTATGTGACATGGAAGAGTAACCCATGATCCTAATTGATTGTGCATTTGCATTCAAAAGCAAATTTTAAATAATGCACAAATTTAGGAGGAGCTCTTGCTTATCACATACTTCTCAAAGTGACAATGTATTTAAATCTTATTATCATTTGTCGAAGCTTTGATCTATATGTTGTCATCAATTACCAAAAAGGGGGAGATTGAAAGTGCAACTATCCCTGGGTAGTTTTTGTAATTACTAACAACATATAGCTCATTGAACTAATACTATTTCAAGATGACCATTTCAGAAAGTTCAGCGATTGGCATGGCATGGATTAGGAATGTGGACCCCTAAAAATGCCAAGGGCACACATTGGCTCAAGCTCAAGACTCCACATTTTCATTTTAGTGATCCAATATCACATCGAGTCCATAGGAAAAGCCAATACTATTAAAACGGGATGAGGTGTTGCTTAATGGCTTACTTGCTCAAAATTCTTAGTGATATGCTCCAAAAACCCTCAACCACTTTCTCATATCCACATATGTCCCAAACCAAAAGTCAAACTCGGCCCCACCGAAATGTTCTATCCGGTGCCACCGAGTTCACTTGACATAGCCACTGCCAGAAACCCTAGTCATTTCGGTCTCACCGATAGGGATCTCGGTCTCACCGAGATGGGATTGAAAACTCTCGATTTCCCTTTGTAATGTTTCAGTCCAACCAAGATGAGCGATCGGTCCCACCAAGTTTGCAACGCAAACTCCCAATTTCCCTTTTGTAACATTTCATTCTCACCGAAATGAGCGAATCGGTCCCACCGAGTTTGCCTGACCAACTCTCTGGTTAGCTTATTACCAAAGTTGGTCCTACATAGTTTGTGTAATCGGTCTCACCAAGATTACGTTATGCCCTAACCCTAATGGAAACAGTCCCACTGAGTTGACATGTCGGTCCGACCGAAAATCCTAACATTCACATTTTGAAATCGGTATGACCGAGTTTTCTAATTCGGTCCCACCGAGTTTGGTAAATTGTGTGTAACGGTTAGATTTTGTGTGGAGGCTATATATACCCCTCCACCCACTCTTCATTAGTGGAGAGAGCTATCAGAACATGCCTACTCTTCCAACATACATTTTCTGAGAGAGAACCACCTACTCATGTGTTGAGACCAAGATATTCCATTCCAACCATATGAATTTTGATCTCTAGCTTTCCCCAAGTTTCTTTCCACTCAAATCATCTTTCTACCAAATCCAAATATGTGAGAGAGAGTTGAGTGTTGGGGAGACTATCATTTGAAGCACAAGAGCAAGGAGTTTGTCATCAACACACCATCTATTACCTTTTGGAGAGTGGTGTCTCCTAGATTGGTTAGGTGTCACTTGGGAGCCTCCGTCAAGATTGTGGAGTTGAACCAAGGAGTTTGTACGGGCAAGGAGATCGCCTACTTCGTGAAGATCTACCCCAGTGAGGCAAGTCCTTCGTGGGCAATGGCCATGGTGGGATAGACAAGGTTGCTTCTGAAAGTGCAACTATCCCTAGGTGGTTTTGGTAATTCCTAACAACATATAGCTCATTGAGCTAATGCTATTTCAAGATTAATATTTCAGGAAAGCTCAATGATTGGCATGTCATGGATGAAAAAAAGTGGACCCCTCGAAATTCTAAGGACAAAAGGATTGGCTCAAGCTCAAAGCTCAAGACTCTACATTTTCTATTTTAGTGATCCAAGATCACATTGAGTCTATAGGAAAAGCCAATAATATCAAGGAGGGATGAGGTGTTGCTTAATGAGGCTCTTGCTCAAAATGCTTAGTGATATGCTCCAAAGCCTTCAACTACTTTCTCACATCCACATATGACCTAAACCAAAAGTCAAACTTGGCCCCACCGATTCTTTCTATCCGGCGCCACCGAGTTCAGATGTCATAGCCACTGCCACAAACCCTAGGCAAATCGGTCTCACCAATAGGGATCTCGGTCTTGCTGAGATGGGATTGTAATCTCTCTGTTTCCCTTCGTAACGTTTCAGTCCCACCGAGATGAGCGATCGGTCCCACCGAGATTGCAATGTAAACTCTCCGTTTCCCTTCCGTAACATTTCGGTCTCACCGAAATGAGCGAATCGGTCCCACCGAGTTTCCCTGACCAACTCCCTGGCTAGCTTATTACCAAATTCGGTCTCACCGAGTTTGTGTAATCAGTCTCACCGAGATTATGTTATGCCCTAACCCTAACCATATCGGTCCTACTGAGTTGCATGTCGGTCCCACCAAAAATCCCAACGGTCACTAGATTTGCTGAATCGGTCCGACCGAGTTTATCAATTCAGTCCCACCGAGATTGGGAAGTTGTGTGTAACGGTTAGATTTTGTGTGGAGGCTATATATACCCCTCCACCTCCTCTTCATTCGTGGAGAGAGCCATCAGAACGAACCTACACTTCCAACTTACCTTTTCTGAGAGAGAACCACCTACACTTGTGTTGAGGCCAAGATATTCCATTCCTACCATATGAATCTTGATCTCTAGCCTTCCCCAAGTTGCTTTCCACTCAAATCTTCTTTCCACCAAATCCATATCCTATGAGAGAGAGTTGAGTGTTGGGGATACTATCATTTGAAGCACAAGAGCAAGGAGTTCATCATCAACACACCATTTGTTACTTCTTGGAGAGTGGTGTCTCCTAGATTGGCTAGGTGTCACTTGGGAGCCTCCGACAAGATTGTGGAGTTGAACCAATGAGTTTGTAAGGGCAAGGAGATCGCCTACTTCGTGAAGATCTACCGCTAGTGAGGCAAGTCCTTCGTGGGCGACGGCCATGGTGGGATAGACAAGGTTGCTTCTTCATGGACCCTTCGTGGGTGGAGCCCTCCGTGGACTCGCGCAGCCGTTACCCTTTGTGGGTTGAAGTCTCCATCAACGTGGATGTACGATAACACCACCTATCAGAACCACGACAAAACATCCGTGTCTCCTATTACGTTTGAATCCTCCAAACCCTTCCCTTTACATTCTTGCAAGTTGCATGCTTTACTTTTCGCTGCTCATATACTCTTTGCATGCTTGCTTGAATTGTGTTAAGATTGCTTGACTTGTCCAAAGTTGCTAAAATCTGCAAAGAACTAAAATTGGGAAAAGGATAAGTTTTATTTGGTCAAGTAGTCTAATCACCCCCCCCCCTCTAGACATACTTTCGATCCTATAGCTTCTTCGTCAACCCTTCGTGGGTGGAGCCCTCCGTGGACTCGTGGGTTGAAGTCTCCATCAACGTGGATGTACAATAGCACCACCTATCGGAACCATGCCAAAAATCTCAGTGTCCACATTGCGTTTGCTCCCTCCAAACTCCTCCCTTTACCTTCATTTGCAAATGTTTTACATTCCGCTGCTATACCCTTAGACTTGCATGTGTAGGTTGATTGCTTGACTTGTGCTAAGTTTCTAAAATCTGCCAAGACTTAAAATTGGGGAAAGGCTAGATTTTTATTTGGTCAAGTAGTCTAATCACCCCCCCCCCTCTAGACATAATGTCGATCCTACAGAGTGACTTTTGTCGCACATTGAGGGGTTGCCATATGATCTAATTATGTTATTATTGTTGAGAGAACTTGCACTAGTGAAAGTATTAACCCTAGGTCTTGTTTTCAAGCATTGCAATACCGTTTTCGCTCACTTTTACCACTAGTTACCTTGTTGTTTTTATATTTTCATATTACAAAAACCTATATCTACTATCCATATTGCACTTGTATCACCATCTCTTTGCCGAACTAGTGCACCTATACAATTTACCATTGTATTGGGTGTGTTGGGGACACAAGAGACTCTTTGTTATTTGGTTGCAGGGTTGTTTGAGAGAGACCATCTTTATCCTACGCCTCCCATGGATTGATAAACCTTAGGTCATCCACTTGAGGGAAATTTGCTACTGTCCTACAAAACTCTGCACTTGGAGGCCCAACAATGTCTTGATATGTCTCCAATGTATCTATAATTTTTGATTGTTCCATGCTGATATATTATCAATCTTGGATGTTTTACAATCATTTATAGTCATTTTATATCATTTTTTGGTACTAATCTATTGACATATAGTGCCAAGTGCCAGTTGCTATTTTTTCCATGCTTTTACATCGCACAAAATCAATATCAGACGGAGTCCAAATCCCCCGAAACTTTACGGACAATTTTTATGGGCCAGAAGGAACACAACGGGCCCTCGCGGCGCCTGGGGATTCCCCGAGGGGGGCACAACCCACCAGGGCGCGGCAGGAGGCCCAGGCGCGCCCTGGTGGGTTGTGCCCACCTCGGGTTACCCCCGAACCGCCTCTTTGCTCTATAAATACCCCAACATTCCAGAAACCCTAGGGAGATCGACAAAATATTCATCCAGCCGCCGCAGAGTCCAGAACCACCAGATCCAATCTAGACACCATCTCGGATGGGGTTCACCACCTCCATTGGTGCCTCTCCGGTGATGCATGAGTAGTTCTTTCTAGACCTTCGGGTCCGTAGTTAGTAGCTAGATGGCTTCATCTCTCTATCTTGATTCTTAATACAATGGTCTCTTGGAGATCCATATGATGTAACTCTTTTTGTAGTGTGTTTGTTGGGATCTGATGAACTTTGAGTTTATGATCAGTTATATCTTTTTATATCCATGAAAGTTATTTGAGTTTCTTTGATCTCTTATATGCATGATTGCTTATAGCCTCGTATTTCTTCTCCGATATTTGGGTTTTGTTTGGCCAACTTGATCTATTTATCTTGCAATGGGAAGAGGTGCTTTGTAGTGGGTTCGATCTTACGGTGCTTGATCCCAGTGAAAGAAAGGGAAATGACACGTATCTATCGTTGCTACTAAGGATAAAACAATGGGGTCTATCTCTACATAGGTAGATCTTGTCTACATCATGTCATCGTTCTTATTGCATTACTCCATTTCTCCATGAACTTAATACACTAGATGCATGCTGGATAGAGGTCGATGTGTGGAGTAATAGTAGTAGATGGAGGTAGGAGTCGGTCTACTAATCTTGGACGTGATGCCTATATAATGATCATTGCCTGGATAACATCATAATTATTTGAAGTTCTATCAATTGCCCAACAGTAATTTGTTTACCCACCATTTGCTAGTTTTCTCGAGAGAAGCCACCAGTGAAACGTACGCCCCCCGGGTCTTCTTTCTTATATATTTGCCTTTGTGATCTACTTTTCTCTTGCATTTCTTTTCAGATCTATTAAACCAAAAATACAAAAATACCTTGCTGCATTTTTTTCTTTATTTATTTTATTTAGCGTTTGATCTACCAATTTACTACAAATTATCTCGCAAATTATCTCACATCTGTTTGCCACTTGAGGCGCCGTACCCTGAAAGGGATTGACGACCCCTTTAACACGTCGGGTTGCAATGATTTGTTATCTGTGTGCAGGGGTTGTTTACGTTGTGTTGCTTCATTCTCCTACTAGTTTGATAACCTTGGTTTCCTATCTGATGGAAATACCTACCGCCGATGTGCTGCATCATCCCTTCCTCTTTGGGGAAATACCGACATAGCTTCAAGCGACATCAAGTCTACAAAAAGAAAGGTTGCATAGTAGACATCACCTTTCACCGTTTCTTAAATTCCTAGAGATCCGTAACTACGATTGGGCTGAAATTTTAACACAATTTTTATTCAGATATTAGCTTTCTTGCGGCGAAAGAAGGGCACCAACCGCCTTATGGGGTGTCCACAAGCCTCCTGGCCGCGTCCTGGGGAGGGGGCGCGCCTCCAGGGCTTGTGGGCCCCTCGCGCGTCATGTTGCGTTGATTCCAATTCCCAAAAATCACATATATTCCAAAAAAATCTCCTTAAGTTTTTGTCGCGTTTGGACTTTGTTTGGTATGGATATTCTGCGAAACAAAAAAGATGCAACAAACAAGAACTGGCACTGGGCACTGGAGCAATATTTTTTTGTCCCAAAAAATGATATAAAATGTTGCCAAAAGTATATGAAAGTTGTAAAACATTGGCATGACAATCAAAAATTATAGATACGACGGAGACGTATCAAGTATCTGAGTTATGAGTTTGACAATCACTTAAAACAATGTGGAATTGTTTCACAGTTGACTCCACCTGGAACACCATAGCCTAATGGTGTGTCCGAATGTCGTAATCATACCCTATTAGATACGGTGCGTTCTATGATGTCTCTTGCCGATCTGCCACTATCATTTAGGGGTTATGCATTACAAATAGCTACATTCACTTTAAATAGGGCACCATCTAAGTCCATGGAGACGACACCGTATGTACTGTGGTTTGGCCAGAAATCTAAGTTGTCGTTTCTTGAGGTTTGGGGCTGCGATGCTTATGTCAAAAGGCTTCAGCTGGAAAAGCTCAAAACCAAAGCGGACAAATGTGTCTTCATAGGATACCAAAAGATACGGTTGGGTATACCTTCTATCTTTTATCTGAAGCCAAAGTGTTTGTCGCTAAGAACGGGTCCTTCCTCGAGAAAGAGTTTCTCTCGAAAGAATTGAGTGGGAGGAAGATAGAACATGATGAGGTTGTTGAACCATTACTTCAACAAGAGAGTAGCGCAACACAGAAAGATGTTCTGTGGCACCTATGTCAGTTGAAGAGGAAGCTAATGATGATGATCATGAAGCTTCGGATCAAGTTACTGTTGAACCTCATAGGTCGACAAGGGTACGTACAGCTCGTGAGTGGTATGGTAACCTTGTCTTAGAGGTCATGTTATTGGACAATGGTGAACCTATGAGCTATGGAGAAGCGATGGTGAGCCCGAATTCCAACAAATGGTTAGTGGCCATGAAATCCGAGATGGGATCCATGTATGAAAACAAAGTATGGACTTTCGAAGCATTACTTGAAGGGCAAAAGGCCATTCAGAATAAATGGATCTTCAAGAAGAAGGCGGACGCGGATAGTAATGTCACTGTCTACAAAGCTCGTCTTGTGGCAAAGGGGTTTTCACAAGTTCAAGGAATTGACTACGATGATACTTTCTCACCTATAGTGATGCTTAAGTCCGTCAGAATCATGTTAGCGATAGCTGCATTTTTCGATTATGAAATCTGGCAGATGGATGTCAAACAGCGTTCCTTAATGGTTTACATAAGGAAGAGTTGTATATGATGCAACCAGAAGGTTTTGTCGATCTAGGGAATGCTGACAAAGTATGCAAACTCCAGCGATCCATTTATGGACTGGTACAAGCATCTCGGAGTTAGAATCTTTGCTTTGATGAGGTGATCAAAGCGTTTGGGTTTATACAAGTTTTCGGAGAATCTCGTACTTACAAGAAAGTGAGTGGGAGCTCTATAGTGTTTCTAATATTATATGTGGATGATATATTGCTGATTGGAAACAATATAGAACTTTTGAAAATGTGAAGGAATATTTGAACAAGAGTTTTTGAACGAAGGACCTAGGAGAAGCTGCTTTCATTTTAGGCATCAAGATCTATAGAGATAGATCGAGACGCTTAATAGGACTTTCACAAAGCACATATCTTGATAAGATTTTGAAGAAGTGCAAAATTGATCAGTCCAAGAAGGGGTTCTTGCCTGTTTTGCAAGGTGTGAAGTTGAGTCAGACTCGATGCCCAATGACTACAGAGGATAGAGAAAAGATGAGTGACATCCCATATGCTTCTGCCATAGGCTCTATCATGTATGCGATGTTGTGCACAAGACCGGATGTCAGCCTTGCCATAAGTATGGCTGGAAGGTTTCAAAGTAATCCAGGAATGGATCACTGCACAGCGGTCAAGAATATCCTTAAGTACCTGAAAAGGACTAAGGAAATGTTTCTCGTTTATGGAGGTGATCAAGATTTCGCCGTAAAGGGTTACGTCGATGCAAGCTTTGACACTAATCCTGATGACTCTAAGTCTCAAACCAGATACGTATATATTCTAAATGGGGAGTGGTAAGCTGGATTTCCAAGCAACGTGTGGTAGCTGATTCTACATGCGAATCAGAGTACATAGCTGCCTTGGAGGCAGCGAAGGAAGGTGTCTGGATGAAGCAGTTCATGACAGATCTTGGAGTTGTGCCCAGTGTACTAAACCCAATGACTATGTTCTGTGATAACACTGGTTCCATTGCTCTAGCCAAGGAACCAAGGTTTCACAAGAGGACCCGACACATAAAGCGACACTTCAACTCCATCCGCGATGCAGTCAAGGAGGAGGACATAAACATTTGTACAGTGCATACGGATCTGAATGTTGCAGATCTGTTGACTAAACCTCTTCCACGGGCAAAACATGATCAACACCAGAACTCTATGGGTGTTAGATTCATTACCATGTAATACTAGATTATTGACTCTAGTGCAAGTGGGAGACTGTTGGAAATATGCCCTAGAGGCAATAATAAAGTGGTTATTATTATATTTCCTTGTTCATGATAATTGTTTATTATCCATTCTATAATTTTATTGACCGGAAACTCAAATGCATGTGTGGATACATATACAACAAAATGTCCCTAGTGAGCCTCTACCGGACTAGCTCGTTGATCAAAGGTGGCTATGGTTTCCTAGCCATAGACATGAGTTGTCATTTGATAATGGGATCACATCATTAGGAGAATGATGTGATGGACAAGACCCAAAATATGAACATTTTCTGCATGTCAAGTATATGTTCCTATGACCATGAGATCACGCAACTCACTGACACTGAGGGAATACCTTGTGTCTACCAAATGTCGCAACATAAATAGGTGACTATAAAGGTGCTCTACAGGTATCTCCAAGGGTGTATGTTGAGTTGGCATGGATCAAGACTGGGAATTGTCACTTCATACGACAGAGAGGTATCTCTGGGCCCTCTCGGTAATACAGCTTCACAATGAACTTGCAAGTAATGTGACTAATGGGTTAGCCACGGGATCTTGTATTACAGAATGAGTAAAGAGACTTGCCGATAACGAGATTGAACTAGGTATGGTGATACCGACGATCGAATCTTCGGCAAGTAACATACCGATAGGCAAAGGGAACTACATACGGGATTAGCTGAATCCTTGACATCGAGGTTCGGCCGATAAAGATCTTTGTAGAATATGTAGGAACCAACATGGACATCCAGGTCCCGCCATTGCACTACAAACAAAGACATATCCATGACATTTTGGGTCGAACGGATTTTTTTTCTATCATGCTTATGACACTTCTATGACGATAATTGAGACAAAACCTGGTATCATCATAGATGTTGTGGGGTCCTACTTCAATGACAAAAAATCATGATAGAAATGGGCTTTTCGTCCTGGGTGGGCCGGAGATGCAGCTGCATGACATTCTTTGGGCCGTCCATGATGGAAAAAATCGTGGTAGAAGCGAGGGCGAGGAAAATATCGCGGAGTTCTCGGTTACGATGGGTGGTCGGGCCGAGCGATGCATTGTGGTTTGCACGTTTCTCTCGTGTACGCGCGTGTGTGCGAGGCGTTGGATAACTGAACGAGAGCAATCGCATGTCACTGAACCCGAGCGATCGATCCCTTGGCTATTAACTGAACCCGAGCGATTCATTCGTTGCTGACTAAACCCGAGCAATTCCTTCGCTGGTGCTGCTAACGGAATCCGAGCGATCGATCACTGCTCCTTCTTATTGAAGCCGATCGAGCCCCTGTGCGAGACATAGCCATCCGGTGTTGGGTTGCCTCTCGATGAACAGTGACTGTTGCTACCGTGCACACGGTACGTAGAACGAGTCGAGACGTGGTGAGTCGAGCCGGTTGGTTGTATGTGGATGAACAGTTCCCTGTGGAGGTTGGATGAATAGGATCCCGTGGTAGTAGGCCGTTGCCACTGGATGAACAGAACCCCGAGGAGGCCGCCGCACCCCAGCCGGTTCGGGGTGCATGAACAGGACCCCGTGGAGGCTCTATGAACAGCAGCCTGTGGAGTCTGGATGAACAGTAGCCATGGATGAATAGTGGCCCATGGAGGCTGGAGGAGGTCGACGGTGGATGAACAGTAGCACGTGGAGGCTGGAGCGAGGCAGTAGATGGTGGATGATACGTCTCCAACGTATCTATAATTTTTTATTGTTCCATGCTATTATATTATCTGTTTTGGATGTTTTATATGCATTATTATGCTATTTTATATTATTTTTGGGACTAACCTATTAACCTAGAGCCCAGTGCCAGTTTCTATTTTTTTCTTCTTTTAGAGTTTCGTAGAAAAGGAATACCAAATGGAATGAAACTTTTGCGATGATTTTTCTTGGACTAGAAGACACCCAGAGGACTTGCAGTGCAAGTCAAGGATGCCACGAGGTAGCAACAAGGACGGAGGGCACGCCCAGGGGGTAGTGCGTGCCCCCACACTTGTGGGCCCTTCGTGACTCCACCGACCTATTTCTTCCGCCTATATATTCTCAAATATTCCAAAACTAACCAGGAGAGCCTCGAAAACACTTTTCCACCGCCGCAACCTTCTGTACCCGTGAGATTCAATCTAGGGGCCTTTTCTGGCGTCCTTCCAAAGGGGGATTCGATCATAGAGGGCTTTTACATCAATACCATTGCCTCTCCGATGAAGCGTGAGTAGTTTACCTCAGACCTACGGGTCCATAGCTAGTAGCTAGATGGCTTCTTCTCTTGATGTTCTCAATACCATGTTCTCCTCGATGTTCTTGGAGATCTATCCAATGTAATACTCTTTTGCGGTGTGTTTGCCAAGATCTGATGAATTATGGACTTATGATCAGCTTATCTATCAATATTATTTGAATCTCCTCTGAATTCTTATATGCATGATTTGATATCTTTGCAAGTCTCTTCGAACTATCGATTTGGTTTGGCCAACTAGATTGGTTTTTCTTGCAATGGGAGAAGTGCTTAGCTTTGGGTTCAATCTTGCGGTGCTCGATCCCAGTGATAGAAGGGGAACTGACATGTATTGTATTGTTGCCATCGAGGATAACAAGATGGGGTTTTCATCATATTGCTTGAGTTTATCCCGCTACATCATGTCATCTTACTTAATACTTACTCTGTTCTATGAACTTAACACTCTAGATGCAGGCAGGAGTCGGTCGATGTGCGGAGCAATAGTAGTAGATGCAAGAAGGAGTCGGTCTACTTGATACAGACATGATGCATATATTCATGATAATTGCCTTAGATATCGTCATAATTATGAGCTTTTCTATCAATTGCTCGGCGGTAATTTGTTCACCCATCGTAATATTTTCTATCTTGAGAGAAGCCTCTGGTGAAACCTATGCCCCCCCCCCCGGTCTATTTTCCATCATATAATCTTCTATTTTCCATCATATAAGTTTCCGATCTACAATTTTTGTTTCCTATTTACTTTCTTTGCAATATTTTACTTTCCGTTCCATAAACAGAAAATACCAAAAATATTACTTTATTGTTTATCCATCTTTATCAGATCTCACTTTGCAAATAACCGTGAAGGGATTGACAACCCCTTATCGCGTTGGGTGGAAGTTGGTGTTTGTTTGTGTAGGTATTCGGTGACTTGCACGTTGTCTCCTACTGGATTGATACCTTGGTTCTCAAAACTGCAAGAAATACTTACTCTACTTTGTTGCATCACCCTTTCCTCTTCAAGGGAAAACCAACGCAAGCTCAAGAAGTAGCAGGAAGAATTTCTGGCGCCGTTGCTGTCGTGGGAAACCACGGCCACCTATGGGACCAGGAGGCCCCTTGCTGGTTCGGCAGGGGGTGATGCGTTGCACAAAGAGCAGACGAGCGTGGCGCAGCACGGCAGAGATCATGCAGGCAATTTTACCCAGGTTCAGGCCGCCGCGAGGCATAAAACCCTACTCCTGCTTTGGTGGATTTATGGTGGAAAGGATGTGGCGGAACGTAGTACACTTGCCCGACAAGGGTTGCCTCAAGGCAGCATCGACTACGCGCATATGCGGGTGTGAGTTATCCAACCTTCTAACCTCCTCTATGGTTGCCATGGGCCTCCTTTTATAGATCAAGGGGTTACCACATTGGCAAAGTAGTCATTATGCACTGATAAGATAGCAAACAGTGCTATCATACCTAACTCTGCGGGCTGACTGGGTGCATTAAATGCACCGCTCAATGTCACATCGTTGGTTACCCAGCATGGCTTGCCGAGTTATCTTACTAGCTCCGCGCCTGCTCGCTTGACACGTCGCGGGATGGGTGTCGTCTGTGGGTTTCTCCTGTAGAAAATGGCCCATGTGGCGAATGGCTGCCACTTAATCACTTTGCAGCTTGACACCGCACCGATTGACGATGCGGGTCGTGGAAGAGTGGTTGGTGAGGTGGTTTTGCCTCCGTGAGCCCCGGCACGCCCTGCCGGGGCGCTTTGGTTGTCTGTTTCTAGGGGTGGCCTCGCCCCTTGCCGGGGTCGCCTGCCCGTCTGGTTTGATCTTGGTCCTTCTGATCTGCATGTTGGTCCTTTAAATCTCTGGGGTTCTTGCACATCTTGGCTTGGTCTTGCCTTGTTCGTGCACGAGTCAGGGGAAAACATATACCGTTGTATGTTTCCCCCGACATAAGCCACCGGGCTTGGGCCATACGTGTCGCATAGCACATTGGGTTAGGCCCCAAATAGTGCGCGGACACGTGGCAGGAGAGGGTTGCGCACACTGGTTTGCCATGGCGACTAGCCAATCCAACGTCCACTTTGCACAATTACTGCGCGTGGTGGGGTCATGGGACTGTTGCGGTTAAGGTAAAATGGTAACTTTCTGAAGCATCACGCCCCTGTTCCGCTTTTCCCCTTAAGAGCAGGAAAAAATGGAGCATCACGATTCACCCATTTGAGGACTGCCGGGTTAACCATTGAGCATTTGGGGGCAGACTTTCTTCTCCGCTGCATCTCGCCACTGCAGGAAAGGGACAGACCTGCATGGCTGTATGGCAATGTTGCGGATAGGATGCGGCTGCTCCCAAGGTTGGCCAATAACTTATCAGTTTACGGTCATGGATGGTTGTGTAACCAACTGTTCGATCGCTTCGAGTTGTTCAATCTCCTGGCAACCATCATCCCTCTGAACATCAATTCTGCCCGAGACCAGATACTGAAATAGATGTCGGACTGCAATGCCAAGGGGGTAGCGGGCACCTGGTAGCTACCCACCCTGGACGAAGAGCTCTAATGGTCGAACCCCTGGTGGAGAGGGCCACCAGGACTGAAGCTGGGATGTATAAGCGCACCTCCACTGCGGAGGTGGCGTATATCCTGAAGAGGGTCGAGGACGACAAGGCCGCCCGCCTCATGGAGATGGAGAAGGCCGCGAAGGCCGGGAAGGGCAAAGGGAATGCTAAGGGTGGGAGTTCTTCCCATGGTGGCAGCGAGGCGCAAACCACGGAAGGGGCTGCCGGGGAAGAGCATGCCAGTGATAACTTTGTCGGGATAGAGGCCCTAGCCACGGCAGCACTGGAGCTTTTAGAGGGGGAGGAGGTTGGTGTGGTGGTGGATCCTGATGAAGAGTGGCTCATGGATGGGCCGTAGGCCCCCGAGTCGGACCCAGACCAGCGCACCCACAAGCGCGCCACTGCTCATGGGGCGGCGACTTCCAACCCAGCATCGGCTGCCAAGAGGGTGAAGAAGATCACTACCAAGGCCACCAAGGCAGAGGCGGCATGCCACCATCCCCTCGTCTTGCTCAGGACAAGGCCGCCTCCGCCAAGCGGCTAGCGGACGTGGAGGCGGAGTCTAGCCCCCGCTCTAGCTCGAGCTCCTCACAGTGCTCGTCTTTGTCGCAGCCCCTGGCGTCGCGGCAAGCACCGAAGCTTCCAGGGAGTTCGGCCCTTCCATCTCTGAAGAGAGGATGGGAGTCTCCACCTCCCGTGGAGTTCAAATTGAATTCCATGCTCATCGCGAAAGAGTAAGGGAGAGTCCCTTTCATGGTAGATATCTTTTAGGCAGACTTGATTTTTTTGCTAACTAACCTCTTGTTCTTGTTGTCGCCGGCAGAGAGGTGGAGGAGGACACGGAGACCCTCATCCACCGTTCCCAAAAGAGGCTCCGGCGTCTCGGGTCGCTGAAGGGCGTGGAGAGCTCAGCCTTGGCGGAGGAGGATGCAGAAGACCCCATGCCGAGCCCCCAGTCCAGCCCTCGGCCCGGGAGCGGAGACTTCGTCCCATCTGCCGGAGGTGACGGGGACGGTCTCCCCGTTCACCCTGGCGGAGGAGGAGGGGAGGCGACGCAGGGCAAGCTCCTCCTTGAGGGGCATGCTTCCCCCGCGGCTCAAGATGAAGAACCTGCCATGGAACCTTTCGTGGATGAGGCTGCGCAGAAGGCTGCTGAGACTACCACGGCAGGGGGCGAAGCTCGTGGCCCGGCAATAGTCGTCACTGGGGAAACAGATGCTCCTGCCCGGCAAACTTCCCCAGGTACTTTGGCCTTTTTTTCTTTTCTTATTTGCCCTGACTGTATCTCCTGGTTTCTCCATTCGCTTGAGATTTCTGTTTCCTCATCTTTCACCGGCCTTTTCATGCACAGCCCCCCAAGTCGAGGAACCAGAGCTGCTGGAGGTGGTGGCTGATATAGGAAGGGCTACCGCAGATGAGGCCGTGGAGATTGCTGCTGCTGTGGGATAGGATCTTGCTGCCGGGAATATACAGGGCTCTTTGGCGACGGTGGAGCACCCTCTGGAGGATGTCCCGGTGGAGGAAGTGGTTGTCGAGGTGAAAATTCCCCTCCAAACCATGGACCCACTCCCCTCCTCTGGGATCATCGCTGAGGCCCTGTCGTCCTCCTCAAACACGCTGGCCATGGTGTTGTCGTTGCCTTATATTGGAGCCCCCGGCCCATCTTCGACGATGGACGCGGAGCTCGATGAAGAGCTTCAACGCCTCCTGGCACCGATGTACCTGGGAGCCGGGGAGGCCGACGACTCAGCTGCTATCACAATGGATTTTTCCTTCATGGAGTCCATGGCGGTGGGCATGAAGGAAATACAGGCCCGACACAGTCAGAAGTGGCGGGATCTCAAGGAGCGGCGTGAGTCCGCCGACAGGGTGGACCATAAGCTGAAGGATAAGTGCTTGGAGCTGCGCGAATGGCACGGCAAGCAATTCAAGGTGCTCCTGAGGTAGCAAGAGACGCTCCTGATGACAAGGGAGGATGTCATGGCTCGGGAGGCACGCCTGGCGGACCACAAGGCATCTCTAGATGCCAGAGAGCAAGAGATCTCCCTCCGGGAGGAGAAGCTCAAAGACACCTTCCGTGCCAAGGATGAAGGTCTGGAGGTTCTAGTGCAGCAACGCACCAAGGAACTGGAGGACAAGCATGGAGCTGCTTTGAACACCCTTGCCACTGACCATGTTGCTCAGTTGAAGAGGCTTACTGAAGATCTGGATGCCGCGTCTGCCGCCGAGACTAACCTCGACCAGCAGGTGGCTAAGTTAAATGAGGACCTCACCAGGGGTGCCAAGGAGGTGGAGGCACTCAAAGAGGGGGCACGGCAGGCCAGAGCCTCGAGACTGCCAACGGCAACATCTCGGACATGAAGGCAAGGATCGACACGTTGGAGCGTTCGATGGAGTCCCTTGAGTCCCGCCAACAGTTGATGTCCAAGGATTTGGACAACGCCCAGCGTCTCCGGCAAGATGCAGAGGATAAGCTAAAGAATCATGTCGACCCGAGTAACCCCTGGATTAAGAGCCTGATCGACATCGCTCAGCGTCTTGGCGTTCAGGCTGTGGCGATGGGTATGGATGGCCCAGTCTTCTCGGCCAGCAACAGGAAGTCCCAAGCATCAAGCTAGGACTCTTCTTCAATGAGCTGATCGAGAATCTTTAAGTGCACAAAGAGAGGAGGGCCGAGCGCTTTGCGACCGAGTCTCGGAAGCTGGCCCGTGATGCCCTCTTCATGGTCTTGAGCAATATCACCTGCCGCCACCAGAACTTGACCTTGACGACGGATTCAAGAAGCCGCCAGCGGGTGCTGACATCGTTGACGCCAAGGAAAAAGCTGTGCCTCAGGCTAACAGGGTTCTCCATGTTTGAACTGCCCATCTGGCCACCAGGCCAAGTATCGGGTCGCAGTTACTTCTGTGTTGTCCTATAATGAAACACGACATACATTTTGCGTCTAGCCATTCTATCTCTAGTGTTTGCGTGAAACTGATATTCCTAGCTGGATTTCAAATGCAGGTTTATCCCTTTGAGCTCTATATGCTTGCGTTCATATGATCAATTCCCATGTATGCTCTGGATGCCTGCCGATAACATATTGCCGTGATTGTCATAAGGGTCTGGCCCTTAACAATCATCTTGGCGTGGATGCATCTCGACGGGTTTTTCCTAGGTAGCTCCCGATGCAGCCTCTCGGCCTACGAGCATGGCTCTGGACTGGATGATGGTGCGATCAAAGAAAGTAACCAAGGTTCCATCGCATGAGGGCTTTCCCGATACGAACGCTCACTAGAGTTAAAGGATAAACGACTGCAAAGATCTAAAATGTACCGACAAGAGGTGATATCGTAAACTTAGCTTTTGTTTCAAGCCCCTTTCTCCTCTGCCGAGTCACATGCGTCGGGCGTGCCCACGACACTTGGAAGAGCAGAAGGTGATCAGGTGGTTTCTTCGTTCCTGTTGGATTCATGGGTTCCGGCTAGCCTTTGAGGTTCGAACACTGAGGTGTGCACGAAGTATTCCTCCTCTCTAGCTCGCTCACCCATCGATCCCATGGCCTAGCTCTACCAACCCAAGGAACACGGGACGCAGAGGTTTATACTGGTTTGGGGCACCGTTGTGGTGTAATACCCTACTATAGTGTGGCGGTGGTGGATTGCCTCGAGGGCTAGGGATGAACTAGTACAACGGACGAACTGCCTCCTGAGGAGAGGTGTTCTTGAGCTCGATGAGCTGGTGTGTGTGAGGATGGTCCGAATGATCCGTCCCTTGCTATGATGGTGGCTAGCCCTATTTATAGAGGCACTGGTCCTCTTCCCAAATGTTAGGCGGGAAGGGATCCAAAAACGGCCAGGTTCGACGGGGGGACAACTAGTACAAGTTATCCTGACAAAAGGTGGTCTTTTCCTGCCAAAGACTCTGGTGGTGACGCTGCTGTGGGCTCCACGGTGACCTTCGTCCTGGCGTCCTGCTGGCCTTGGTCTTGTTGCACCGATAAGGAAACCTTTGCCTGATGCCTCGGGACTCCTCGCCTGCATCTGCCTCTTTAGAACCAAAGAGGAAACTAGTACACTGCGCCCGCTGGCACCCACCTGGCCTTGGTCGTCATGGCTCACGTCACGTGAACCTCGTGAGGTGCCCCTTTCAAAGATATCTCCGCTCCTCGGGAGTCAGCCTAGTAAGGCTGCCCCCAGGGAGGTCTTGGCGTCGCCCACCTCGTGAGGCTTGGCCCCTCGCGAGGGTCTTAAGTTGTTGCTGCAGATACTAGGTTGTACCAGTCCGCTAGTGGAGCCACGCCATGGGCCGCAGGCAAGAAAGTCTTGGTACCCCCATTTCCAGCATGCCGATAGTAGCCCCCGAGTCCAAGGAGCGCTCAAACTTGGCTTTGAGGCGAAGCCAAGGGGCAAGTGTAGAGCGCCGCGGGGCCCAACCGCCTGCGGCCTTGGTCGCCGTGTGGCGATTGATGGGACGTGGGTGCCTCCGCTTCCCCATGCTGCCTTGATATCCGTTCGACTTGACGAGTCCCTGCTGCATGTAGAGGAAAACCATCATTACCTGTGATCATGGAGGCCGGCGGTTGGCCTCCCACTGGCTATAAATGAGAAGGGGTGCAGAGCCCCGTCGCTCATCCCTTCCTCCATTCCGACTGCTTCTTCTTCCTCCTCACTTCATCATTTGGCCGTGATGCCCATGGCTCCGACGAAGAGGTTCTCAGCCGCGGAGAACGGGAAGGTGCGCCAGGAGGGGCCCGGCTCGCCACCGCCCAAGAGGGGGCGCGGGCATCCCCGCAAGCATGCTCTGACCCCTGCCGCGGCCCCCGGGGGGCGCGGGCGTACTCCCTTGGGAACCGGCGGCATCGTCCCTGGCAGCCGCGGTGGTGCCTCCTCCCGTGGCAGGGGCCGTTCCTAGTGGGGCAGCCCTTGCGTCGAGGGGAGGCGCGCCATGGTCACCCGGCCCCCTCGTCCGCGCTTCCATTCGGAAGAAGTGCTCTCGGAGTTCGTTGTGTGGTAGGAGCAACCGGCCGGCACTTAGCTCCAGCTCCCGCGCTCCTTTGCCAGCGAGCTACCAGCCGCAGGTCTCGACAGCTTCTGGCTGCAAGCTGACGGCTTTGGCAGCAAGGCCTCATGGGCTGCGGTGGAGGTTTCCACTACGGGCAAAACCATCCTGGCCCGTGGCTAGCAGACATCCGCTCGTGCGCGCGGCCTGCACAGGAGGTCCACCCTCACTTCAAGTATGATGGTGTCGTGACCCTCTACGTGAGGGTTTTTGGGGAGGATGGGCGCCATGCAGGGTGCTGCCCCGAGGATAGCGGCGGTGACGACGAGCTGGGTCTTGACGATGGCCGCAACGACACCGTGGGCGGCAGCTCCTCCTCCGGCGAAAGCTCCAGCGGCGATGGTTATGACCAACCGCCACGCCGCCGGGCTCGCTACAAGGACGTTGGCGGTTCGTCCCGCTGCCGCTCCCCGGTGAAGCACGAAGAGGACTCCGGCTGAGTCCGGGGGAGGCGCTGGGAGCTAGCCCTCGTGAGCTGCTGCGGGCATGGGCGCCGCTTTTGCTTGTCCTTTTCTTTTTTCCTGCATTCCAAGAAACAAGTATGGGGCCCTGCGTGGGCGTGTAATGAACCGTAATTCTTGTGCCTCTCATGTTATGTTTATCGTTTCTATGTTGTGTTGCGGCATCTGTGCTTTATGTAGGCGCAGAGGGATAACTTAGCTTGACACGTTTGAGGTAGCTTCCACCTCCCGAGGGCGCGCGCCTCCTGGCATCTGGTGAGGCTTCCCAACTTCCAACTTGGGAGTCACTGCCCTTGGGAGACACGTGAAGCTGCAAAAAATTGTTAGGAAATCTTTATCCTTCCTTGCGCGAGGCCCCATGCATAGGCTGATCATGGCCTAGCGCACCACGTTGCGGTACCCGTGGGGCACGGACTCAGAAGGGTTTGCTGATCACGATCTCAATCGAGGGCGCCTTGCGAAGGTCAGGGGAGCCGAAGCTCTGGAGCGACAGTGCTTTGGCGAGGTGTGCCCGTGACTGGGTCAGCCTAGCGCACGCACGCACCTGCCCAGCCCCCGCGAGAGGCGTGCGAGGGGGAGCGTCGGGCAACTGCCATCCTCCCTGGCACAAAGCAAGAACCGAGTGAAGAAATGGAGAGAAGAAGGGACTCAACCAAGCAAATCGAGAAATGCTAGAACTTCAAATTCCATTAAAAAGGTTGCAAGCCAACTATGGAAAGCTAATGAATAGTCGCGTCCGGCACCTAGTCTAGTCTTCTCACCAGCACAGAGCTAAGTGATGCCACTAGGATGTGGGAGGGAGCCCCCGAGGCCCGAGGGCGGCACTTCGGAGACTCCGAGGCGTGTACAACCCCAGTCATTATTACGTGAGAGTGTCACGAGTGGAGACCTTCACAGGCACTGGGCCTTGCTTCATGGGTAGATCTTCCAGAGATACTGGATGTTCTAGGCGTTCTGGATGGGGATCCCGTCCTGTGTCTCTAGGCGCGCTGCGCCAGGCCTGGAGACGCGGGCAATCCTAAACGGGCCCTCCCACAAGGGTGAGAGCTTATGAAGCCCTTCCCTGGAGAGCACCCGCCTCAGGACGAGATCGCCCACCTCGAGCGTCCTGGGGCGGACGTTGCGGCAGTGATACCGTCGCAACGCCTGCTGGTATCTTGCTGCCCAGAGTGAGGCCTGGCGGCAGCGTTCCTCCCCCGGCACGAGGTCCATCCCCCGCATGGCGTCCTGACGTGCCTCGTCAAACGCCAGGACCCGCGCGGAGTCATGCTTGGCCTCATGAGGGAGAACCGCTTCGGCTCCGTAGATGAGGAAGAATGGGGTCTCGCCTGTTGGCTTGGTGGTGGTGGTGCGGATGGACCACAACACGGACTAGAGCTCGTCGTGCCAGCCCCTACAGCAAGCCTTGAGCTTCTTCTTGAAGGTCCTGGTCTTGAGGCCTCTGTGGCAGCTGGAATTGATCTTTGTCGACTCCCCTAGGGTTTCTGGAATATTGGGGTATTTATAGAGCAAAGAGGCGGTCCGGGGGGCACCCGAGGTGGGCACAACCCACCAGGGCACGCCTGGCCCCCCAGGCGGGCCCTGGTGCATTGTGCTCCCCTCGGAGCACCCCCAGGTGCTTCTCCGGCCCATTGGGTGTGTTTTGGTCCAAAAAAATCCACTAACAGTTTCGCTGCGTTTGGACTCCATTTTATATTGATTACCTGCGATGTAGAAAAACATGCAAAAAAACAACTGGCACTTGGAACTATGTCAATAGGTTAGTGCCAGAAAATGATATAAAATGACTGTAAAATGATTATAAAACATCCAAGAATGATAATTTAACAGCATGGAACAATCAAAAATTATAGATACATTGGAGACGTATCAGTAGCTCTTCCGCCATTAGGGCGTCGAAGTGCGGCGCACCTGCTCTATGGTGAACACGGCATGAACCGGCTTGGGCGGTGGCGTCGGCTCCTGGTCGGAAGCCACGTCCATCGTCTGATTGTCGTCGCTCAGCACGACGAGCTCGCTAGCGAGCCAGCATGTCCGGCTGCTAGACCGGACCGCTGCCAAGCACGAGTTTGACCGCCCTGGCCCACCCAGACCGCCTCCCTCGCTCACGCGCACTTTTCGCCCGAAACAATCACCGCCGCCCGCAACTTCCCGGGTCAGGCGATTGCTCTGCATTCAAATGACACAAGTGTCGTCCTTCCGTCCATCTACTGCCCACATTAATGATACGCGGTTGCCGAGGCGGCTACTCCGGCACCACCCGCTCGTCCCTCTGCCGCCCACCATTGCTATATAAACTGTTGTGCCAGCTGAGGGAGTCCTGGATTAGGGGGTCTCCGGACAGCCGGACTATATCCTTCGGCCGGACTGTTGGACTATGAAGATACAAGATTGAAGACTTCGTCTCGTGTCCGGATGGAACTTTACTTGGCGTGGAAGGCAAGCTAGGCAATACGGATATGTATATCTCCTCCTTTGTAACCGACCTTGTGTAACCATAGCCCCCTCAAGTGTCCATATAAACCAGAGGGTTTTAGTCCGTAGGACAACAGATAAGCATACCATAGGCTAGCTTCTAGGGTTTAGCCTCTTCGATCTCGTGGTAGATCAACTCTTGTAATACTCATATCATCAAGAACAATCAAGCAGGACGTAGGGTATTACCTCCATCAAGAGGGCCCGAACATGGGTAAACATCATGTCCCATGCCTCCCATTACCATCCACCTTAGACGCACAGTTCGGGACCCCCTACCCGAGATCCGCCGGTTTTGACACCGACATTGGTGCTTTCATTGAGAGTTCCACTGTGTCGTCATCATAAGGAAGATGGCTCACCTCGTTGTCAAGGACAACATCACCTCTGGGGGAGCCCTGGTTGTAGGCCAAACTCTCCGACTAGGTGGCTTCGTCATGACCGCCCGCTCGGCCGCTGCGCCGACGATGGCATCTCGGGTCATCGAAAATAGCCTCCACATCTGCTCAAAATTCGCCGAGCAGATGGATCCAATGGAGCTCTCCTCTTTGAACGAGCTCTTGGATCGCATTGCCGGTCTGGGAGTCACTACAGACTATGATCAGATCAGTCTTAAACCCGACCAAAGGGAGATTAACTCTCCGCCGGTCACCCATCAGATAGTGGTGGTGGAGGAGCAATGCGGCGATTCTCCCTCTATCCTAAGGACGAATTATGTCCAAATTCCCGAGCCCTCCGAGCAGGATACTCGCTCACGGGAGGACACCGCCCTAACCCTGAATCTAGAATCAGGCTGCATACCGAACCCACAGGGTAACATCCCAGTGCCCGAACTTCCAAGATCGGAAACTCCCCTGCCCCGGGATCACAGATTGGGTCAAGGTCTGGACTTAAATCCACCCACCCAGATACAAACGATCTTTCCCATATTAGGCAAGCGCCCCAAGAGACAGTACATCACTATTGGGCCAGATTCCTCCTTGTAATGAACAAGGTCAAGGACTGTCGCGAGGAAGATGTAATTTCATTCTTTTGCAACAATTGCACGGACAAGGGAGTCCTCAACGCCATAAGTCGTCGTGACGTTTCACACTTCGCTGACTTGGCGGCCATAGTGCGGAAATATTGTGCGATGGAAAGTGCTTGGAAAACCCAAACGCAATTTTGGGATAATCTGGCTCTGACAAAACCCCTAGTCCGAACTAAAAGGGTGCACTCTCATAAGTCGCCTGACTCAATTACAAAGAAGCAAAAGCCCACTACAGGGCATGGAACCATATTGGAGGGATGGCTCAACGGGCCCTGCAAAATCCATAGTACAGCGGATACCATATCAACACACAACCTTAGAGCATGTTGGGTACTCCAGCAGGTGGCCAAAAGTGGTAAGGATCTTCTCACAAAAAATACCTCAGAGCAACTTCCCACGGATAACAACACAGTATTAATGGTCTTCGAGACCTTCCCCTCAAATAATAGTCGTAAGCGAGCACTCCGCGGCCTTGCCGACGTCTGCCACATGGTAGCAATAAATCCACGGAGCGACACGGCTATCTCCTTCAATGCCACCGACGAACCTAAATTCCGAACAGCCCAAACACCAGCCGATTTGATCCTCAGTCCAATTGTCGACAATTTTCGGCTCACTAAGGTGCTCATGGACGGCGGCAGCGGATTAAACCTCCTTCATGAGGAAACTCTCCACAAAATGGAAATAGACAGCAACCGTATTGAACAAAGCAGTACGACCTTCCGAGGAATCATCCCTAGTTGGGAGGTTCGTTGCACTGGGAAAATCACACTTGATGTGGTATTCGGCACTCCGGGGATTACAGGTCCGAAGAAATTACATTCCAAGTGGCCCCGTTTAGTAGCGGATACCACGCCCTTCTAGGCGAGGCATTCACGATTTTTCAAGCCATACCCCATTACGGGTACATGAAGCTCAAAATGCCCGGACCCAAGGGAATTATCACTCTAGCTAGTGATTCGGACATAGCACTCCGCGCTGAGAACAAAACAGCCGCACTAGCCCTTGAGGCATTATTCGAAGCCCTTGTGGCGGAGGAGTTAACCGCGCTGCGCTCCACAATGGACAGGGACGATGTGATACTAGACAAAAGATCCAAGTCCACCTCATTTAAACCAGCAGATGAAATAGTTAAATTCCAAGCCCATCCAATGGACCCTACAAAAACAGCATCCATTGGGGCACAGTTAGACCCCGCTATAGACGCCGCACTACGGGAGTTTCTGCGTGAGAATTGGGATATATTCGCCTGGCATCCTTCAGACATGCCAGGAATCCCATGCAGATTGGCCGAGCATAGCCTTAATATTCTAAAAGGATTCAAGCCAGTCAAGAAGACTCTTCGGCATTTCTCTGAACCTAAGCGACAAGCCATGGGAGAGGAGCTGGCCAAGCTACTGGAAGTCGGATTCATTAAAGAAATAAAACATCCGGATTGGCTAGCAAACTTGGTGATGGTACCAAAGAAGGACAAATCCTGGCACCTATGTGTCGACTTCAAAGACCTTAATAAGGCTTGCCCAAAGGATCCCTTCCCACTCCCTCGCATCGATCAAATCATCGACGCTACCGCAGGACACGAATCATTGTGCTTCCTCGACGCATACTCCGGTTACCACCAGATTAAGATGGCGGAGTCTGATCAAGCCGCAACGACATTTATAACGCCATACGGCCCCTTCTACTTTAACACAATGCCCTTCGGGCTCAAAAACACCGGCGCAACATATCAGCGCATGATCCAGACATGTCTGGAAAAGCAGACCGGTAAGACTGTGGAGGCATATGTAGACGATGTGGTTATTAAAAACAGACACGTCGACTCTTTAATAGACAACTTGAGGCTCACATTCACCAATCTCCAAACATACGACATTAAGCTCAATCCGGAAAAATGTGTTTTCGGCGTTCCCGCCGGAAAGCTCGTGGGCTTCATCATCTCTAGTAGAGGAATTGAAGAAAATCCGGCTAAAATCCAAGCTCTGTCACAGTTGGCTATCCCAACTGACCTCAAGAAAATCCAGAAATTGATTGGATGCATGGCGGCTTTAAGCCGCTTTATCTCCCGATTAGGAGAAAAGGCACTTCCCCTTTATCGCCTTCTTCGGCGCACCGAACACTTCGAGTGGACGGACGCAGCCACGGCCGGACTGGAAGAAATAAAAGCAATCCTGGCCACCAACCCAATCCTGGCCGCGCCAACTGTTGGCGAACCAATGCTATTATTTATAGCAGCAACTCACCAAGCTGTAAGCGCAGTGCTCGTCGTCGAACGAGAGATGGACGGACATAAATTCCCACTTCAAAAGCCGGTATATTATGTATCCACTGTCCTCACTCCATGCAAATCACGGTACCCACATTACCAAAAGATAGCATACGCGGTATTTATGGCATCCCAGAAATTACGACACTACTTTCAAGAGTGTTCGATTACGGTGGCCTCTGAAGTATCACTCAATGACATAATAAACAACCACGATGCCACGAGCCGGATTGCCAAATGGGCCATCGAGCTCCTCCCGTTCGACATAACATATAAGCCACGACGAGCCATTAAGTCGCAAGTACTGGCCGATTTCGTAGCCGAATGGACAAAAGCCGAACTCCCTAAAGAGTACGACGCATACTCCAATTGGATCATGCACTTCGACGGCTCTAAAATGTTGGCTAGTCTGGGGGCTGGCGTCGTCCTGACATCCCCGACCGGAGATACAGTGCAATACGTGCTCCAAATACTATATACAGACTCCAACAACACAACCGAATACGAGGCCCTGCTACACGGCCTCCGGATGGCAGTCTCCATGGGCATCCAATGCCTAGAGGTGAGTGGGGACTCGAACCTCGCAATATCCCAAATAAATGGAGACTTTGATGCCAAGGATCCGAAAATGGCGGCATATTGCAACACCATCCTCAAAATGTCAGCTCGGTTCGAGGGGCTTGAATTCCATCATGTGGCTCGGGAAAACATACAGGCGGTGGACATCCTAGCCCGTCTCGGCGCTAAACGCGACCCTGTCCCATCAAACATCTTCTTGGAAAGACTGTTTAAACTATCCATGGTATGGGATGGGGACACCGACAAAAATAGTCCGGACTCAGCCACAACCCCAGATGCCGAACACTCTGACACAATCAGAGGCTCTGCCACCGAAATAACACCTTCAGCCCATGTGATAATGGTGGACATAACCATTCCTGGCCTACCTAACCAGACAGGAATTACCCGAGGACCAAAATGAGGCCCGCTGCATAGTGCGGCGATCTAAATCCTACAAGGTCCATGAGGGAGAGCTTTATAAAAAAAGCACAACCGGAGTCCTTCAAAGGTGCATCTCCGAAGAGGAAGGGCGGAAGCTTTTGGCAGAAATTCATGCCGGACTCGGCGGCCACCACACTGCAGTCCAGGCCCTTGTAAGCAAGGCCTTCCATACAGGTTTTTATTGGCCGACGGCCCGGGAAGATGCACAGCATCTGGTATAGCATTGTATCGGTTGCCAGGTTTTTGCAAACCAAAGCCGCATGCCACCTACCGCCCTCCAAACAATCCCCATTACTTGGCCCTTTGCGGTCTGGGGGATCGATATGGTCGGACCCCTCAAAGGGGGAACCCATAAGAGGAAATACTTACTGGTCATGGTGGATAAATTCACCAAATGGATAGAAGCCAAACCTAGGGGTGGAAATTGGTAGCGGATAATCCGAAATATCCGATATTCGTATTTGAGAAAATGCCTATTCGTATCCGAAACATCCGCATCCGAACCAAAATGGAAATGGAAATTATCCGTATCCGAATTTATTAAACAAATAAAAAATAAATAATGGTAGGAGATTTTGAGACAAATATGGATATGGAAGTTGATATATCCGTATCCGAATAAGATTATGGTAGGTAATTTTTAAAATTCTAGACCCAATATTCCAATTATCCAACATAAAAGCCAAATAAGTAGTCAAATTTTACTCTTTATATGATTAAACTTATAAATTTATTATACATTACAATAGTATTTATTCATAAACCTATTTATCATTGACTTATTGTATGTCACAAGTTGATTATTTCAGGTCACATAGCTATCGACTAATTTACTTAAGCAATATGTTGATATTATTCGTATCCGTTCCGAATCAAGAAAATATCCGATACGTATCCATATTCGAATATTATCTGAGCCGCATCCGTATCCGATAACATCCATATTCGAATTCGTATTCGTTTTGAATATATGAAAATGGAAGTGGCAAGAGCACTATCCGATCCGCATCCGATCCGTTTCCACCCCTAGCCAAACCTGTCAAAAAGGCTGAATCCGGACCGGTGATAGACTTCATATCCGGGGTTGTACACTGTTATGGCATCCCCCACAGCATCATCACTGACAGTGGCACGAACTTTACAGACGACGAGGTGAAACTTTGGTGCAGCAACATGGGCATCAAGCTCGATTTGCTTCTGTCTATCATCCGCAAACTAATGGTCAAGTCGAACGAGCGAATGGTATTATCATGAGCGGCATTAAACCCAGATTAGTCCGGTCTTTAAAGGAATCGGACACTCATTGGGTAGAGGAGCTCGACTCTATACTATGGGGTCTGCGGACCATGCCGAATCGCACTACCGAATACACGCCGTTTTTTATGGTGTACGGCGCTGAGGAGGTGGTGCCTTGCGACATAATTCATGACTCACCTCGAGTGCGCATGTACGAAGAAAGAGAGGCCAAGCTCGATCGGCAGGACAGTTTGGACGCCTTGGAGGAGGAGCGCGACGTGGCAAAAGCTCGTTCCGCATTCTATCAGCAACAGGCTCGAAGGTATCAAAGCAGAGAAGTGCGGGCCAAAACCTATAACATTGGTGAACTAGTTCTACGCCTGCAGGAGAAGAAAAAGAACTAGCTCAAGCCCAAATGGGAAGGTCCCTTCATTATCGACCAGGTTCTGACCATTGGAGTGTACCGTCTGCGGGATGCATCGAATAATTGACTCAAGCCAAACCCATGGAACGCAGCAAGACTCTGAAGATTCTACGCCTAGCGCCGGACTGTACGTTCGTCTCCTTACCTCCATGAATTTTTTACACATATTTTTTCTCTCTTTCTTTCCCTCTTTTCTCTTCAAGGCCCTAAGGGGCTACATTTGTGTGTTGGTTACACATTCTTGATGCGCTAACTGCGCTCAATATACTTGGGGGCTTCCTATACAGAAGCTTAATCTAGTTACCTTTCCGGGCTTTATGCCCCGCACATGTGTTATTCTTCCGCATGTACCTTTTTCACTATTATATGCATTGATATGACTTAAGTTTTGGCTAAGCTGGGTTGCCTGGCTCTTGTATTTATGCCCTACGTTCCCGTTAATTCGGCTAGGGCATAAGGGGAGCACCTCCGCGATTGTTACTGCCGGGTCAGCCGGATGTGTACCTCAGACTGGGTGAAGCCGAAAGCTAGCATTCTTAAGGGAATATTAAGTCGGTGAATAAAAGATGAATTTCATTTAAATTACTACACGCCCCCAGATGTTTTTAACCTACATCTCGCAGTTCAGACATGCACATTAGGGCATGCATACCCAGGGAAAGGAACCCTTAACGGAACTATTCTCCCTGGAAGATGTTTCTTACTATCCATGTAATATAACATAGCTAGTTGGGTACTTGTCTGTTCAAGCACTTATGACCCCTACGCCTGGTTTCCACGCATACCCCGGTTTTTATATAACCGAGTGGGTATTCAGATACACTCTGGACTATCGGGTCCAGAGGTTGAAGCGAAAAGGTCCGCCATGACAAACGATTTACAATCCGGCTAGGGACATTACATATGTCACTTGAAGTACACAGTCACTAAGACTGATTAAATTCTTCTTCTATACCCTCCAACAGGCTGTCTAGCCTACAATCCTGTTGGGAATACTTTGCGGCTAATTCTACTTTATCATACACTAAACTGACGGGGATCTCTTTCCCATCGGGCCCCACAGGTCTGACCTCGGCCATGTGGTTTGGGTCAGCCTTGGTATATCGTGTCTTCACCATAGCCCAGGCTTCCCTCGCACCTTGTCGGCAGGCTGATATTTTCCATAATCGGAAGCGCCACTGCGCTCCCTTGAGCTTCTCTATAAGCTCCCCCATGCCTCCTGGCGGGGACGCGGATGGCCACAAGGCTTGAGAAATACCCTGCAACACCTGCCAAACTTGTTCGTGCAGTTGTGAGAGCTCTGGTAGAAGATCACCCGAAGACCCGGGCATCTCCTCCGCGGGACGAACCGTCAGCATACATGCATACATAACGCTGTTAGCAGGCTTCTCCGCTGAACTCCTTTAAAATGTTCGTTCAAGCACTTACTAAAAATGCCGCGCCGAAGCCGTTTATTCTCCTTCACGAAGTCCGCAAGTTGGGCTCGGACATCCTTCAGTTCCACGCCCAGGCGGATATTGGCATCTTGGAGATCATTTTTCTCCTGCCTGACTCCCGTCAGCACGCGCTCGCTAGCATTTCGCTGTCGATCATCACGTGTCGTATCTGCCTTCACGGCCTCCGGGTTCACTCTGGGGCCACCTGCAACATCTATTGTTAGGTGTGCATACATGCCGCATACAACTTGGTACCGATATTCTTTGCAATAGACAAAAAAGTTACCATGGGGCCCCTTTTTGTACTCCTTCAATGCGGCAATAGCGGCTTCCAGCTGGGCCTTGCATTCGTCCAGCTCTTGAGACAGTTGGGAATTCTTCTCAGTAAGAACCTGCACAAATAATGATCCTTAAATCAGTTGCGTCAACTATTTCAAGTCTCAGGGGCTACTGATACATATAATCGTCAGATTTGCTTACCCGTATATCCCTTACATACTGATCCGTGGCTCTGGCTAGACCATATTGAGAAGCATGGAGGTACGCTTATCCAGAATTGAAGGCATCAAATGCCTCAGGTGAGAAGCAGGCGTCACGAAGTACGGCCCGGCGATGCCTATGATTCATGGCGCTCTCCACTTTTGAATTTGTAGTGGATAGTCTATCCGCATCCTCTGTAGGAGGAGCATCCGGCGTCCGCCCCATGTTGGCCTCCGCCTCTGTGTTCGGCCCTGGAGCCCGACTGGTGGAAGCGTGATCGGCAGCCTCTCCGGATATACTTCGGCGAGCGTTTTTTCTATTAAAGAAGCATGGATGTCATTGCATTTTGAGAAGGACGACAACCACAGAGCGAGGTTTTGTCATACCTCTGCACCGACGTCTCCGTCCTGACCTCCTTCCTTTTCGGCCTACCCGGCTTTGGTGCCTCTTGTTGGTGAGTTGCTGCGGGTTCGGCACAGCGTCCTGAATGCCTTCCCTGTAAAACACCGTTTTGTACGGTAGGTGAAGTGTATAAAAGGGGATCCTATTTTTGGGAGTCGGGATTTTGGTTTTTCTTACGTGCGACGTAGGGAGCAGTCCGGGATAGTCGGCCGTTATGGCCACCATGGCGTCATCACAGCTCAACTGATAGAATTGTCTGTCTATCAGCTCCACGAATATGTCCAGATCCTCTTCGAGTCCGGGACCGAGGGCCCGGCCAGGGTCCTCTGGTTGTGGAGATGGGTTGTTGACCTCCCTTACATCTTTTCGCAGTTCCTGCCGTAAAATGGCAAGGTGATTACCTACAACGAAGAATGCGGGAAGAATGGGAGTAAAGAGGTATAACTCACCGAGCTTGGAGGGTTGTACATGGAGAATCCATCCTGTGGCTTGATACAGATGAACTCCTCTTCCTCTCCCTTGAACAACTCAGGCAGAATTTTTGCTAAAGAAGCAGCGGAGTCCGACCCCTTACGCCCGCAACGGGTGGCATCATCTTCCCCGTTAAAACACCACAGGGGATGCCCTCGATATTGAAGTGGCTGCACTCCCCGCGTTATGCATATTGACATAACCTCGATTATTGTCAATCCTGATTGAGCCAGCGCTTTAATCTGGTTCATCAGGTAAAGGACTTCTTCGTTGGCTTCCTCCTGGGGGCTCTGTGGGCGCCAGCTTCGGCGTTTCTTCAGAGGAGCATTGTTGAACTTAGGAAGACCCCGCCGAACAGGGTCTGGAAGGGGGACGTCCTCCATATAAAACCACTCCGAGGGCTAGTCTTCGGACGTCTTCTTCGGAGTACCGGACAGGTATCCGGTTTCGGCGATGCGCCATATTTCGGCTTTGCCCACATGATAAAGTGACCACTTCTGTGTGCGGGGCACAAGGCAAAATAACCTTTTCCATAGCTCGAAATGAGCCTCGCAGCCCAGAAATAGCTCGCAAAGGGCAACGTAGCCGGCGATGTGTAATATGGAAGCAGGGGTGAAATTATGCAGTTGGAGACCGTAAAACTCCAGGAGCCCGCGGAGGAATGGATGAATTGGAAATCTGAGTCCCCTTAGTAAGTAAGGAACAAGGCACACCCGCCCCCCTTAGAGGGGCTAGGGAAGCTCTCCGCTTGCTCCCCGCCATTATAGGTGGCGAGCCCGGCTCGGACGGGGACCATATACGCTGGAGGGAGAATTCCCTGAGTCTGCAGCTCTACTAATCGACTGTGTGGGACTGAACACCTCTCCCAATCACCGGGCTTAGGGCTACGGGGGCGAGAGGAGGAGCTGCGGTGGTCGGCCATGTTGGACTGGATTTTTTCCGAAGCGCGCTCCGATGGATTCTCGCCGTGGGAGGATGGTATGGATTGGATCTAAGAATCCCCATCCCTTTAATAGACAATTTATTTACCTGGCTAGGAGGGTGAATGTAAAAACGCCCTGGCTCCTCGTATTCGTTCGACGCATGGAAGATAGCCCTTATTGAGCACAGAAGCCAAGAAGTCCAACATTTATGGGGTCGGACACTACTTAACAGACATTCAAGATTTGAAGAAGAACACGCCTTGCAATGCCGAAGACAATACTGTGCGCCGGACTCAACATTATTGAAGCCTGGTTAGGGGGCTACTGAGGGAGTCCTGGATTAGGGGGTCTCCGGACAGCCGGACTATATCCTTCGGCCGGACTGTTGGACTATGAAGATACAAGATTGAAGACTTCGTCTCGTGTCCGGATGGGACTTTACTTGGCGTGGAAGGCAAGCTAGGCAATACGGTTATGTATATCTCCTCCTTTGTAACCGACCTTGTGTAACCCTAGCCCCCTCCGGTGTCTATATAAACCGTAGGGTTTTAGTCCGTAGGACAACAGACAATCATACCATAGGCTAGCTTCTAGGGTTTAGCCTCTTCGATCTCGTGGTAGATCAACTCTTGTAATACTCATATCATCAAGAACAATCAAGCAGGATGTAGGGTATTACCTCCATCAAGAGGCCCCGAACCCGGGTAAACATCGTGTCCCCTGCCTCCTGTTACCATCCACCTTAGACGCACAGTTCGGGACCCCCTACCCGAGATCCGCCGGTTTTGACACCGACATCAGCCATAGCCGCAGTCATCCGTCTCCGTTCCCTTTCTCCTGTCCAGACCACTCCCACCATGGTTTCCTTGCGCTCCATAGCTCTTCGGGACGGGCGGACGATGGACCAAAAGGAGATGGCAGCCATTGTTGTCGATTGACTGCCCGCGGGCAGCCGGAGGACGACGATGTCCCAATGGAGAACGTGGTAGTCGACGATCCCGCGCCAACCCCTCCTCCGCGCCATCCTCGCCTGTGCATTGCACCATGACCATTGGCGAGGCCCGTGCACAATACATGGACACAGTCATGCAGAAGTGTCAAGAGCAGTTCCGGGAGGCGCACGCCAACGCCGCCTACAACCACCATCTCCTTCAGAAGCACCTGCAGTCGGAGGAGCAGATTGCCACAGAGCGGGTGGAGCAGGAGGTGCTGCTCGAGTCGTACCGCTCCGCCCGCAACAGCTGCCTCCCGCTGGCGGTACCGCATGCGGGTGGCGGAGGTTGTGGCTGCCTACAAAGAGGACGATGAAGTGGGCTAGGCACTGTTTGGTGAGACCAACGACGAGGCGGAGGATAATGCCGGCCCCGTCGAGGCCCCGCCCCGCCAGCATCGAGGCAGAGGACTTCGCCAGCTTCGGCAAGGCCCTGCTCTATTGAGGCCCCGCCCCGCCAGCAATGAGGCAGAGGACATCGACGGCTCCATTGAGGCCCTGCCCCGTCGGCACCAAGGCAGAGGACTTCGCCAGCTTCGGCGGGGCCCTGCTCCGCCGAGGCCCCGTCCCGCCAACAATGAGGCACAGGACATCGCCATCTCCGCCGAGGCCCCGCCCCGCCGGCATCGAGGTGGAGGACTTTGCCGGCTTCGGCGAGTCCCTGCTCCGCCGAACCCCCGCCCCGCCAACAACGACACAGAGGACATGACCGGCTCCATCGAGGCCCCGCCCTACCGTCAACGAGGGGGGGATTTCCACCGCTCCGCCGAGGTGCCGCCCCACCGGCGACAGAGGACATCGCCAGCTCCGTCGAGGCCTCGCCCCGCTGCCAACGAGGCCACGCCGCACAAAAAACAAGGAAGAGTAGAACACGGTAGGTCGGTGCCGCTCGGGTCAAAGTAAGGCCACCACTGCTACCCTCCGGTTGAAGCCAAGCTAGGTGGGTTGAGCATTGATGGCCGATTAGCTTCTTGGCGGTGACGTGGAGTCGGAGAGCTGTGTTGGAGAAGGATGTTGCTTCAGTTACTTAACTGTAGGTGCAGTTGGGTCACTGACATGTGGGCCCAAGAGGCATCTGGCCCACATGTTAGTGACGCAACTGCACCTGTAGTAAAGTCGCCGAAGCTCAGTCCGCTGGAGAAGAAGCTTTTGTTCGACTCAGCCGAACATGGGTGGGTAGCTCGGTTAATTAATTATACCTTGAGCGCACCCCTTTTTAGTTGAAGAATGTATGAAATGTAATGACATCCAGCATTTTTATATGAAACCCGCCCGTGTATGAATGAATTTAGTTCGATTAGTTTGAATTCTTGTATCACTGGCATTGGATGAACATGTAAAAAAATATGTACTAGCATTATTCCCAGGGTGATCACCTCGTTTGCAGCAGTTTCACATGTACTCCCTCCGGTCCTTTTTAGTCTACATATAAGTTTTGTCCGAAGTCAAAGTATCTCTACTTTGACCAATCTTATAGAAAAAAGTATCAACATTCACAATGTAAAATAAACTGACTTGAAACAAATCTAATGTGCGAAGTAAAAAGGAACAGAGGGAGTACAAAAAGTTTGAGCAGCTTTTTAGCCTTCCTGTACATTGCAATCAAACACACAGGCCTGGCAATTCATAGAGAACATTCAAAACAATCGATGATTATGCATCTCAGCGATTCACATGTCAGAGCCAATATTTACTTCACAACTAAAGAATAAAGAAAAATCGATCGATGCTGCTGACAGCAAAGGGCATCCCATTCGAAAATATCAAACGTACGTCTTCTTGCTAACATCAATGAGCAAAATTTGACAAGGTTGTCCCATTCCAAAATGTCAAATGTGTGTTGTTTTGCGTACATCAACGAGAAAACTTTGACAAGGTTTTCCCATGCCAAAATATCAAATGCCTATAGTTGTGGAATGGGCAAGGTTTGCCATCAGTTCGGACATTGACATGGCACCTCATGCTAAATAAACTAGATGTTCTTTTTGTGTAGTTCCACCAAAATCAAACAAATTCGCGCGTAGCTTGTATGATTTTGCCTTTATATGTTGCAACGCCTTGAACATATCGACACCTCCTTTCTTGTGGTGGAAATGAATGATTCGAGAATATTCGATGTATTCGTGAACATTTTATGTAGTTCACATTGAAATCAAGCTGAGCACCCCTGTTTGCATAAGTACAAAAAATGATTAGTATAAAGCAAATTGTACTATGAATTGACAGTTTAAACAGGCAACCTACATGATCCATGCAGAGCACACTTAAAAAATGGAACTCACCAGAAGGAATCCTAAAACAACATTGTATTGGCCATCACAGCAACAAAGATGGAGATCCGTGAGTCCTTCTGAGTTAAAGTTAGTTTGTTCATGTGGGCAATAACGTAAACATCCTTCAGCTGCTCCCTTCTTAAGAAGAGAGGCTTGGCTTCTTTATCCTGGCATAATCGGAACTAGGCACTTCACGTACTCCATATTCTTCTTCAGAGGAGGATGATCATGTTGTGCAAAGACAAGAGGACAACTAAATGTTAGCATCCTTGTTTGCTCGAAAAAAGGGAAAGGAAATATTTAAAGCAGCACAGATGAAGCACTTCTCAAGGACAATACCACTTTCTCATGACAGTATCTAAACAGTAGCACAACACCAATAGACATGAAAAAGCTCAATCATATGGATGAAATCCGTGGGCGAGTACCAACCTTTGTTAGGAGGCTTATTGTGTAGAGCATATAGATGAAGCACTTCTTTGGAACCATATGTTGTTATCTACTGTGGTTGCCATGCTTACTATATACTCCTCGATTAGTTTAATGTTTCCAACATCTTCTTGTGCAGTTCCACTAAAATATATGTTATCTTCAAAGAATATCCATGTTTGCACAAGTAGAGATAATTACATATTACATTAAGAGTGGCATCAAATCAGTGGCAAAACAATTGCTCGTTCCAGCCATAGCAATAAATTAAGATGCAAAACTATATCATTACTTGTGTCATCATAGTTCCAGTGCTTCATTACAGCACCGGGAGTTGATTTTTTTCTTCCGCTTGTTCTTCCCCTTCATCACTTGGTTCAATAACAGACAAACTTCTCCTTCAATGTAAGATTTGGCATGTCAATTAGGGAGCACAAGTATAGCACTAAACAACGACATTAATTTTCTGATGACAGTGGCAAAATACAGGCCAACAGTTGTGAAATATCATTATCTTACCTCAATGGGATATTACGGTGCACATACAGATTGAAAGTCTTGTCTCCATTTGTGCAGTTCACTAAAATCAAGCAACATTACCGTATAAGTAGCACAACATATGAAAGCACACTGCACAAGCATGTGAAAGAAGTCTAGTACTGACCTCTCATGACGTGGAATTCAAACAACTCACAAGAACAAGATCTGAAACAAATTTGCCAACATGGATAGGAAGTCAGATCTCCTCTTGTGTAGTTCCACTAAGATCAAGCAATCAAGCAATGTTGTCGGTGTGACATTTTGGTTGAACTGCAAAAAACACTCTTAAAACAAAAGTGTTTTGTGCAGTGCAACAAAAGGTCGCAATAGCAACGAGGTGAAGTAGATAACCCTGTTTACACAGAGGTGCAAAGGAAACAACTAGTGGTCAATAACGGTGGATGACACAGAAGCCAACAAAAAGATGCATCTAACTTATCTAAATGGGAAAGAAAGCAACACAGTAGCATTTCTCAAACAGTGGCATTGATTCATATTAATAGAGAGATTATATTAACAATAAAATTCATTAAACATGTAATTTGCTTTTAGTTGTGACATTGCTTCAATTTTCCAGCGGCATTATTAGAGGGTGTTTGTTTATAGGGACTTTTTGGTGTAGGGACTAAAAAAGTCACTTCTAGTCCCATCTAAACCAAACAGGAGGGACTTTTAGGGACTAAAAGTGGGTATTTGGGACTAGAGAAAGAAGACCCTGAGGGAGAGTCTTTTTGGGACTTTTTCCAACAGTTTCCCCTGCCCCGCATCGCACCTTATCTCTATTAGTTCATTACTATGGGTAACATGGTCTTTTAGCATGTCATTTAATAACCTCTAGTCCATGTTTAGTCCCTAGAACCAAATAGGTAGGGACTAGGGACTTTTTAGTTTGGACTAAAAAAAGTCCTACGACTTTTTAACCAAACATGGCCTTAGATTAACAACAGCTAAAGAGTTGTATGGGACAGTGGACACACCAGCACCATGTGCATCTACCGATGTATAAAGGGGTGAAGCACAGTCTGTTGCAACAAAGAACAAACAACCAAGGAGCATATTTGTGTTGGTCCCAGTTTTGTTATCTTAAGACACCTTTCCCTATGTGAGGGCAGCAAATCTAGTCCTGCTCAAACTCTACACCCTTGTCCCCCAAAACAGAAAGATCAGTTCATTACAGATGTGTGTACTGTGTTTGTCATTATTTTCCCTTTTCAACCAACGTAGGTGCTGGATAGCCAGTCTGTAATACTTTCCCCCTTCCTTTCCTCTTTGAACCACGTCCTAGATTCATGCTATACAACTTTCCCCACTACTTTCCTATTTGATCCAACACCTAGATTCGAGTGTAGAAGCAGAAAAAGCCCACATGCAACTAGAGCAATGCATGTGGAATAAGTAAATTATACCTTAAGGTTCTCGAGGTGTGGCTCAGTGAGCGGCGGGAGGCCGATTTGCACACACTATGTACGGCAGTGACGAAGAAGGGGTCGGAGGCCCTCCCGCGCTGCCACTGGGAAAGAGAACAGCTGCGCCGGTAGTGGATTCCCTCCCTAGCCGACAACAATAGCGTTAAGCCTCCTTCCCTTCCCGGTGGACGGATCCTGCCGGCTCTTTGGCCAGTAGTGAGGGGAGAGAGAGAGAGAGAGAGAGAGAGAGAGAGAGAGAGGCCAATGAAGTCTTATTTAGATCTGGAGAGGGTGAGAGAGTGTGAAGAGAGCAACTCTAGGCGCTAAGGCTCCAGCGTGTGTATATATAGTGGAGAGAGAGTGTGAAGAGAGCAAACCCTGGAAAACAAGCATCGAGGCTGCAGTGTATATAGATGGAGTGGTTTTCTTTTTCTGTCCATAAAAATCATTTTAAATTGTGCACGAAACGGAACTCTTTATTTAATGTAGTGAAGAAAAATACTAGGGGCAATGCTAATATGTGAAGAAAATTTAACGCTCGAAGGAGTTAACTCGCAATTAATGATGCACGCCTCTCGGTCGCGCTTACTAACATTCACCTATGGTACACGACCCTCCGAAGTGAACAACAACTGAACCACACACGGTCAAAATATCGGAAAGGTGGGCTGCACCATCCTCCAATTTTAAATATTTTGGGCACTTGTATTCGGCCTAAGTCACTGTGCCACCATATGGACTAAGGGTTACAGCGGGTGCTAAGAAACTAGGGCGTATTGAGAGTAATTGCCATGCCATTTATTTGTAAGGTCACATGCAAACTGTGAAACTCTATCCTCCTCTTATTTAGTGGATGAGGCAAATCTTTTGCCTCCGTTTCAAAAAAACGAGAAATTCAATTTTAATTATTTAGTTTGTACACTTTGCTCTCTTCCAATAATTTTGGGCACTTGTATTCGACCTAAGTCAGTGTGCCACCGTATCTCATACTACTCCCTCCGTCTAGGTGTAAGTCACGTTAGAAGGTGCAGCGGGACCAAGGTGCAAGCAGATTGGAGGAGAAGGTGAAACTTGACCGGTCCTTCCTCCAATAAAATCATTGATTTCTATCTCTAAACACAACAATTAATCACAACAATTAAGATATGCCGTTTTAGCTACCATGCAGGGCCACGTATTAACTTGCATGAAGGCGACTTTGATTCCTTGACTGATCAACGTGTAGTTGTGCTCCATGCATTGGGTTTCCGGGGAGATAACAAGGCAGAGTAAGTAACAACGCTCGCTAGCAACGAGGCTAGGAGGGGATTGAGATGCGAAGTTAATGGACGATACCTAAACATTTTTGGAATATCTGATTTTTGTAAGATGACTTAATACCTAGACGGAGGGAGTACTACTCCTCAGTCTAGATTTGATGGAATATTTGTCACCTCTTCTCTTCTTGTACGTACTCCATGGATCTCACTTCCTGTGGCTTCCCACTCACACGATATTCCTATTCTAGGAACCTGTGTGTGTGTGTGTGTGTTTTCAACAGCGTGTGTGTGTTAGAGAGAGTGACACATCGACCTACTCCCACAGAGAGATGGTGTGTAGTGTACGATTTAGCCATGAGAGTCAGTGCATCCTCTCGTTTCCGAGCGTCCGGTCGGGACAGCTGCCATGCCCGCTCCTGACCAGCCTGGCCAACTGAAAGCCCCTCCATCGCCTGTGCGCGCTTCTCGCCCGAGACAGTCAGCGCCGTTCCAGAGAATCGGTGCCGCATTCATGCCCGAGCAGAGCGGACGTGGCCTCTCACTGGCGCCTACGTTGAAGGGAGAAGCGGGTTAAAGAGTGAGGGTTGCTTCATCCGTCCAACATACTACTGGGTCTATGTAATTTGACGGCTCATTGGTCATTATTACTGAGGTGGTACGACTGCTGGATGTCCCATGTTTCGGCAAAAGGAGGTACTAGATTACAATTTTCTCCATTCTTACAGCGGAGGAGTGCGAAAGCAGTGAAAACACACAGGCTCAGTGATTACATGGCCCACCTCACACTATCACCATATTTTCTAGACACCGTGCGACACCTAACTCTTTGCGTAGCAATATAGTACTACCTCCGTTCCAAAATACTTGACTTCCATTTGTTCAAAAATGGATGTACCTATATACTAAAACATGCCTAGATACATCTATATTTTGACAAATGGAAGTCATGTATTGTGGAACGGAGGGAGTACGTACTGTAATTTCTTAGCGAGGTAAATTTGTACAATGCTATGAAGCTTCCAGCTTCTGTTCCATGTATTTTGCGTCCAAGGTTGCCCCGTTGCAACATTTTATCAAATACAAAGGAGACTAACACGCATGCTATAGCATCTCAATGATTTACATATCATAGCCAATATGTACTCCCTCCATTCTAAAATAAGTGTCTCAACTTTATGCAAACTTTAGTACAAAGTTGTACTACTACTAAAGTTGACACTTATTTTGGAACAGAGACAACTAAAGAAAAAATGATCCATGCAATCCCTAGCCCTTGAACCCTAAACCCTAGCCAGGCTTTAATTTGCTGGCGATGTTGAAGCTTCCGAAGAAATGAAGTTTGCAACCCTTTGACCATCAGATCATTTTGTGCAGTTTCACTAAAATCAAGATGAGCATCCCTGTGGCAAAGAAATTGAAGAAGCATGATTAGAATAAGATTACTATGACTAGTTGATGAGACATAAACTCATCACAAATACAGTAGAAGCTAGTAGAGGTATGTGCGGGGCGAAGAAGTAGAGAAATATCCACATGGAGAGATGTAGGCAGCTAGGGCAGTGGTGCAAGCCGGCTGTAAGGAAATTGTACCTGAGGGATGTCGGGACGTAGCTCAACCTAGAGGAGGGCGGCGGGAGGCGGCAACTGCCCACGTCATGGCAGTGAGCAAGGGACGAAGGCAATGTCACCGGCTTTGTGAGAGAGAACGGTGGGGACCCCTGATCGAGACGTGCCGACAATGAGTTTTCGCCGTCGGAAATGGTGACCACATCTACACAAATCATCCACCCCTTCACCCACCGGACGTGATCCGCCAGGATGTTAGCGATGTGGCCACAGTAATTTTGTGCGAGAGAGTGTGAAGAGAGCAACCCCATCAAGCAACCGTGTAGGCTCGTCCTGGCTATGTATATAGGGGAGTGGTTTCTTTTTCTCTCCATATGAACCTATTTATATTGCGTACGTGCCAGTGAAGAAAAAACTTTATTTATAAATGACACGGCACGATGTGTGGTTCCCGACCCTCCATTATTTATTAGTGAGTAACTACCACTAGACGCGTCAAATTATCACGTGGGCTGCATCATCTTACAGAAATGAGCTCCACCGTGTCACGTGTGTGGTTGGCGAAGATGCAAAAGACACAAAGAGTGCTACTAGTACTACGTGCGTGGGTGCGTGCACATCTTCTCTTCGAGCATGGTTATTAAAAGTATAGCCCACTACTCTACCACACCGTTATTATATATGGGCAAAGAGTATAGGCAGTAATAATGACTAATAAGTCATCAAATCACGAGGCCCACCTTTCTATATGTTTAACCGAGGAAGCGGCCATCATTTCACTCCTCGTTGAATATCCATCCACTGCTACCTCCACAAGTAAATAAAAATCCGCTTCTACCTCCGCAACATGGTTAATAATATAGCCATGTCAATCACGACGTAGAAATATCATTCACTGATACAATAGGGTTGGATATAAGGCTGGTGATTTTTTTACTTTGTCTCTTTCTCTTTTTGTCTCATTTACTCATTTTACATAGGAGCACGTGTAGAGGATGGCTATTCCTTTTGATGGGACTTCTTCATGGGGTTTAAGACTAAGCATCTCTGAATTATTCCCGCTGCCCACCACTTTGAATCATGCCATGTATGATAGTACTCCCATTGCAACAATGAGGTCCACTAGGTCTAGCACGTCCTGTAAGAAGAGCCTGTCACGCAAAACATACATCTTGTTGCCTTCTTCCTCATACAGTACGTACTACTAGTACTACTACTCGTTCTCCTATAAACTTTGCGCTTGGCATCTCAAAAATATTAACCTTGCGCTTGGCTCTTCGCCTCTTCGGGAAGTCGAGCAATAATGGTACTGTAGTATATATCATTCTGGCTATCTGAGACCGAATGAATTGCTGCACGTCCACCAAGTGGGTGAGGGTCGAGCAAGGGTCGAGGGGTGAGGGAGAGTGCATACTATTACATCCGTTTCAATATGGACTACATACGGAGCAAAATGAGTGAATCTACACTCTAAAATACGTCTATATACATTAGTGTTTGGAGTATGTACTAGTAGTTCATATTGATATCTACTAAAAGACATATATTTCAAACAATATGATAATCTCTCTAACCAAGGTAGGGACGAGGAGTAAACGGAGGGAGGGAGAGACATAACTAATGAGGTAGATCGATCGACGCGTGGGGAAAACAAGTTATAACGACCTAGCTAGATATATGTATAGCGGGAGATCGGTCAGTGTACATCCATTTGTTAGAGGCAAATAAGGCCTAGCGAGACGAATAGACAGAGAGAATGGAGCTAGGAGGTAGTGCGAGAGGTCTACTAGCTAGATAGGGGGAGGAGTGTGCGATTGTGAGATCAATGAAAAGAGGGACGAGAGTTTACACGTGTGTGGGACCGTATGAGAGACACGAGGCATGGACACGAAAAGGAGGAGATGGAAGGTTCGTGTGTATGTTGTAAGTAGACATCGCTAGAGAGGTTTATCGTTCGGTGTGTGTTGGAAAGAAGTTGTGGAGACCGTGGGAGAACGACCTAAAGAAAAAAATGTGCGCGATGGATAGAATGCTGAGGGAGGAGGAGGGCGTGTGCATGCACGAGAGAAAGTTAGTGCTAGCTACAAAGGTTAGAGGATTGAGACTAAAAAAAGATCATAATTCGATATGAAAATGGATTCATATATTTGAATAGTAGATCATAGTGTTATAAACATATGCATGCATGAATATGGCGGTGATACGCGTGGTGTGGTTTTGGACATGTTATACCATAATGTGATAATGTGTGGTGTTTGCAACTCACAACTAAATATCGAACAATCTAAACCATACTATACATCGAACAATCTCATATTTTATTTGAATTTGTGATAATGTGTGGCGTTTGCAGCTCACAACTAAATATCAAACAATCTAATCCATACTATATATCGAACAATCTCATATTTTATTTGAATTTGTGATAATGTGTGGCGTTTGCAACTCACATCTAAATACGTGTAGGCGTAGGGGGCGGGGCACCATACATTATGTGATAAACACATTATACATATGAGACATGGTTTAAATTATGAAGATCTAGCTAGAGCTTGAAATGTACTGTGATTTGAAATCAACATAAAGTGGATTCAAAAAATCGAGTTCGAGTTCATATGGTACACATAGTTCATATCTAACTCGACAGTAATAATGTGGTGTGCCACAAAGATAATACACAAATGATGGTTTAACTTGAAAAAAATGATGATTGTAGATCTTATTAAAATAGAGAAACTAATTCAAATGGTTTAACTTCACAACAATCATGATTGTAGATCTTATTCAAATAGAGAAACTAATTCAAATTTAGTTCATATTGAAGACATAGTATATACATTGGAATGCACTAAAACGTTCATTTGAGTAGCAGGTTGCATGCATTATACACGTAGCGAAATAGTTTAATTGAATATAACATGAATTCAAAGTTTTGAATGGCATTTGTTGTGCAAATTGATTTGGTATAGTACACGGCACTAGACTCTTGTGTGGTGCGAATTGGTTTCTTTTTGTTTTTTCGTGGAGGGAAGTGTAATTGATTTGGTACAGTACATGTTAGGCTTGTTCGAAAATTTCCACCCGTGCCTTGTTACCCCGAAATAATTAAGATATATCTTTGTCTTGTTCTGCTCCAAAAACTCCCTCCATCTCAACCCGCGCCTTGCTATCCCAAAATTACAACGCACACGAAAACCCACCTCCTGCGAAATCCTGACATGAGAAATACCCGTGATACCCCTGAATCGAAAGAACCGCCTAGCTCAAATCGGTGGGGGTACTTTTGTAACTTACCCCACATTTCGGACAAGCGCCTCCCTAAGCCATGGTACCCCCCTCCCATCCCGTCCACCCACTCATTCGTACACCAAGGCCACGAAAACCCGCGAAGCCCCTAATACATCTCCAACGTATCTATAATTTTTTTTATTAATCTATGTTGTTATATTATCAATCTTGGATGTTTTATAATCATTTTATAGTCATTTTAAATCATTTTTTGGTACTAACCTATTGACATAGTGCCAAGTGTCAGTTGCTGTTTTTGCATGTTTTTTACATCGCAGAAAATCAATACCAAACGGAGTCCAAATGCAGAGAAACATTACGAAGATTTTTTATGGACCAAAAGACACCTGATGGGCCAAGGCAGCGCCTGGGGGGTGCTCCGAGGGGAGCACAACCCACCAGGGTGTGCCTGGAGGCCCAGGCGCCCCCTATTGGGTTGTGCCCACCTTGGGTTCCCCCGGACTGCCTCTTTGCTCTATAAATACCCCCAATATTCCAGAAACCCTAGGGGAGTCGACGAAAATCAATTCCAGCCGCCATAGAGTCCAGAACCACCAGATCCAATCTAGACACCATCACGGAGGGGTTCACCACTTCCATTGGTGCCTCTCCGATGATGCGTGAGTAGTTCTTTGTAGACCTTCGGGTGTAGTTAGTGGCTAGATGGCTTCCTCTCTCTCTCGCTTGATTCTCAATACAATGGTCTCTTGGAGATCCATATGATGTAATTCTTTTTGCTGTGTGTTTGTTGGGATCGGATGAACTTTGAGTTTATGATCAGATCTATCTTTTTTATTTTTTGAAAATGGAGGATTACCCCCGGCCTCTGCATCATAATGATGCATGCAGCCACCTTATTAAAAGTACGCAAAGTAGTACAAAGTCGCAAAAGTATTACAGTTCGCAAGCGGAGCGAAGCAAAAGAAAAAAGGAAAAGTACATGCTGACAATCACAACCTGTAGCGACCCGACCCGAATGGATCGAAGTCTCTATGCTTAAGTGTCATCCCTGGATCGGTATGCTGACACACACAATACTCGAGGAATTATAACAGAGGTAAATCACATGTATAGAGTAACGTAAATACTATTACCTCAATCCATATAGAGGAAGTAACAACAAGGTTGTGGAGTCCCAACAACACCAACGACAAAGCTGAGTGTAGACATCGTAACCCTAACGTATCACTTACTCGTCATAAGAATCCTGCAACATGAGACGTTGCAGCCATGTAGGTCAGTACATTGAATGTACTGGCAAGATCGCACTATAGAGCATTGATGAATAATAACTTTCACTACATGCATATTTGGCTGGTGGTGGCTCTAAGTTTAAATTTTGCATAAAACTATTTTTTCCCTACAACAAAGGAATACATTCCTATTTTACTACCAAGTTTGTGCCATTATTGAGAAGGTTCCTCCAACTCAATCCCAAAATTCCCAAATTACTAACAACCCACCAATTTCATTAAATAGAGTGATGAGATCCACCAATAATTCAAATACCAGATACTCAAGATGTCCATAACCAGGGACACGGCTAACCATGATTAGTTTATACACTCTACAGAGGTTTGCGCACTTTTCCCCACAAGACTCGACCACATCCATGATCGAAAGATCGAGACATAGTCTTTCTGAAGCATTAACTCTTTACTCTGGGTAGACAGTACCACCTACATCCCCTACATCTGCTAGCCTACCACTGAAAGAGGTCACACAACTTACTCAACTATGCCAGAGCCCATAATGGCTTGTGGCTGCACACGGAAGTTTCTAGCATGAATAATCTTATGATCCCTTTGGGCCTGGGTGGCATTCGCCTGGGTGGCATTCCATAGGGTGATCACAGGGGTACTCCGGGATCCCCTTGGGCAAGCACTGGGTTCTCCAAGTGCTCGGTCAAGCCACTGGGTTCTCCAGGGTGCCCCAACCGTTCCACCCAGATGTGTGTTAATGTTGCCACCTTAAAGTTTCCCTTAATTATTATAACTCTCGCAACTTTCATGAATCTCACATACCAATCCACGTCTACGAGCATGGCTAAGCAATATGAGCATAACATATATTCACAGGGTGATTACAAGTAATAGGTTCCTACCTCATCAACTACATAGCAATCCCAATTACCAATCCTACTCACGCAATCTTTGAAGGGTGAAACTAATGCATAAAAACTGGGTATGGAAAATATGATCAAAGTGTGAACTTGCCTTGTACTGTTGATGAAGATGATTCACACTCATAACTCCTGATAGTTCTACTCGTCACACTCCGTTCAATCTACCATAAGCGAGCAATAGTAACCACACATAAGCAATCATGCAAAAGAATCGAAGAAAAAGATCTGAAAAAACTTCGAAACAAGCAATTAATTCTTGCAACAAAAAACAATTTCTAACAGTACCAAAATTGGGTGGATTTGGTCTTATCAAAAAGTTTAGGTCAAGAGTTTCGATTGCAAAAAGACTCAACTAAATCGGAGTTATAAAACTCAAGTTATGATCGAACGAAATTCAAACTCAAATCTGTTTGAAACAAAATTTTAAACTTTCAAAAACATGTTTAAGTTGATTATCTAGATAGAGGGGATCATAACGAAGAAGTGGGCGTTGGTTTCGTTGGATTTGGATAAATGGTGCAAAAGTTGTGATCGTTTAAAGACTAGGGACTAAACTGAAAATAAAACATCTACAAAGAGGTCCCTGACTAAAACAGAAAACCTGATTGAACGAACGTTCGCTACCAAACTATATAAAACGAACACATTTGCTAAATAGAGCTAAATAGAGAATGTTCACTAAATAGATCTAACTAAAAATAAAACTGTTTGATTTTAAACAAAAAACGAACCGAAAATAAACCGAAAGAAATCGGCGGTTCGTGGCGGTTACCGGCGGTTTTTGTGGTTCTTGGCGGTTCGTCGACGGCAGCGGATCTCCGGCGGCGAGGCGGACGGTGGTGGCTCCGGGCGCGGCTACACGTGGCGAAGACGGCTGCATGAGGCGCGGTGGCGAACAGCGGTGGCGGCGCGGGCGATGGAGTGCGGCGGCGGTGGCTGCGGGTTTGAGGAGGCGAGGGGCCAGGGGGTTGCGGCTTTATAGGAGGGAGGCGGGGTGGTTCCGAGGCGTGGAGGAAGGGCAAGGCAAGGCGGCGCGGGAGACGGGGTCCGGGAAGGACACGGCGGCGGCGGTGGCGTCGAGCGGGCGCTGGAGTCCGACGGGAGGTCGGGGGTGACGCAGCGCTTGGCTGGGCTTGGCCTGGCTCGGCTGGGCCGGCCCAGTTCGCCTGCAGAAGTTTTTTTTTCAAAACTCAGAAAACCAAAATAAAATAAATAGAAAAATAATAAGAAAATATTATATACCAAAATTTCCAGAAAAAGATTGTCTATAACATGAACATTGTTCTAGCGTCAAATAAAATCCACAAAAAATTTAAATAAAGCAAACAATGCTACTGCTGCAATAAAACCACATAAAAAATCATTTTTAAAATACCAAAATAATTTCAAATTTATTTCTCTCCAATTTTCTAATGCATGGAATCATCTTACCCTATTTTCCATATATTTTATTTTTGGAGAAAAATAATTGGAAAAAAACCAAATAACTCCAAATTGAAAAATGACTTTTCAAAATACCTTCAAAGGGACTTTAAATTTGATTTCTTTTAAACTTCCAACTCATATTTCATATGTTTTGAAGGAGTCATTTTTATATTCTCTCTTGAAAATCATTGAGTTGCATAAAGTTTCTGAATTTGAAACATTTCCAAATGAAATTCAAATATTTTCAAAAACCCTTTTCATTTATTTAAATGGAATAAGTCATATCATCTTCACTCCAGGGTTTTGTATTTGAAAATAATTTGAATTCATGGAGATAAAAATGCAAGGTGAAAGTTTGGGAAAGTCCTTTTATTCCCTCTCATTTAACTTTCAAAAGGTTTCAAATTGCAATCAATTTCACACATCACAATCAAACAAACAATCAAAACTATTTAATTAATATAACATTCCAAAATTTAGAATTTTGGGATCTTACAAACCTACCACCCTTAAAATGAATATCGCCTTCAAGATTCAGAGAGGCTAGCAAGAAATAGGTTAGGTTCGGGGGTCTTCTCAAAATCCATTGATCGCCACAGGGGTCTGGGGTGCTACCACCCTTAGAAGCATGGTTATTGTTCCATCAAAACTTATATACTCCACCCTTTTTGTTGGCAGTGTCGATCTTCTTAGATTCTCGGGAAAATTCCTTCTCTTGCTCTTCCGGTAGTGGCATAACCTTTTCCTCAATCATTGTGTCCTTTCATCTTGGCAAGATTCTTTTGAGACTGGTTCTTCTTAGCTGACAGGTCTGGCGCCAATACTAAACAACTATCAATATCTCATGGTGGTCATCAAACAATTTGACTGGGTCCCTGCAGAAAATGGGTCTGGCCTTCATTCTCACCGTATGACCTACGATTGGCAACAGCTCCCTGGTATAAGGGGAAAATTGTCATACCATTCTAAGGTTCAAATAGGGTTTTCATCGTCGTCTCTCTACTATGGGTAAATCACTCAAATTTACCATCCCATATAGCAAGGCGAACAATAAGAGTAAGTCAGTATGGTGATCAATCCATCCCGCACCCAAATCATTACCTTGTATATGGTTTAGCGAATCTCGCATTCTAACAGTCGGTCATCCTCACAAGCATTGCAGAATTTCTCTTGTCAATGAACTAAGTTCGGATAAATCCATGGATTCTGCAAGCCAAAGAAACATCTATCATTTCTTCACAACTCTCTGATTTTGCGTTACTCCTATAAGATCGTTTGTTGATAAAGGCATATCCTCTTCAAGGGTTTTTCCTTCAGCAAGAGTGTGATTGCTTCTTGGCGGGTCCTGGAGCCTGTGGGTTATGGGCCATCTCATCGCTTGTAAACATTGAACTCATCATTGGGGAAACTGATCATTATTCCAACATCCAGCTTCCTAGCATTCTTAAATCCATCCAATTGTAACATCTCCCTTCCTTCTATTTGTACCAAACTAAGACGTGATTACTCAGACTCATCATGGAGTTACAATTGCTCCATATTACCCACATTATACCTCCTTTATATTCCAATAGTACTTCATCCCTTCATATTCTTGGGGTATCCTGCTACCTCTTGAGCACTGCGTTGGTTTTCCCTTGAAGACGAAAGGGCGATGCAGCAAAGTAGCGTAAGTATTTCCCTCAGTTTTTGAGAACCAAGGTACCAATCCAGTAGGAGGCTACGCGTGAGTCCCTCACACCTGCACAAAACAAATAAATCCTCGCAACCAACGCTATAAGGGGTTGTCAATCCCTACACGGTCACTTACGAGAGTGAGATCTGATAGATATGATAAGATAATATTTTTGGTATTTTTATGATAAAGATGCAAAGTAAAATAAAAGGCAATGAAAATAACTAAGTGTTGGAAGATTAATATGATGGAAGATAGACCCAGGGGCCATAGGTTTCACTAGTGGCTTCTCTCAAGAGCATAGGTATTTTATGGTGGGTGAACAAATTACTGTTGAGCAATTGACAGAATTGAGCATAGTTATGAGAATATCTAGGTATGATCATGTACATAGGCATCATGTCCAAGACAAGTAGACCGACTCCTGCCTGCATCTACTACTATTACTCCACACATCAACCGCTATCCAGCATGCATCTAGAGTATTAAGTTCATAAGAACAGAGTAACGCCTTAAGCAAGATGACACGATGTAGAGGGATAAATTCATGTTATATGATAAAAAAAATCATCTTGTTATCCTCGATGGAAACAATACAATACGTGCCTTGCTGCCCCTACTGTCACTGGGAAAGGACACCGCAAGATTGAACCCAAAGCTAAGCATTTCTCTCATTGCAAGAAAGGTCAATCTAGTAGGCCAAACCAAACTAATAATTCGAAGAGACATGCAAAGATAACCAATCATACATAAAAGAATTCAGAGAAGACTCAAATATTGTTCATAGATAAACTTGATCATAAACCCACAATTCATTGGTCTCAACAAACACACTGCAAAAGAAGATTACATCGAATATATCTCCACAAGAGAGCAGGGGAACTTTGTATTGAGATCCAAAAAGAGAGAAGAAGCCATCTAGCTAATAACTATGGACCCGTAGGTCTGAGGTAAACTACTCACACTTCATCGGAGAGGCTATGGTGTTGATGTAGAAGCCCTCCGTGATCGACGCCCCCTCTGGCGGAGCTCTGGAACAAGCCCCAAGATGGGATTTCGTGGATACAGAAAGTTACGGCGGTGGAATTAGGGTTTTGGCTCCGTATCTGATCGTTTGGGGGTACATAGGCATATATAGGAGGAAGAAGTACGTCGATGGAGCAACAGGGGGCCCACGAGGGTGGAGGGCGCCCCTGGGGGGTAGGCGCGCCCCCCTACCTCGTGGCCTCCCTGTTGGTTGCTTGACGTAGGGTCCAAGTCTCCTGGATCATGTTCGGTGAGAAAATCACGTTCCCGAAGGTTTCATTCCGTTTGGACTATGTTTGATATTCCTTTTCTTCGAAACCCTAAAATAGGCAAAAAAAATAGCAATTCTTGGTTGGGCCTCCGGTTAATAGGTTAGTCCCAAAAATAATATAAAAGTGTATAATAAAGCCCAATAATGTCCAAAACAGTAGATAATATAGCATGGAGCAATCAAAAATTATAGATACGTTGGAGACGTATCAAGCATCCCCAAGGTTAATTCCTGCTCGTCCTCGAGTAGGTAAATGATAAAAACAGAATTTATGATGTGGAATGCTACTTGGCATAATTTCAATGTAATTCTTCTTAATTGTGGCATGAATATTCAGATCCGAAAGATTCAAGATAAAAGTTTAATATTGACATAGAAATAATAATACTTCAAACATACTAACTAAGCAATTATGTCTTCTCAAAATAACATGGCCAAAGAAAGTTCATCCCTACAAAATCATATAGTTTAGAAATGCTCCATTTTCATCACATAAGAATGCTCTCATCATGCACAACCCCGATGACAAGCCAATCAATTGTTTCATACTTTAGTAATCTCAAACTTTATAGACCTTCACGCAATACATGAGCGTGAGCCATGGATATAGCACTATGGGTGGAATAGAGTATAATGATGGGGGTTATGTGGATAAGACAAAAAAGGAGAAAGTCTCACATCAACGAGGCTAATCAATGGGCTATGGAGATGCTCATCGATTGATGTTAATGCAAGGAGTAGGGATTGTCATGCAACGGATGCACTAGAGCTATAAATGTATGAAAGCTCAACAAAAGAAACTAGTGGGTGTGCATCCAACTTGGTTGCTCACGAAGACCTAGGGCACTTGAGGAGGCCCGTTGTTGGAATATACAGGCCAAGTTCTATAATGAAAAATTCCCACTAGTATATGAAAGTGACGAAACAAGAGCCTCTCTATCATGAAGATCATGGTGCTACTTTGAAGCACAAGTGTGGAAAAAAGGATAGTAGCATTGTCCCTTTTTATTTCTTTTTTTGGGCCTTCATTTTTTTATGTGGCCTTTTTTATTATTGGGAGAATGCTCTATTAAATGATGATCATCACACTTCTATTTATTTACAACTCAATGATTACAACTCGATACTAGAACAAGGTATGACTCTATATGAATGCCTCTGGCGGTGTACTGGGATATTCAATGAATCAAGTGTGACATGTATGAAAAATTATGAACGGTGGCTTTGCCACAAATACGATGTCAACTACATGAGCATGCAAAGCAATATGACATTGATGAACGTGTCATGATAAACGAAATGGTGGAAAGTTGCATGGCAATATATCTCGGAATGGCTATGGAAATGCCATAATAGGTAGGTATGGTGGCTATTTTTGAGGAAGATATAAGGAGTTTTATGTGTGAAAGAGCGTATCATATCATGGGGTTTGGATGCACCGGCAAAGTTTGCACCAACTCTCAATGTGAGAAAGGGCAATGCACGGTACCAAAGAGGCTAGCAATGATGGAAGGCTGAGAGTGCGTATAATCCATGGACTCAGCATTAGTCATAAAGAACTCACATACTTATTGCAAAAATCTACAAGTCATCAAAAACCAAGCACTACGCACATGCTCCTAGGGGGATAGATTGGTAGGAAAAGACCATCGCTCGTCCCCGACCGCCACTCATAAGGAGGACAATCAAAGAACACCTCATGTTTCAAATATGTTACATAACGTTTACCATACATGCATGCTACGGGACTTGCAAACTTCAAAACAAGTATTTCTCAATTTCACAACTACTCAACTAGCACAACTTTAGTATCACTACCTCCATATCTCAAAACAATCATCGATCATCGAACTTCTCTTAGTATTCAACACACTCATAAGAGAATTTTATCATTAATCTTGTATACCTAGCATATTAGGATTATTTAAGAAAATTACCATGCTATTTAAGACTCTAAAAATAATCTAAGTGAAGCATGAGAGATCAATAGTTTCTATAAAACAAATCCACCACCGTGCTCTAAAAGATATATGTGAAGTACTATAGCAAAACTATATAATTCAAAAGATATAAGTGAAGCACATAGAGTATTCTAATAATTTGCGAATCATGTGTGTTTCTCTCAAAAGGTGTGTACAGCATATATGATTGTGGTAAACTAAAAATCAAAGACTCAAATCATACAAGACGCTCCAAGCAAAACACATATCATTTGGTGAATAAAAATATAGCTCCAAGTAAAGTTACCGATAGAAGTAGACGAAAGAGGGGATGCCTTCCGGGGCATCCCCAAGCTTTGGCTTTTAGGTGTCCTTAGATTATCTTGGGGTGCCATGGGCATCCCCAATCTTAGGCTCTTGCCACTCCTTGTTCCGTAATCCATCAACTCTTTACCCAAAACTTGAAAACTTCACAACACAAAACTTAAAGTAGAAAATCTCGTGAGCTCCGTTAGCGAAAGAAAACAAAAGACCATTTCAAGGTACTGTAATGAACTCATTATTTATTTATATTGGTGTTAACCTACTGTATTCCAACTTCTCTATGGTTTATAAACTATTTTACTAGCCATAGATTCATCAAAATAAGCAAACAGCACACGAAAAACAGAATCTGTCAAAAACAGAACAGTCTGTAGTAATCTGTAGCTAGCGCAAGATCTGGAACCCCAAAAATTCTAAAATAAATTGCTGGACGTGAGTAATTTATCTATTAATCATCTTCAAAAATAATTAACTAAATAGCACTTTCCAAATAAAAATGGAAGCAGTTCTTGTGAGCGCTAAAGTTTCTGTTTTTTACATCAAGATTAACAAGACGTTCCCCAAGTCTTCCCAACGGTTCTACTTGGAAAAAACACTAATTAAACACAAAAACACAAACAAAACAGAGGCTAGATAAATTAATTATTAGTAAACAGGATCAAAAAGCAAGGAGTAAAAATAAAATTGGGTTGCCTCCCAACAAGCGCTATCATTTAACGCCCCTAGCTAGGCAGAAAAAGCAACGATAGATCTAGGTATTGCCATCTTTGGTAGGCAATCCATAAGTGTCTCTCATAATAGATTCATAAGGTAATTTAATTTTATTTCTAGGAAAGTGTTCCATGCCTTTCCTTAACGGAAATTGGAATCTAATATTTCCTTCCTTCATATCAATAATTGCACAAATCGTTCTAAGGAAAGGTCTACCAAGAATAATAGGACATGAAGGATTGCAATCTATATCAAGAACGATAAAATCTACGGGCACATTATTACTATTTGCAACAATAAGAACACCATTAATTCTTCCCATAGGTTTCTTAATAGTGGAATCCGCAAGGTGCAAGTTTAGAGAGCAATCATCCAAATCACAGAAACCTAACAAATCACACAAAGTCTTTGGGATCGCGGAAACACTAGCACCCAAATCACACAAAGCATAGCATTCATGGTCTTTAATTTAAATTTTAATAGTAGGTTCCCACTCATCATATAGTTTTCTAGGGATAGAAACTTCCAACTCAAGTTTTTCTTCATAAGATTGCATCAAAGCATCAACGATATATTTAGTAAAAGCTCTATTTTGACTATAAGCATGAGGAGAATTTAGCATGGATTGCAACAAGGAAATACAATCTATCAATGAGCAGCTATTATAATTAAATTCCTTGAAATCCAAAATAGTGGGTTCATTAACATCTAGAGTTTTGATCTCTTCAATCCTACTTTTATCAAATTTAGCATCATGATCTAAAAACTCCGAATTTTTGGAATGCCTTCTAGGTAAAGGTGGATCATATTCAGTCCCATAATTAACAAGATTTATATTGCAAAACAAAGATTTAATAGGGGAAACATCAATAACTTTTAGATCTTCATCTTTATTTTCATGGAAACTAGAATAACACGCTCTTATAAAGGAATCTTTCTTAGCACGCATCCTAGCGGTTCTTTCTTTGCACTCATCAATGGAAATTCTCATGGCTTTGAGAGACTCATTGATATAATGCTTAGGTGGAATAGATCTAAGTTTTAAAGAATCAACATCAAGAGAAATTCTATCAACGTTCCTAGCCAACTCATCAATCTTAAGCAATTTCTCTTCAATCAAAGCATTGAAATTCTTTTTGCGAAGTAATAAATTCTTTAATATTAGATTCAAAATCAGAGGGCATATTATTATAATTTCCATAAGAATTGTTGTAGGAATTACCATAATTATTAGAGGAATTGCTAGGATAAGGCCTATGAATAAAGTTTCCTCTATACACGTTGTTACCAAAATTGTTCCTACCAACAAAATTCACATCCATAGATTCATTATTATTCTCAATCAAAGAATACAAAGGCATATCATTAGGATAATAAGAAACACTTTTATTACCAAATGATTTCATAAGTTCATCCATCTTTCCACTCAAAACATTAATTACTTCTATCGCATGCACTTTGTTATTAGTAGATCTTTCAGTGTGCCATTGAGAATAATTAACCATAATATTATCTAGGAGTTTAGTAGCTTCTCCTAAAGTGATTTCCATAAAAGTGCCTCCCGTGGCTGAATCTAAAAGATTTCTAGAAGCAAAATTAAATCCGGGATAAAATTTTTGTATAATCATCCACAAATTCAAACCATGCGTAGGGCAATTACGTATCATTAATTTCATCCTCTCCCAAGCTTGTGCAACATGTTCATGATCGAGTTGCTTAAAATTCATAATATCGTTTCTAAGAGAGATGATCTTAGCAGGAGGAAAATACTTAGAGATAAAGCATCTTTGCACTTATTCCATGAATCAATACTATTTTTAGGCAAAGACGAAAACCAAGCTTTAGCACGATCTCTAAGCGAAAAAGGAAATAGCTTCAATTTAACAATATCAGTATCCACATCTTTCTTCTTTTGCATATCACACAAATCAATGAAGCTATTTATATGGGTAGCGGCATCTTCACTAGGAAGGCCGGAAGACGGATCTTTCATGACAAGATTCAGCAAGGCAGCATTAATTTCACAAGATTCAGCATCGGTAAGAGGAGCAATCGGAGTGCTAATAAAGTCATGGTTGTTGGTATTGGTAAAGTCACAAAATTTAGTGTTATCTTGAGCCATCGTGACAAGCAAGCAATCCAACACACAAACAAACAAGAAACAGGCAAAAGGAGGCAAATAGAGAAAGAGAGGGAGGATAGAGAGAGAGGGGGCGAATAAAACGACAAGGGTGAAGTGGGGGAGAGGAAAACGAGAGGCAAATGGCAAATAATGTAATGCGGGAGATAAGGGTTTGTGATGGGTACTTGGTATGTTGACTTTTGTGTAGACCTCCCTGGCAACGGCGCCAGAAACCCTTCTTGCTACCTCTTGAGCACTGCGTTGGTTTTCCCTTGAAGACGAAAGGGTGATGCAGCAAAGTAGCGTGAGTATTTCCCTCAGTTTTTGAGAACCAAGGTATCAATCCAGTAGGAGGCTACGCGCGAGTCCCTCGCACCTGCACAAAACAAATAAATCCTCGCAACCAACGTGATAAGGGGTTGTCAGTCCCTACACGGTCACTTACGATAGTGAGATCTGATAGATATGATAAGATAATATTTTTCGTATTTTTATGATAAAGATACAAAGTAAAATAAAAGGCAATGAAAATAACTAAGTGTTGGAAGATTAATATGATGGAAGATAGACCCGGGGCCATAGGTTTCACTAGTCGCTTCTCTCAAGAGCATAGGTATTTTACGGTGGGTGAACAAATTACTGTTGAGCAATTGACAGAATTGAGCATAGTTATGAGAATATCTAGGTATGATCATGTATATAGGCATCACGTCCAAGACAATTAGACCGACTCCTGCCTGCATCTACTACTATTACTCCACACATCGACCGCTATCCAGCATGCATCTAGAGTATTAAGTTCATAAGAACAGAGTAACGCCTTAAGCAAGATGACATGATGTAGAGGGATAAATTCATGCAATATGATAAAAAAACATCTTGTTATGCTCAATGGCAATGATACAATACGTGCCTTGCTTCCCCTACTGTCAGTGGGAAAGGACACCGCAAGATTGAACCCAAAGCTAAGGACTTCTCCCATTGCAACAAAGATTAATCTAGTAGGCCAAACCAAACTGATAATTCAAAGATACTTGCAAAGATAAGCAATCATACATAAAAGAACTCATAGAAGACTCAAATATTGTTCATAGATAAACTTGATCATAAACCCACAATACATCGGTCTCAACAAACACACCGCAAAAGAAGATTACATTGAATAGATCTCCACAAGAGAGGGGGGGACTTTGTATTGAGATCCAAAAAGAGAGAAGAAGCCATCTAGCTAATAACTATGGACTCGTAGGTCTGAGGTAAACTACTCACACTTCATCGGAGAGGCTATGGTGTTGATGTAGAAGCCCTCTGTGATCGATGCCCCCTCCGGCGGAGCTCCGGAATAGGCCCCAAGATGGGATTTCGTGGATACAGAAAGTTACGGTGGTGAATTAGGGTTTTGGCTCCGTATCTAATCATTTGGGGGTACATAGGTATATATAGGAGGAAGAAGTATGTCGGTGGAGCAACAGGGGGGCCACGAGGGTGGAGGGCGTGCCTGGGGGTAGGCGCGCCCCCCTACCTCGTGGCCTCCCTGTTGGTTGCTTGACGTAGGGTCCAAGTCTCCTGGATCATGTTCGGTGAGAAAATCACGTTCCCGAAGGTTTCATTCCGTTTGGACTCCGTTTGATATTCCTTTTCTTCGAAACCCTAAAATAGGCCAAAAAACAGCAATTCTGGGATGGGCCTCTGGTTAATAGGTTAGTCTCAAAAATAATATAAAAGTGTATAATAAAGCCCAATAATGTCCAAAATAGTATATAATATAGCATGGAGCAATCAAAAATTATAGATACGTTGGAGACGTATCATATGCCACATATCGAGACAAAACTCATAATTATTTTGTCCAAAGTCCACTCCGTGGAATATCATTATCTTTTCCAGGGGTCAAGGGTCCCCACAGGGTACTACCACCCTTGGAATTGCACAAATTATTCCATAGACCATATTTCTCATATCCTCGAAAATGGTCAAATCTTTCTTCATAGAGTAACAACTCATAAAATTTTAATGTATGAAATCATGACACATGAACTTTATTGATTTCATGAACTTATTACAATCTCTTGCATATCCATTACATGCCTCACCTCAACACCTCAATAATAAAAATAAATGTTCCCACCACTACTACTATATTTCTTTCTCAACTCAACTATTCAGCACCAGTCTCCTTCTCCTTGGGACAATCTCTGGCAAAGTGCCATGATTCATTACAGCAGAAACCTATTACTTCTGATAGGTCTCGAGGTTTTCTTGTGATTACATAGCTTCCTTGGGCCTCGGCTTCCTTTTTGGGCAACCGCTCAAGTAGTGCCCTGAATCTTTGCACCTGAAACATGTGAAATGACTCAGGTCCTTCTTTGTAGAAATTGGGTTGTTCCTGGAATCCTATCTATTTCTGTTCCTGGACTTTTCCATGCCAATCAAGGCTTCTATTTCCTGTGGGTCATACTCTACTTCCACTATCGGGAATGCTACTAGATCCCCCTTAAGAAAATTCTGGGAGATGTGTCCTTCTTCTCCACATGAATAGCATGACTTGGTGCAAGTTTTAATTGGGTCTTCTTCGGGTGTGTCCTCCACCTCTTCCTTCATCACAGGTTCTTCTAAAATTTCCATGAGGGCTCCTTTCATTGCTTCTTTCTTCTGTTGGATGGTTCTTTGAACCATGCGGTAAATGTGACACTGAGTAGGGTAGTGGGTAGTCCCTTCACACAAGAAAGAAGTAATCTTCCTGGTTGGGCATTCTTCAGCTGGGTGACTTTCTTCACAATGAGGGCATTCTTCCTTGTGTTCTTTATGGTTCTGTCCTATTTCTCCACAGAGCTTGCATGCGCAAGGTTTCCTCATATCATATCCATAAGGCTTCAATTTCTGGGACACAAGACAAGACCTTTGCAGAGTCAACTTAAATTATTTCCAAGTGGTTACTCCTTGCCATCCGTTGATGGTTTGGTACATCCTCCACCGAGTAGCAGCACCTCTTTCAAAGCACTGAAGAGCATGCCGGGCCATATCCTTTTCGGCTATAGTTGTATTCTTCACGTGATCTTCCATGTTCTGAATCCATCGGTCTGTCTTCGGTTGACTTATCGGTCCCGGAAATGTGAGTTCATCTCCATTTATCCTCTATTGGTTCCAAGGGTTTTTGGGTGAGATAAGAGAGATAGAGAGGGATACACACAATACAAACAATAGTTTTGAAGAGACAGATTTTATTTTGTGGCTATCGGAAAAACATCAAACAAATGATAGCTCACAATCATCGCATCTAACGTAAGTATATAAAAGGGGTTTGGTCTTCTTCTGATTGTGCTTGCTGATCTTCTGAAGTTCCTCTGCCAGGTCATTTCTATTGACGCGGAGTCTCTCGTGACGTCCTTTAATATTCTGGAGTTGCATTCCAAACCTCTGGGTTTCAACCTCCTTGGCATGAACCATGGTCCTATTATCCTTCAGTTCCTGTCGAATCTCGGGTATCTCGAGGTTTTGCTCCTCTAGCTTGGCTACTTTCTGCTTCTGGGTCCTGAGTTCTTCACGAAATGCTTCCTTGTAAAATACAGCTTCCTGAAGGTTTAAAACTTCATATTTTGCTGGTAGGTGCTCCATTAGCCCTTTTGTCATCCAATCCTTCCGAAGACATGCATCCTTAACTCAGCACGATGCCAATAGCATAAGCGGGCGTTAACGTCATGGATAGCCGTGTTTATGCCCATGTCACTGCCATGAGCTATCATTCCATAGTTGATATCTCCTGCCTTAGGATTTTCTTGATAAAAACTTTGAGTTTTAACGCTCCATGTTCCGGTCTTTTTCCGACACACCTTGATCTCAGGTATTGGCAGCTTCAATAGTCTGACGAGTTCCATAAGGGTAGTTTTCCTAGGCCATACCAATCTGGGAATTCTTCAGAGCCCTTCAAATTCTCCAAGCCTTCAGAGTCTTCAACCGTTGTAGTTTCCATTATTCTAATGCATGGTAAAATCATATTCATTCCGAAGTGGTCTTAGTTGTCCGATATCTTCTCGGAGTGGTCTCATCAGCTGAATTCTCGCGTGGTCAAAAGGGTGAAAGGGTATTGTCCAACTAAAAGGGGGTATTTGATAAAGCTCAGAAACGAAGAGAGGTAAAAGAACTTTCTGAAAATAAAGTTTAAGAGAAAATCTTGCCTATGGGCTTGCCAGTTCCTAGGGGTCACGTCCTACAGTCAACATGTGCTTTGATACCATCTTGTAGCGACCCGACCCTGTAAAACCCCGAGAATCATGCAACAGTAATCTCCCCCTAATGGTGGCCATGTCATCGTGATTACTATGTAGCTTGCCACTTGTCCAAAAATCAAGCCTTTTTCAAATTTAAAATAAGTCGAATAAATTATTTCTTTGGGCAGTAAAACTAAAATGTTCACCTTATCCTATAAATTTCCCATGATCATGGTCATGTTGAATCCAACATTATTTGACCCACCAATTAATTCCTATGAATTTATGACGTGGGCCAACAACAAATAAAATGGTCTTTTCAATTTAAACAATTGTTTAAACTTTCCCAAATAAAACAAAACTTCGTGTGTAGCACCAAAATATTGTACATGAGTTATGTGTGGAGTACCATGTAGAACTAAAATCATTTGTTGCTGACAATAAATAAAACAAGAGCTATAGCAATAATCAGAAAGGTAAGTGATGAAACAAAATACGCTACTGTGCACTAGGCCCAATCGTGACCACAGTGCAGCCCAGCCCAGCACCACGGCCTTTTCTTCGACCTCTCGGCAGGAGAGGCAGAGGAAGGCGTGGCGGCCATCCAGCCACCATGGTTGTCGATGTCGCCGTGTAGGCGATCCCGCGGCCCCGTGGATGGATAAGAACGGCTCTGTCACCCCCCTGGAGGAACCCTAGACCGCCCACATCCATCTCCCCCTCTTCCCCCCATCTCCACCTCTCCCTCTCTGTCGTTCTGGAGGAAGGTGTTAGAATTAATGGGCTAGGCCCATAGCAATTTCTGAAATCTCAAAGCCCATGTGTAAAATGGCAAGTGGTGGTGCTAAGTTTAGTCCCACCTTGGAAGTTGAAGAAGAGTTGGACCTCTTTATATAGTGGGTTCTCTCCACCACTCTAAGTGGTGTGTGAGAAGAGAAAGGGAAAACCACATGCGCGCGCTCGCTCGCCTCGCCTCGCCTGGCCTGGCCTGGCCTGGCCTGGCCGGGGCGGGGCGGGGCGGGGCGAGGCGGCGCGTACATGCGACATGCGCGTGAATGGTCCGCCGATATCCGGTCCGTCTCCTTGTAGGAGCGCAGCTTCCTTTTGCCGTTTTATTTTTTTTATGTCTTGGCAGACAAGTTTTTGATTTCTTGTCTGGTAAGTATACGAATTAGAAACCAAGTAGGTTTGGGATTGTGGTCGCGACACAATACCGCCTCTGGTCCTAATATATATACAGCTACCGGCTACGGCCAGAGACACACCGAAAAACACCTAGGGTTTTGCCTCATCTCACAACTTGCGCCGCCATCGTAGTCTACTCCATCCCAAACGTCGGCGTGCATCGGCGCGTGGGAGAGCAGGTCTCCCGAACCGTTCGTCTTTGCGATCCTGCACCGGGAGAGGACGAATTAGGTTTTTGGGAAGCGCTGTGCGCGACTGCTCAAATTCGTCATCACGGGTCGTCTTCCGTCCAAGTCGGGCGGTGCTACTCATCGTCGTATTCATCGCCGTCAGCAGCAGATCGTCGCCAACATCGTCATCAACACTGTCGCACCCATAATAGCTAACGATCAGTACGTCCAACATCCTTTGTTCATGTCTGTTTCTACAGCTATTGTTACGTGCTTGCTGCTGTTATGCATGTCTTGCTGTTCTTCTAGTTTGCTAGATTTTTGCATGCTAGTATCTCTTCTAGTCATGAATTATTTACTGGAATTAATCATGAACTTGCCTAATATTCCAACAATCCAAAAACCTAATTATAGGCAATTTCCTGAGTTAACTATGGCTGGATTCGCTGATGCACTAAGGCCGGATAAGTTTACCGGTGTGCACTTTAAGAGGTGGCAGGTGAAGACCACGCTCTGGCTTACTGCTCTGAAAGTTTTCCACGCTAGTGTTGGTGCTCCAGAGGGAATGACCGACGAAGATCAGAGAAAATTCCAGGAAGCCAATACTATGTTTGTGGGATGCATTCTGAGTGTTCTTGCTGACCGTCTGTGTGATGTGTACATGCACATAAACGACGGAAAAATTCTGTGGGATGCACTGAATGCAAAATTCGGTGCAACAGATGCAGGCAGTGAACTGTACATCATGGAGAGTTTTCATGACTACAAGATGGTGAATAACCGTTCTGTGGTTGAACAAGCTCATGAGATACAGTGCATTGTGAAGGAACTTGAACTCCTTAGATGTGTTCTACCCGACAAATTCGTGGCTGGGTGCATGATTGCAAAGTTGCCTCCTTCATGGAGGAATTTCGCCACAACTCTGAAGCATAAGAGACAGGAGATATCAGTTGAAAATCTGATTGCATCTCTTGATGTTGAAGAAAAAGCTCAGGCTAAAGATACCACTGAAAAAGGAGGTGAGGTTCAGCCTACTGCTAACATGGTGCAGAGGTACCCACAGAACAAGAACAAAGGGAAGAACAAACCTGTTGTCAACAAGCCTACCAAGACTACTACCTTCAAGAAGAAGAAGTTCAACAAGGTTGAGCTAGAGTGCTACGCCTGTGGGAAGCCTGGACACTTTTCCAAGGAATGCCCTGAACGTGCAGACCGCAGAGGGAAAACAAGCTCCAAGACTGTCAACATGGTGACCGCTAGCAATACTGATGGGTATGGTAATTTACCTATTGTGCTTTCAGTATTTCAATCATCTTCGTGGTGGATTGATTTGGGTGCTAACGTTCATGTGTGTGCTGACATCTCCCTGTTTACTTCTTATCAGGTCGCAAGGGATTCTTCCGTCCTAATGGGGAATGGGTCACATGCTTCTGTTCGTGGCATTGGCACGGTGGATCTGAAGTTTACTTCGGGAAAGATCGTGCAACTAAGGAACATGCAGCATGTCCCTACTATGAACAAGAATCTAGTTAGCGGCTCCCTTCTATGTCGAGATGGATTTAAGCTAGTTTTAGAGTCCAATAAAGTAATCGTGTCAAGATTCGGACAATTTATAGGAAAAGGCTATGAGTGCGGAGGCTTGTTCCGCTTTTCTCTTTCAGATTTTTGCAATAAGTCAATAAACCAAATTTGTGCTAGTGTTAATGATGATACAAGTATTTGGCACTCTCGTTTATGTCATATTAATTTTGGTTTAATGTCTCGGCTATCCAGCATGAGTTTAATTCCGAACTTCATAGTTGCCAAAGGTTCTAAGTGCCATAGTTGTGTGCAATCTAAGCAACCTCGAAAGCCTCATAAGGCTGCCGAGGAGAGAAACTTGGCACCTCTAGAACTCATACATTCTGATCTTTGTGAGATGAATGGTGTGTTGACAAAAGGTGGAAAGAGATATTTCATGACTTTGATTGATGATGCGACTAGATTTTGCTATGTTTATTTGTTGCAAACTAAAGATGAAGCATTAGACTACTTTAAAATCTATAAAGCTGAAGTTGAAAATCAACTAGAGAGAAAGATCAAGCATCTTAGGTCCGATCGTGGTGGAGAGTATTTTCCAAAAGTTTTTGATGAATTTTGTGAGGAACATGGTATTATTCATGAGAGGACGCCTCCCTATTCACCTCAATCAAATGGAGTGGCCGAGAGGAAAAACCGCACATTGACTGACTTGGTGAATGCCATGTTAGACACTGCTGGTTTATCTAAGGCATGGTGGGGGGAGGCTCTATTGACTTCATGTCATGTCCTGAATAGAGTTCCCAACAATAATAAAGAGAAAACCCCTTATGAGGAGTGGGTTGGGAGAAAACCATCACTTTCTTTTTTGCGCACTTGGGGATGTTTGGCAAAGGTCAATATTCCTATTCCTAAGAAACGCAAACTTGGACCAAAGACAGTGGATTGTGTCTTTCTAGGGTATGCTCAACGGAGCATTGCTTATAGGTTTTTAGTGGTAAAATCTGAAGTACCTGATATGCATGTTGATACTATAATGGAATCTCGTGATGCAACATTTTTTGAGAACATATTTCCTATGAAAGATATGCATAGCATTGCTAGATTTTCTTCTGAAATAATTCCTGAATCTAGTACAACTGATGAATATTTCGAACAATCACATGAGGAAGTCCTTGAGAAGGATAACAATGAAGTTCCTAGAAGGAACAAGAGACAAAGGATTGCAAAATCCTTTGGTGATGATTTCATTGTATACCTTGTGGACGACACACCCAAGACGATTGCAGAAGCATATGCATCTCCGGATGTAGATGATTGGAAAGAAGCTGTTCATAATGAGATGGACTCAATTCTTTCTAATGGAACTTGGGAACTTACTGATAGACCATATGGTTGTAAACCTGTGGGCTGTAAGGGGGTGTTCAAAAAGAAGCTAAAGCCTGATGGTACTATTGATAAGTACAAGGCGCGGCTAGTGGCCAAGGGCTACACTCAGAAAGAAGGCGAAGATTACTTTGACACCTATTCACCCGTTGCTAGAATGACCACCATTCGAGTGTTACTTTCCTTGGCTGCCTCTTATGGTCTTATCATTCATCAAATGGATGTAAAGACAGCTTTTCTCAATGGAGAGTTGGAAGAGGAGATCTATATGGATCAGCCTGACGGGTTTGTGGTAAAGGGTGAAGAGAGAAAGGTGTGCAAGTTGTTAAAATCTTTGTATGGTCTGAAACAGGCACCTAAGCAATGGCATTAGAAGTTTGAAAGAACTTTGACTTCTGCAGGATTTGTCATTAACGAGGCTGATAGGTGTGTTTACTATCGCCATGGTGGGGGCAATAGTGTCATATTATGTTTGTATGTGGACGACATACTGATCTTTGGTACAAACATTAATGCAATTAATGAGGTCAAGTCTTTTCTATCAAAAAGTTTTGACATGAAAGATCTGGGAGAAGCCGGTGTAATTCTAAACATCAAACTTATTAAGGATGAGAGTGGGATTACATTAACACAATCTCACTATGTTGAGAAGGTCTTGAACCGGTTCGGTTTTATGGATAGCAAGCCTTCTCCAACACCTTATGATCCCAGCGTGACACTCAGAAAGAACAAGAAAGAAACGAGAGATCAATTAAGATACTCTCAAATTGTCGGTTCACTCATGTATTTAGCTAGCGCTACAAGACCAGATATCTCTTTTGCTGTGAGCAAACTGAGTAGGTTCATGTCCAACCCGGGTGATGATCATTGGCATGCACTAGAAAGGGTCTTGCGCTATCTGAGAGGTACTATGAGTTACGGAATTACTTATTCAGGGCATCCTGCTGTGCTAGAAGGATATAGTGATTCAAATTGGATCTCCGATGTTGATGTACTTTACGCAACAAGTGGGTATGTATTTACTCATGGTGGTGGCGCAGTGTCATGGAGGTCTTGCAAGCAAACCATATTGACGAGGTCAACTATGGAAGCAGAATTAACTACTTTGGACACAGCTACTGTTGAGGCAGAATGGCTGCGTGAGCTCTTGATGGACTTGCCGGTTGTTGAAAAACCTGTACCGGCTATTCTTATGAATTGTGATAACCAAACGGTTATCGCTAAAGTGAACAATTCTAAAGATAATGCAAAGTCATCAAGACACGTGAAAAGACGTTTGAAGTCTGTCAGGAAGTTGAGAAACTCCGGAGTAATAACTGTTACATATATACAAACAGACAAAAACCTGGCAGATCCCTTTACAAAGGGACTATCACGAAATGTGATAGATATTGCATCTAGGGAGATGGGTATGAGACCCATAGATGTTACACCATAGTAGTAACCTAACCTTTGTGATCGGAGATCCCGTGAATTAGGATCTGGGAAGAACAAGCTATTGGTTAACTGAGGAGAGTAATAACTTATGATCGTCTCCAAGTGAAGATGCAAAACTCTCAGAGCTGTAAGGCTCGGATCTGTAAGGCAGGTCGGCAACATGCCTTAATGTGGTTCTATTGGCTATAATTAGCAAAGATGCTGTCCTACAGAGCAGTCTTGAAAGAACACACCTATATGAGTTCTGACTGTAAACGTCGCAGTCTATGAGATTTGGGTGATCTCTAGTAAACTCACGAAGAGACCAGGGAGTATGACGTATAAGCTCCAAACCGCGGGGTAGCCTACTGGCGGTCAGGTACTGGTTAAGACTTTGAGTGAAACCTGTTCACACAAAACTAGCAATTCAAGGCATAGTCCATTGTCAAGTTGTGAATGGATGTAGCTTAAAGTTCTAGGTAGAAGTTCAACTTAACAGTCTCTGCTGAAACACTGGTATATTAAACAAGTGGTGAGAGAAGTCAAATCTCTAAATGGGTATTTGAGATCTGGTGGGGGATTGTTAGAATTAATGGGCTAGGCCCATAGCAATTTCTGAAATCTCAAAGCCCATGTGTAAAATGGCAAGTGGTGGTGCTAAGTTTAGTCCCACCTTGGAAGTTGAAGAAGAGTTGGACCTCTTTATATAGTGGGTTCTCTCCACCACTCTAAGTGGTGTGTGAGAAGAGAAAGGGAAAACCACAAGCGCGCGCTCGCTCGCCTCGCCTCGCCTGGCCTGGCCGGGGCGGGGCGGGGCGGGGCGGGGCGTACATGCGACATGCGCGTGAATGGTCCGCCGAAATCCGGTCCGTCTCCTTGCAGGAGCGCAGCTTCCTTTTGCCGTTTTATTTTTTTTATGTCTTGGCAGACAAGTTTTTGATTTCTTGTCCGGTAAGTATACGAATTAGAAACCAAGTCGGTTTGGGATTGTGGTCGCGACACAATACCGCCTCTGGTCCTAATATATATTCAGCTACCGGCTGCGGCCAGAGACACACCGAAAAACACCTAGGGTTTTGCCTTATCTCACAACTTGCGCCGCCATCGTAGTCTACTCCATCCCAAACGCCGGCGTGCATCGGCGCGTGGGAGAGCAGGTCTCCGGAACCGTTCGTCTTTGCGATCCTGCACCGGGAGAGGACGAATTAGGTTTTTGGGAAGCGTTGTGCGCGACTGCTCAAATTCGTCATCACGGGTCGTTTTCCGTCCAAGTCGGGCGGTGCTACTCATCGTCGTATTCATCGCCGTCAGCAGCAGATCGTCGCCAACATCGTCATCAACACTGTCGCACCCATAATAGCTAACGATCAGTACGTCCAACATCCTTTGTTCATGTATATTTTTACAGCTATTGTTATGTGCTTGCTACTGTTATGCATGTCTTGCTGTTTTTTTAGTTTGCTAGATTTTTGCATGCTAGTATCTCTTCTAGTCATGAATTATTTACTGGAATTAATCGTGAACCTGCCTAATATTCCAACAGAAGGGCCGACGCGCCCTTCGCCGTCCACCGCGCACCACCGTGGCCATCGACCTCCCCTCAACACTCCACCCTGACCAGGAGCTCCGGGACGCTCCTCCGCTTCTTCTTCGCCAACTAGCACAAGCCGGGACGCCACATCGACGCCGCCCTCGCCGATCCCCTCCGCCGGTGTCCGCCTCTGCCTCACCGTTGATCCGCCGCCATCCGCCGCTCGGTTTCCCCGTCGTCGACAAGCTCCGGCCACCCCGACCCCTCCACGAGCTTTGGTGTGACCTCCCGCATCCGTTCCCCCTATTTTTTCCCTCAAATTCGACGCTGTTTGGCCGTCCCTTGCGTTCGCCGCCATGGCAGGGAGCTCGGCTCCACGCGCCTGTGCGCCCCCTGACCGCCCCTGCTCCTGCGTGACCCGTGCTCCGGCGCCACTCAGCGCGCGCGTGCGCCTAGCCGTGACGCCCCCGCTTGCTACTGCTCTCTTGCGTCGGCTGCTGCTGATGCTCTTTCGCTGCTACTGCTTTGAACTGCCGCTATGCTGTTGCTACTGCTGCTTATTGCTGTTGTATCTGCTAGTTGCCGCCGCTACTGCTCCGTGCTTATGCCGCTGCTCGGTTGCTGCTGCTACTGCAGCCTGCTACCTCCGGCTGCGGCTGCTACTGGCGCCGTGGTGTGTGTGAGTGTGCTGCGTGTGTATGCAGCGTGGTGTGTGTGAGTGTGCTGTGTGAGTGCACGTGTGTGTGAGTGGGTGTGGTGCCGGCCCAAACTAGTTTAGGTCTAGATTAGTTCTAGGACTAATTCTGCTATTTAGATAGTATCAGTTTAGTGCTAGATTAGCCTAATAGCTTATGACCTGTGGCCCTCTGTTTTAAATTAGTTTAGTTATTTCTCTTTTTGCACATGGGCAAATGACAAATGGACCCCGCTTTGACCCTGTTGACTTGTCAACCTTGATTGGTCAACTATTGACTTTGACCCTGGCCCCACTGTCATACACATGGCTAGCCCCCAAGTAGGTGTAAAAAGGATTCTGCCTATTTAGTAATTAAACGAATTAGATAAATGAAAGAAATGTAGAAAATGCTTAAAACTTTGGAAAATCATAGAAATTAAACCGTAGCTTGGATCGAAAAACTTTCCACATCAAAGTTGCTCAGAACGACGAGACGAATTCGAATACACGGTCCGTCCGTCCGCCACACGCCCCTAGCATAGCAAACATGCAATCGTCCCCTTCCGGTTCGTTTGTCCAAAAATGCCTAACACTGGGAAACATTTCCGGATGTTATCCCCCTTCACCTGTATCGCGTAGCATTGTGTTAGAGCACCCCTAACGTTGTTTATTGCCTGTCATGCATCTGTGTGCTCCGTATTTACTGTTTCTTCCCCCTCTTCTCTTTGGTAGACCCCGCGACCGCTGCCGATGCCCCTGTGATCGACTACGTCGATGACACTTCTTCTTTTTCAACAGAGCTTCCAGGCAAGCAAACCCCCCTTGAGCATTCCGATATCGCCCATTTCCTTCCCTCTCATGCTTGCATTAGAACTGCTACTGCTTTCTGTATGATCCTACTCTGATGCATAGCCTGTTGTTGTTACCTGCTTTCATACCTTACCTGCTTATCCTAAACTGCTTAGTATAGGTTGGTAAGTGATCCATCAGTGACCCCCACCTTGTCCCAGTTGCCTCGCTTTATGTTCGATGACTCGATCAACATGATCGACGTCCAGGCCTCGACACCGCACATCACCCCCCTAGTTGTATGACACTACAGAGTTACTATCGAGTGCCGAGGGTGAACCTCATACATCACTCCTGATGAGATCTCTGTAGTGTAGCTATTCGGTCGTGATCATCGAGGGTGATTTCCTCCTTAACCACTTCCGTTACGGCTCTGTCGTGCAACCCCTCAAGTTTGAACCTCGAGGGTGGATCCTCTTACGTTCACCTTGATGATAACATCGAGTGGAATTCACCGGGGGTGATTCCTCGGATTTTCCCCTTGGTGTTAGACACACAGTTACTATGGTTACTATGACTTTGCACTGAGCCATGTTACTAAAGACGGGTCGACCCAGAGAGGTACCCACGCGAGCTTAATAGCGAGTGATGTGGAGTCGGGTTGACCTGGAAGGTGCCCGCGAGATACTTACGAGGCATGGCCGGGCATTCTTAGCCCTTGACACAAGTACTCGAGACGGGGCGACGGGGTCACATCGATCGTGAGTCTCTGCTCGTTACCGCGTGCTCCTAATCCACTACGGTTTGGATATTTGATCCGAGGGGCCTCTGGCCTGATAGCACTAACCATCACGTGGGCATTGTATGGGCGTTCCGCGTCGTATACATTAGCCGAAGCTTAATAGACGTCAGCGACCGAGCGGCGCGCGTCGGGTTGGACTGCGTAAGCTCCTGCCTTGTTTAAGGAGGTAGCTAGGTCTGCTCACCGGCCGCGTACGCAATGTGCAAGAGTTCCCAGGGAGATGGCCCATGACCCCTGGGGGCATAAGCTTAGTCTGGTGTGCTGGCCTCTCTATTAAGCCTAGGTCAGGTTGCGGCGTATTGTTTGGCCGAGGCCGGGCATGACCCAGGAAAGTGTGTCCGGCCAGAGTTAATCGAGCGTGGTGGGTAAGTTGGTGCACCCCTGCAGGGAAGAAAACATCTATCGATAGCTTGTCCTACGGTAACGGACACTTGGAGTTGTATCCCGATCGATACAACTAGAACTGGATACTTGTGATGAGAACTGGATGGTGATGAGATTTGGAATGTGTTGACACTTGGATAGTATGGCTCTGGGATTGCTTTCTCGCAGGGAGTCGAGAAAGGATCTCTGGCCGAGGTTGATAACATTACTACTACTTTACTTTATGCTACTCTACTCCCTCCTATTGCTGCAAGATGGTGGTTTCCAGAAGATGCTAGTCTTCGATAGGCTAGGTTTTCCCCCTTCTCTTCTGTCATTCTGCAGTTTAGTCCATAGATACAGCCCATTTCCTTTGATACAGTTGCATACTTAGTTTAGGTCTGATGTAAGTCTTGCGAGTACTTTGGATGAGTACTCACGGTTGCTTTGCTACCTCCTTTTCCCCATACCCGATTGTTGCGACCAGATGACGGATCTCAGGAGCCAGACGACGCCACTGATAACTACTGCTACCCCGAGGGTGACTACTACTACATGACGGCCGCTGACGACTTGGAGTAGTTAGGAGGCTCCCAGGCAGGAGGCCTTGCCTTTTCGATCGTTGTTGTTTTTGTGCTAGCCTTCTTAAGGCAAACTTGTTTAACTCATGTCTGTCCTCAAATATTGTTGCTTCCATTGACTCTTGTGTATTCGAGCTTATGTATTCGAGCCCTCGAGGCCCCTGGCTTATAATATAAAGCTTGTATTATTTTGATTTGTGTCTAGAGTTGAGTTGTGATATCTCCCCGTGAGTCCTTGATCTTGATCGTACACATTTGCGTGTATGATTAGTGTACGATTGAATCGTGGGCGTCACAAGTTGGTATCAGAGCCGACTGCATGTAGGATCTCCCTTTCCAACTCCTTGGCCGAAGTTGAGTCTAGTCACTGAAAAACTTTTACTAACATTGGTTGTGTGTCTTACGGGCCCACGTCGCCATATGGGTGGTATTAGGATCTTTTACTCCTCGTCTATACTCTGGGACCCTAATCTCTCTCCTATTCGGGTTAAATGGTTTTACTAACTCGAACATTAGGATCTCATGATCACATCCGCCTAGAGAGTCCCTTATTTCAGATGATTGCCTGCTGCATCAGAAGATTCCGAAGATACTCGATGATTTTCTCTCGAGACTTTGTGCCTGTTGCCTTTGCAATTCCCTACCGCCAAAATATCCTTATGGATAACTACACACACTTACCAATCTTACATTCTATCCCATTGATCTTGTTATTACAAGATGCCCTGAATTGCTCTCCTTTTTCGAGAATCCTTTGAGCTTACTGCCTTGCAGTTCCTTGTCATCTGAATACCCCTACGGATAACTTTGTGCACCTATCGAGTATCCGCTCACCCTCAGTTGATTCTTGTACTTCACAAAAGTCTTCGTAATACCATTCGTTCTTGTGAAAGTCCTCAATAGCCTATTGTTCTTGAATTTCTTGCTTGCTTGCATTATGGTTAATACCATAAGTTTAGTAATCTTATTATCAGCCTTTGTCATTATCATTTTGAGTTCGTTGATACAATATGTTGCAAATGCTCGCAATCCTGAATCAGATCCTAGAATTCATCCTTCCAGCTCAGACGTCATTTTAACATGTGTTGAATCTCGATCAATCAAATCGCCATCGATTGTACCCCTAAGGCTATTCTACCTATCCATCCCTAATCAGAGCATTGCTTCTGATCCCTTGTTTTGGAATTCATAATTCCTTTGCAATTGAGCTTTGAGTTAGTCAGTTGTTTCTATAATCCGATCTCCTTGCATTCTTTCTTCCTCTGGTTGAATATTGATGCTCACATCGGATCCCTTGTGGACCACCAGACCCCTTTTTCAGATTTTATCCGATAATGCCCTTCATATTTAGTAACCTTGTAGCCTTTTCCTCAGATACATAATGCCTTTGGTAAATTGTATCCCCTTCTTTTGTCAACCATGCTCCGCTACCGAGCTTGTGTTATTTATTCTTGAAATTTATGATATATGTTCCTAAGATGCCCCGATGGGTTGAACCTATGCCTTCCCAAATCTGTGTGAACTCGAAAGTTATGCGGATTATACTCTACTGGCTTTTCGTCAGATAAAATTTCAATACTACAACTTCATCAAGAGCGAGAAGTAAAATGAAAGGTTATGCATTGTAGAAGTGGGAGTCGACCCTGAACCTTTGTGTTCATGCCCACGGACACGGTGTGGAACTTATCATGAAAGCTTCTTGCAAGGATATTTAATCATTTGAATAATGCTTCCGGTATCGTAAATTGGATCCCTTGCAGTTATGGTCTCGACCATATTTCCTCCTTGATCTCATTCACTGGGTAAGTTAAAATTACCTATCCTCTGCAAATCATTTCCCCTGTCCAACCTCTACTCCGATTTACCTTCTGGCATTACACCTAGTACTTGATACTGGGAAGCTTTATACCCCATCACATCATTCCTAGCCTGGTCGGCTATATATTTTATATTGTCAACTTTTTAACTGTGCTACCTGGTCATTATGCTCGGAGCAACTTCCGATGATGAGCTAAACTTACGTCGATCTTTCTCATCTTATCATTTCTCCTTGAACAGCAAGCTTAATTTAGAGTTTGTGTCGTACCCATGGTTCCAATAACCTTTCGATTCATCATTCCTTTGACTGGATGTCATCGCCGATCGATTACTTCTTCATGAAATCTCTCGACAAATGTGTCGTGATCATCATTAACATTCTGAGCTTTTCCAGGATATCAATCGAATTCATGATGAGAAATACAATTCACCCTCAATGATTTGTGTTATCATCGACAACATTCTTGTCCTTTCCCCAACACAAACTTGTTCACATAATTTTGAAATTACATCCTTTTTGACATGTCGATGGACTGCGGCTGAGCCCGTCGGCCACACCCTCATCTTTTCCCTGCTAAAATTGTATGACTTATTTTTTTAATTGTTTCCGATGGATCCTTGGTGTATCTAGAGTCTGACCTTTGCTTGAAACCATGTCTTTGCTATCTCGAATCATGTCTGTGGTAATTCGATCTCCAATAAGAACATTTGAAGCATGATACAAAATTTTCTTTATCAATTATCCAAACACCGTTGTATGGGTAATGTCATGAAATTTCTTTCCCTTTACCTAATTGGTTATCTACTTACTATCCTGTCATGGATATCATCCTCTGCTTGTCCTTGGGAAGGATATACTCCTGATAATTGTGCTTAAACACATTTTCCTTTCCATTGCTCTGATTAATATACTAATCATTTTTTCCTTTCCATTCTTTTGTTTAACCTTTCCGGTAAACTAAATTATCACCGTAGAGATAATTTCTTGCTTAGGTAAGCACCTCAATGTACAACTCTGTCAGTAAAGACCTTGTTATTATTGTTGTTGATATTCCGGTAACCACCGATGGACGAGAACTTTGCCTAATGGCCCGCCTCGTTCAACGAGCAGGATAATGGTTCTCTTCGTCCCTCGCCCCTGGTACCGACATTGTTGCCGACATAGCTGACAGGCTGCCCTCTGACATGCCTTGCTATCATGACCGTGCAAGATGTCATCGCTCCTTCTATTTTAACCCACATGGTGGGCCCATAACCCACAGTTCCACACGACCGAAACCTGACTCTCCTGTATATCTCTGATCCCGAAATATTCTTGCGTTTGGCTTCGTATCATGTCACGAGCCACCTTCCGAGAGATGATCTATTCCCGATGCTTTGAACCCCTTTCTCACACTCTGTTCAGGTATCAATAGTTTGTCCATTCGCTTGAAACTTCCTATTGTACCTTCATACTTTGCTCTCGGTGTTTATTAAGTTTCAACTCGAGAGATACTTCTGCCTCATTCCCTGAATTGCTCACCAGATAATTAACCCTATAAGGGTCAGTACTCCCGAAGTTACTCTTTACTTCCCCACTTAAATCTCGGGACGAGATTTCTTGTAGTGGAGGAGATTTGTAACACCCCGAGAATCATGCAACAGTAATCTCCCCCTAATGGTGGCCATGTCATCGTGATTACTATGTAGCTTGCCACTTGTCCAAAAATCAAGCCTTTTTCAAATTTAAAATAAGTCGAATAAATTATTTCTTTGGGCAGTAAAACTAAAATGTACACCTTATCCTATAAATTTCCCATGATCATGGTCATGTTGAATCCAACATTATTTGACCCACCAATTAATTCTTAGGAATTTATGACATGGGCCAACAACAAATGAAATGGTCTTTTCAATTTAAACAATTATTTAAACTTTCCCAAATAAAACGAAACTTCGTGTGTAGCACCAAAATATTGTACATGAGTTATGTGTGGAGTACCATGTAGAACTAAAATCATTTGTTGCTGACAATAAATAAAACAAGAGCTATAGCAATAATCAGAAAGGTAAGTAATGAAACAAAATACGCTACTGTGCACTAGGCCCAATCGTGACCACAGTGCAGCCCAGCCCAGCACCACGGCCTTTTCTTCAACCTCTCGGCAGGAGAGGCAGAGGAAGGCGTGGCGGCCATCCAGGCCACCATGGTTGTCGATGTCGCCGTGTCGGCGATCCTGCGGCCCCGTGGATGGATAAGAACGGCTCCGTCACCCCCCTGGAGGAACCCTAGACCGCCCACATCCGTCTCCCCCTCTTCCCCCCATCTCCACCTCTCCCTCTCTGTCGTTCTGGAGGAAGGGCCGACGCGCCCTCCGCCGTCCACCGCGCGCCACCGTGGCCATCGACCTCCCCTCAACACTCCACCCTGACCAGGAGCTCTGGGACGCTCCTCCGCTTCTTCTTCGCCAACTAGCACAAGCCGGGACGCCACATCGACGCCGCCCTCGCCGATCCCCTCCGCCGGTGTCCGCCTCTGCCTCGCCGTCGATCCGCCGCCATCCGCCGCTCGGTTTGCCCGTCTTCGACAAGCTCCGGCCACCCCGACCCCTCCACGAGCTTTGGTGTGAGCTCCCGCATCTGTTCCCCCTATTTTTTTCCCTCAAATTCAGCGCTGTTTGGCCGTCCCTTGCGTTCGCCGCCATGGCAGGGAGCTCGGCTCCACGCGCCCGTGCGCCCCCTGACCGCCCCTGCTCCTGCGTGACCCGTGCTCCGGCGCCACTCAGCGCGCGCGTGCGCCTAGCCGTGATGCCCCCGCTTGCTACTGCTCTCTTGCGTGGGCTGCTGCTGATGCTCTTTCGCTGCTACTGCTTTGAACTGTCGCTATGCTGTTGCTACTGCTGCTTATTGCTGTTGTATCTGCTAGTTGCCGCCGCTACTGCTCCGTGCTTATGCCGCTGCTCGGCTGCTGCTGCTACCGCAGCCTGCTACCTCCGGCTGCGGCTGCTACTGGCGCCGTGGTGTGTATGAGTGTGTTGTGTGTGTATGCAGCGTGGTGTGTGTGAGTGTGCTGCGTGTGTATGCAGCGTGGTGTGTGTGAGTGTGCTGTGTGAGTGCTATAGCTGGCCAAATGGGCCGGTTTTTTCGAGCCGGCCCGTGAGCACGCCGGCACGGCCCGCCTTGGGCCAGGCACGGCACGGGCTAAACGGGCCGGGCCAGGCACGCGGCACGCCCTGGGCCGTGCCTGGGCCTAGAGGCTGGGCACGCGGGCCGGCACGGCACGGCCCGATTACG
>NC_041392.1:379300109-379345283 GCF_002162155.2 Triticum dicoccoides | reverse complement strand
CGTCAAATAACATGCTAAAATTATGCAGCCCACCGTGCTAAACGGGCCAACGTGCCGGCCTGTTTATTAACTGGGCCGTGCCTGGGCTGCAGGTTGCAGCACGCGGGCCGGCACGGCACGGCCCGTATAATAATCGTGCCTTGGCGGGCCGGGCCGTGCCAGGCACGATTAGGATGGGTCGTGCCGTGCCGGGCCGGGCCGGCCCGTTTGGCCAGCTATAGTGAGTGCACGTGTGTGAGAGTGGGTGTGGTGCCGGCCCAAACTAGTATAGGTCTAGATTAGTTCTAGGACTAATTCTGCTATTTAGATAGTATCAGTTTTTTTTTGAACAACAGAAGGCGCACAAAGCGTCAAACTTTACTATTCGGCTCAATAACAGTGTACAGCATGGATTACAAATCCCTGGAACTGAAAATTGAAAAGAAGAGAAACTACAGGGCAAGATCCATTTCGATGAGGTGAGGCAAAACAGCATATGTCAGGTCCTAGATAAGGCCTAAGAACCTGTTGAGCCATATTGTGGGCAATTCCATTGATCTCCCTAGAAATGTGAAACACCTGAGCATGAAGATCAGAGGAGAAGAAGAAAAATTTAGCTAGTATTTTTCTGATAGCCCAGGGGATGGCAACATCAAGATAGTATCAGTTTAGTGCTAGATTAGCCTAATAGCTTATGACCCGTGGCCCTCTGTTTTAAATTAGTTTAGTTATTTCTCTTTTTGCACATGGGCAAATGACAAATGGGCCCCGCTTTGACCCTGTTGACTTGTCAACCTTGATTGGTCAACTATTGATTTTGACCATGGCCCCACTATCATACACATGGCTAGCCCCCTAGTAGGTGTAAAAAGGATTCTGCCTATTTAGTAATTAAACGAAATAGATAAATAAAAGAAATGTAGAAAATGCTTAAAACTTTGGAAAATCATAGAAATTAAACCGTAGCTCGGATCGAAAAACTTTCCACATCAAAGTTGCTCAGAACAACGAGACGAATTTGAATACACGGTCCGTCCGTCCGCCACACGCCCCTAGCATAGCAAACATGCAACCGTCCCCTTCCGCTTCGTTTGTCCGAAAATGTCTAACACTGGGGAAACATTTCCGGATGTTATCCCCCTTCACCTATATCGTGTAGCATTGTGCTAGAGCACCCCTAACGTTGTTTATTGCCTGTCATGCATCTGTGTGCTCCGTATTTACTGTTTCTTCCCCCTCTTCTCTTTGGTAGACCCCGAGACCGCTGCTGATGCCCCTGTGATCGACTACGTCGTTAACACTTCTTCTTTTTCAACAGAGCTTCCAGGCAAGCAAACCCCCCTTGAGCATTCCGATATCGCCCATTTCCTTCCCTCTCATGCTTGCATTAGAACTGCTACTGCTTTCTGTATGATCCTACTCTGATGCATAACCTGTTGTTGTTACCTGCTTTCTTACCTTACCTGCTTATCCTAAACTGCTTAGTATAGGTTGGTTAGTGATCCATCAGTGACCCCCACCTTGTCCCAGTTGCCTCGCTTTATGTTCGATGACTCGATCAACATGATCGACGTCCAGGCCCCGACACCGCACATCACCCCACTAGTTGTACGACACTACAGAGTTACTATCGAGTGCCGAGGGTGAACCTCATACATCACTCCTGATGAGATCTTTGCAGTGTAGTTATTCGGTCGTGATCATCGAGGGTGATTTCCTCCTTAACCACTTCCGTTACGGCTCTGTCGTGCAACCCCTCAAGTGTGAACCTCGAGGGTGGATCCTCTTACGTTCACCTTGATGATAACATCGACTGGAATTCACCGGGGGTGATTCCTCGGGTTTTCCCCTTGGTGTTAGACACACAGTTACTATGGTTACTATGACTTTGCACTGAGCCATGTTACTAAAGACGGGTCGACCCTGAGAGGTACCCACGCAAGCTTAATAGCGAGTGATGTGGAGTCGGGTTGACCTGGAAGGTGCCCGCGAGATACTTACGAGGCGTGGCCGGGCATTCTTAGCCCTTGCCGCAAGTACTCGAGACGGGGCGACGGGGTCACATCGATCGTGAGTCTCTGCTCGTTACTGTGTGCTCCTAATCCACTACGGTTTGGATATTTGATCCGAGGGGCCTATGGCCTGATAGCACTAACCATCACGTGGGCATTGTATGGGCGTTCCGCGTCGTATACATCAGCCGAAGCTTAATAGACGTCAGCGACCGAGCGGCGCGCGCCGGGTTGGACTGCGTAAGCTCCTTCCTTGTTTAAGGAGGTAGCTAGGTCTGCTCACCGGCCGCGTACGCAACATGCAGGAGTTCCCAGGGAGATGGCCCATGACCCCTGGGGGCATAGGCTTAGTCCGGTGTGCTGGCCTCTCTATTAAGCCTAGGTCGGGTTGCGGCGTATTATTTGGCCGAGGCCGGGCATGACCCAGGAAAGTGTGTCCGACCAGAGTTAATCGAGCGTGGTGGGTAAGTTGGTGCACCCCTGCAGGGAAGAAAACATCTATCGATAGCTTGTCCTATGGTAACGGACACTTGGAGTTGTATCCCGATCGATACAACTAGAACTGGATACTTGTGATGAGAACTGGATGGTGATGAGATTTGGAATGTGTTGACACTTGGATAGTATGGCTCTGGGATTGCTTTCTCGCAGGGAGTCGAGAAAGGATCTCTGGCCGAGGTTGATAACATTACTGTTACTTTACTTTATGCTACTCTACTCCCTCCTGTTGCTGCAAGATGGTCGTTTCCAGAAGATGCTAGTCTTTGATAGGCTAGGTTTTGCCCCTTCTCTTCTGTCATTCTGCAGTTTAGTCCACAGATACAGCCCATTTTCTTTGATACAGTTGCATACTTAGTTTAGGTCTGATGTAAGTCTTGTGAGTACTTTGGATGAGTACTCACGGTTGCTTTGCTACCTCCTTTCCCCCATACCCGATTGTTGCGACCAGATGACAGATCCCAGGAGCCAGACGACGCCACTGATGACTACTGCTACCCCGACGGTGACTACTACTACGTGACGGCCGCTGACGACTTGGAGTAGTTAGGAGGCTCCCAGGCAGGAGGCCTTTCCTTTTCGATTGTTGTGGTTTTTGTGCTAGCCTTCTTAAGGCAAACTTGTTTAACTCATGTCTGTCCTCAGATATTGTTGCTTCCGCTGACTCTTGTGTATTTGAGCTTATGTATTCGAGCCCTTGAGGCCCCTGGCTTGTAATTTAAAGCTTGTATTATTTTGATTTGTGTTGTGATATCTCCCTGTGAGTCCTTGATCTTGATCATACACATTTGCGTGTATGATTAGTGTACGATTGAATCGAGGGCGTCACAGACCCGAATGGAACAAGGTCTCTGTGCTGAAGTGTCATCCCTGGATCGGTATGCTGACACACACAGTACTCGAGGATTTAAAACAAAGGTAAATCACATGTATAGAGTAAAGTAAATACTATTACGTCAATCCATATAGCGGAAGTAACAACAAGGTTGTGGAGTCCCAACAACACCAATGGCAAAGTTGAGTGTAGACATCGTAACCCTAACGTATCACTTACTCGTCGTAAGAATCCTGCAATATGAGATGTTGCAGCCATGTAGGTCAGTACATTGAATGTACTGGGAAGATCGCACTATAGAGCATTGATGAAAAATAACTATCACTACATGCATATTTGGCTGGTGGAGGCTCTAAGTTTAAATTTTGCATAAAACCAATTTTTCCCTGCAACAAAGGAATACATTTCTATCTTACTACCAAGTTTATGCCATTATTGAGAAGGTTCGTCCAACTCAATCCCAAAATTCCCAAATTATTAACAACCCACCAGTTTCATTAAATAGAGTATTGAGATCCACCAATAATTCAAATACCAGATACTCAAGATGTCCATACACGGGGACACGACTAACCATGATTAGTTTATACACTCTGCAGAGGTTTGCGCACTTTTCCCCACAAGACTCGACCACATCCATGATCGGAAGATTGATACATAGTCTTTATGAAACATTAACTCTTTACTCTGGGTAGACAGTACCACCTACATCCCCTACATCTGCTAGCCTTCTGCTAGCCTACCACAGAAAGAGGTCACACAACTTACTCAACTATGCCAGAGCCCATAATGGCTTGTGGCTGCACACGGAAGTTTCTAGCATGAATAATCTTATGATCCCTTTGAGCCTGTGTGGCATTCCATAGGGTGATCACACAGGTACTCCGGGATCCCCTTGGGCAAGCACTGGGTTCTTCAGGTTCCTGGGCAAGCCATTGGGTTCTCCAGGGTGCCCCAACCATTCCACCCATATGTGTGTTAATGTTGCCACCTTAAAGTTTCCCTTAATTATTTTAACTCTCGCAACTTTCATGAATCTCACATACCAATCCACGTCTATGAGCATGGCTAAGCAATATGAGCATAACATATATTCCCAGGGTGATCACAAGTCATAGGTTCCTACCTCATCAACTACATAGCAATCCCAATTCCCATTCCTACTCATGCAATCTTTGAAGGGTAAATCTAATGCATAAAGACGAGGTATGAAAAATATGATCAAAGTGTGAACTTGCCTTGTACTGTTGATGAAGATGATCCGCACTCATAACACCTGATGGTTCTACTCGACACACCCCGTTCAATCTATCGTAAGCAAGCAATAGTAACCACACATAAGCAATCATGCAAAAGAATCAAAGAAAAAGATCTCGGAAAAACTTCGAGAACAAGCAATTAATTCTTGCAACAGAAAACAATTTCTAACAGTACCAAAATTGGGTGCATTTGGTTTGATCGGAAAGTTTAGGTCAAGAGTTTCGATTGCAAAAAGACTCAACTAAATCGGAGTTATAAAATCAAGTTATGATCAAACGAAATTCAAATTCAAATCTATTTGAAACCAATTTTTTAAACTTTCAAAAACATGTTAAAGTTGATTATCTGGATAGAGGGATCATAAAAAAGAAGTGGGCGTTGGTTTCGCTGGATTTGGATAAACGGTGCAAAAGTTGTGATCGTTTAAAGACTAGGGACTAAACTGAAAATAAAACATCTACAAAGAGGTCCCTCACTAAAACAGAAAACCTGATTGAACGAACGTTCACTACCAAACTAGATATAACAAACACGTTCTCTAAACATGGCTAAACAGAGAACTTCACTAAATAGATCTAACTAAAAAGAAAACCGTTCGGTTTTAAACGAAAAACCGAACCGAAAATAAACAGAAAGAAACCGGCGGTTCATGGCAGTTACCGGCGGTTTTCGCGGTTCTCGGCGGTTCGTCGACGGCGGCAAATCTCTAGCGGCAAGGCGAACGGCGACGGCTCCGGGCGCGGCTGCGGGCGGTGGAGACGGCTGCGCGAGGCGGCGGCGCGGTGGAGCAGCGGCGGCGGCGCGGGCGACGGAGTGCGGCGGCGGCAGCGGGTTTGAGGAGGCGAGGGGCTGGAGGTTGCGGCTTTATTGGAGGGAGGCGGGGCTGTTCCGAGGCATGGAGGAGGGGCAAGGCAAGGCAGCGCGGGAGGCGGAGTCCGGGAAGGACACCACAACGGCAGCGTGCGGGCACTGGAGTCCGACGGGAGGTCGAGGGTGACGCGGCGCTGCGCTGGGCTTGGCTTGGCTCGGCTGGGCCGGCCCAGTTCGGCTGCGAAAGTTTTTTAAAAAAACTCAAAAAACCAAAATAAAACAAATAGAAAAATAATAAGAAAATATTATATAGCATATTATATACCAAAATTTTCAGAAAATGATTGTCTATAACATGAACATTTTTCTAGCATCAAATAAAATCCACAAAAAATTGAAATAAAGCCAGCAGTGCTACTGCTGCAATGAACCCTCATAAAAATCATTTTAAAAATACCAAAATAATTTCAAATCTATTTCTCTCCAATTTTCTAATGTAGGGAATAATCTTACCCTATTTTCTATATATTTTATTTTTGGAGAAAAATAATTTGAATTAAAACCAAATAACTCCAAATTGAAAAATGACTTTTCAAAATACCTTCAAAGGGACTTTAATTTGATTTATTGTAAACTTCCAACTCATATTTCATATGTTTTGAAGAAGTCATTTTTATCTTCTCTCTTGAAAATCATTGAGTTGCATAAAGTTTCTGAATTTGAAAGATTTCCAAATGAAATTCAAATATTCTCAAAAACCCTCTTCATTTATTTAAATGGAAGAAGTCATGTCATCTTCACTCTAGGGTTTTGTATTTGAAAAGAATTTGAATTCATGGAGATAAAAAATGCAAGGTGAAAGTTGGGAAAGTCCTTTTATTCCCTCTCATTTAACTTTCATAAAGTTCCAAATTGTAATCAATTTCACACATCATTGTCAAACAAACAATCAAAACTATTTAATTAATATAACATTCCAAAATTTAGAATTTTGGGATGTTACACAACCAGTACGGTAATATGTAGGATAAGGTTCCTAGAGTCCTATCCTGTTATGCGACTGCCATCCGAACCGGTTGAATATAGCCCGTGCTACCATCTCCCGCTGGTTGCACCTAGTAACCAAATGCTCCCTGGAGTCCATAGGAGTGAGTAAGGACCACATACGGATCCAAGCGGTAGCTCTAAAGATAACCTGCAAGAAAGTGTGTATTGTCTGTTAAAAATAAAATCATTCCCACAGTTCCATATAGCCCACAGAAGTGCACATATTCCAATCCGAATACGAGCGCAATAGTATGTTCAACCCCAGCTAACCATGTTCCAAGCAATGACTCAATAACAGCTGGAGGGTTAATGTTGAAGGCTATATGAATCTTTCTCCGAAGCAATTTGGTGAGTGGGCATTCAAGGAATAAATGTTGTATTGTTTCATCATGATCACAAAAACAACAGCGTGAACTACCTCCCCATCGCCTCTTAATTAGGTTGTCCTTGGTGAGTATTACTTGCTTGTGGACAAACCACAGAAAACATTTAATACGCAAGGGAACCTTAATCCTCCATATATGCAACGACCTTGAGATTGGGCTAGAATTAATCAAATCCAAATAAAATGATTTCACCGTAAAAACCCCATTTTTAGCTAGTTTCCATTGCGTCGAATCTGGTTGGTCAGAGAGTTGAACATCTATCAATCTCCGAACCAAGTGCATCCAGGCTGTCCATCGCTCACCAACTAGCGCCCGTCTGAACTGAATATTCAAGGGGATCATTTGGAAAATTGTGCCTACGTACTCCTCCTTATGTTGCACAATGTTATAAAGGGTTGAATATTGGATGGCTAAGGGCGCCTCTCCTAACCATGCATCCTCCCAAAATCTTGTTGACATCCCATTGCCAACTGAGAATTTGACCCTACGAAAGAACAAATCCTTCGTCCTCATAAGCCCTTTCCAGAATGGCGAATCAGTTTGTCTTATGGTAACCTGAGCGAGTGTTTTGGACTGCAAATATTTATTAAGCAAAATCTGTGCCCACATGCCCTCTGGCTCTGTTTCTAACCTGTAGAGCTATTTACTCATAAGGCATTTGTTCTTGATTTCTAAGTTCTCAATACCAAGACCACCCTGGTCTTTTGGTTGGCAAAGGAATATCCCATCGCGCGAGTCGGTACTTCCTCTTGGCCTCATCTGACTATCAAGAGAACTGAGATCTAAAGATATCAAGTCGCTTTCAAACCCCTTTCGGAATTTCGAAGAACGATAATAGGAACATCGGCATACTAGTCAAAACCGAATTAATCAGCACTAGCCGGCCTCCATAAGACATACGCTTACCCTTCCAGCAGCTTAGCTTTTTCTCAATTCGATCTTCGATACACTTCCATTCTTTATTAGATAACTTACGGTGATGAATCGGTATGCCCAAATCACTAAATGGTAAAGAACCCAATTCACACCCGAACAATTGTCTATACGTATCTTGCTCGTCATTGGCCTTCTCAAAGCAAAATGGCTCACTCTTGTGAAAGTTTATCTTTAAACCAGACAATTGTTCAAAGAGACATAAAATAAGTTTCATATTACGCGCTTTAGCAATGTCATGCTCCATGAATAAGACAGTGTCGTCGGCGTATTGTAAGATGGATACTCCTCCATCAACCAGATGAGGAACTAACCCCTCCACTTGGCCATGATGCTTGTCTCTGCCAATAAGAATGGCCAACATATCAGCCACTATGTTAAACAACATAGGAGACATGGAATTGCCCTGTCTTAGACCCTTGTGTGTTTGAAAGTAATGGCCGATATCATCATTAACCTTGATTTCGACACTACCCTTCTGGACTTGAAAACCCACTTGGTTCCGCCAAGCCTCACTAAATCCTTTCATACGCATTGCCTGCTGAAGGAAAGGCCACTTAACTTTATCAGACGCCTTCTCAAAATCCACTTTGAAGATAACCCCATCTAGCTTCTTCGAATGGATTTCATGAAACGTTTCATGCAAAACGACCACTCCTTCAAGTATGTGTTGCCCTGGCATGAAAGCTGTCTGGCTGAGTTGTACCATAGAATGAGCAATTTGTGTCAATCTATTGGTACCCACCATTGTGAAAATTTTGAAACTCACATTAAGAAGACATATGGTCCTCAATTGTTCGATCCGAATGGCTTCTTCTTTCTTTGGTAACAACGTAATCATACCAAAGTTATGATGAAACAGCTCAAGATGCCTGTTATAGAAATCATGAAACATAGGCATAAGATCATCCTTAATAATATGCCAACATTTCTTATAGAATTCAACAGGAAACCCATCTGGTCATGGAGCTTTATTCAATTTCATTTGGGAAATTCCTCCAAAAATCTCCTCCTCAGTAAAAGGAGCAGAGAGAATGGCATTCTCCTCTACCTGGAGCTGAGCATATCTTCAATGACAGATCTATCTTTTTTATATCCATGAGAGTTATTTTAGTTTCTTTGTTCTCTTATATGCATGATTGCTTATAGCCTCGTATTTCTTCTCTGATATTTGGGTTTTGTTTGGCCAACTTGATCTATTTATCTTGCAATGGGAAGAGGTGCTTTGTAGTGGGTTAGATCTTACGGTGCTTGATCCCAATGATAGAAAGGGAACCGACACGTATGTATCGTTGCGCCTAAGGATAAAACGATGGGGTCTATCTCTACATAGATAGATCTTGTCTACATCATGTCATCGTTCTTATTGCATTACTCCGTTTCTCCATGAACTTAATACACTAGATGCATGCTGGATAGCGGTGCTACCTCTTGAGTACTGTGTTGGATTTCCCCGAAGAGGAGAGGATGATGCAGCAAAGTAGCGTAAGTATTTCCCTCAGTTTTTGAGAACCAAGGTATCAATCCAGTAGGAGGCTATGCGCGAGTCCCTCGTACCTACACAAAAATAATAGCTCAACGCAACCAACGCGCTTAGGGGTTGTCAATCCCTTCACGGTCACTTACGAAAGTGAGATCTGATAGACATGATAAATAATATTTTTGGTATAGAGATGCAAAGTAAAAAGTAAAAGCAAAGTAAAAGCAAAGCAATAATAAAGTGATGGAGATTGATATGATGAGAAAGAGACCCGGGGGCCATAGGTTTCACTAGTGGCTTCTCTCAAGAGCATAAGTATTCTATGGTGGGTGAACAAATTACTGTTGAGCAATTGACAGAATTGAGCATAGTTATGAGAATATCTAGGTATGATCATGTATATAGGCATCACGTCCGAGATAAGTAGACCGACTCCTGCCTGCATCTACTACTATTACTCCACTCATTGACCGCTATCCAGCATGCATCTAGAGTATTAAGTTAAAAATAGAGTAACGCCTTAAGCAAGATGACATGATGTAGTGGGATAATTTCATGCAATGTGATAAAAACCCCATCTTATTATCCTCGATGGTAACAATACAATACATGTCTTGCTGCCCCTTCTGTCACTGGGAAAGGACACCGCAAGATCGAACCCAAAGCTAAGCACTTCTCCCATGGCAAGAACAACCAATCTAGTAGGCCAAACCAAACTGATAATTCGAAGAGACTCGCAAAGATAACCAATCAAACATAAAAGAATTCAGAGAAGATTCAAATATTATTCATAGATAGACTGGATCATAAACCCACAATTCATCGATCTCAAAAAACACACCACAAAAAGAAGATTACATCGAATAGATCTCCACAAGAGAGGGGGAGAACATTGTATTGAGATCCAAAAAGAGAGAAGAAGCCATCTAGCTACTAACTATGGACTCGTAGGTCTGAAGTAAACTACTCACACTTCATCGGAGGGGCTTGGATGATGATGTAGAAGCCCTCCGTGATCGATGCCCCCTCCGGCGGAGCTCCGGAACAGGCCCCGAGATGGGATCTCGTGGATACAGAAAGTTGCGGCGGTGGAATTAGGTTTTTGGCTCCGTCCCCCATCGTTTGGGGGTACGTAGGTATATATAGGAGGAAGAAGTACGTCGGTGGAGCTTCGAGGGGCCCACGAGGCAGGGGGCGTGCCCTAGGGGGGCGCCCTCCACCCTCGTGACCGCCTCGTGGCTTTCTTGATGGAGGGTCCAAGTCTCCTGGATCTTATCTGATGAGAAAATCACGTTTCCGAAGGTTTCATTCCGTTCGGACTCCGTTTGATATTTTGTTTCTCCGAAACACTGAAATAGGCAAAAAAACAGCAATTCTGGGCTGGGCCTCCGGTTAATAGGTTAGTCCCAAAAATAATATAAAAGTGGAAAATAAAGCCCAATATAGTCCAAAACAGTAGATAATATAGCATGGAGCAATCAAAAATTATAGATACGTTGGAGACATATCAAGCATCCCCAAGCTTAATTCCTGCTCGTCCTCGAGTAGGTAAATGATAAAAGGAGAATTTTTTATGCGGAGTGCTACTTGGCATAATTTTAATGTAATTCTTCTTAATTGTTGTATGAATATTCAGATCCGAAAGATTCAAGGCAAAATTCATATTGACATAAAAATGATATTACTTGAAGCATAGTAACTAAGCAATTATGTCTTCTCAAAATAACATGGCCAAAGAAAGTTCATCCCTACAAAATCATATAGTTTAGTCATGTTTCATTTTTGTCACACAAGAATGCTCTCATCATGCACAGCCCCGATGACAAGCCAAGCAATTGTTTCATACTTTAGTAATCTCAAACCTATAAACTTTCACGCAATATATGAGCGCGAGCCATGGACATAGCACTATGGGTGGAATAGAATATAATGAGGGGGGTTATGTGGAGAAGACAAAAAAGGAGAAAGTCTCACATCAACGAGGCTAATCGATGGGCTATGGAGATGCCCACCTATTGATGTTAATGCAAGGAGTAGGGATTGCCAGGAAACGGATGCACTAGAGCTATAAATGTATGAAAGCTCATCAAAAGAAACTAGTGGGTGTGCATCCAACTTGCTTGCTCACGAAGACCTAGGGCACTTGAGGAGGCCCATTGTTGGAATATACAAGCCAAGTTCTATAATGAAAAATTACCACTAGTATATGAAAGTGATAACATGAGAGACTCTCTACTATGAAGATCATGGTGCTACTTTGAAGCACAAGTGTGGTAAAAGGATAGTAACATTGTCCCTTCTCTCTTTTTCTCTCATTTTTTTGGGCCTTTTCTTTTTTTATGGCCTTTCTCTTTTTTGGGGCCTTCTCTTTTTTATGGCCTTTCTTTTTTATTTATTTATTTCTCACTTGGGACAATGCTCTAATAATGATGATCATCACACTTCTATTTATTTACAACTCAATGATTACAACTCGATACTAGAACAAAGATGACTCTATATGAATGCCTCCGGCGGTGTACCGGGATATGCAATGAACCAAGAGTGACATGTATGAAAGAATTATGAACGGTGGCTTTGCCACAAATACTATGTCAACTACATGATCATGCTAAGCAATATGACGATGATGAATATGTCATGATGAACGGAATGATGGGAAGTTGCATGGCAATATATCTCGGAATGGCTATGGAAATGCCATAATAGGTAGGTATGGTGGCTGTTTTGGAGGAAGATATAAGGAGGTTTATGTGTGAAAGAGCATATCATATCACGGGGTTTGGATGCACCGGCGAAGTTTGCGCCAACTCTCAATGTGAGAAAGGGCAATGCACGGTACCGAAGAGGCTAGCAAGGATGGAAGGGTGAGAGTGCGTATAATCCATGGACTCAACATTAGTCATAAAGAACTCACATACTTATTGCAAAAATCTACAAGTCTTCAAAAACCTCGGCACTACGTGCATGCTCCTAGGGGGATAGATTGGTAGGAAAAGACCATCGCTCGTCCCCGACCGCCACTCATAAGGAAGACAATTAAATAAGACCTCGTGTTTCAATTTGTTGCATAACGTTTACCATACGTGTATGCTACGAGACTTGCAAACTTCAACACAAGTATTTCTGAATTTCACAACTACTCAACTATCATGACTTTGATATTATTACCTACATATCTCAAAACAATCATCAAGTATCAAACTTTTCTTAGTATTCAACACACTCATAAGAAAGTTTTATTATTAATCTTGCATACCAAGCATATTAGGATTTTAAGCAAATTACCATGCTAATAAGACTCTCAAAATAATCTAAGTGAAGCATGAGAGATCAATAGTTTCTATAAAACAAATCCACCAACATGCTCTAAAAGATATAAGTGAAGCACTAGAGCAAAACTATAAAGCTCAAAAGATATAAGTGAAGCACATAGAGCAAAACTATAAAGCTCAAAAGATATAAGTGAAGCACATAGAGTATTCTATCAAATTCCAAATCATGTATAGCTCTCTAAAAAGGTGTGTACAGCAAGGATGATTGTGGTAGACTAACAAGCAAATACTCAAATCATAAAAGACGCTCCAAGCAAAACACATATCATGTGGTGAATAAAAATATAGCTCCAAGTAAAGTTACCGATAGAAGTAGATGAAAGAGGGGATGCCTTCTGGGGCATCCCCAAGCTTTGGCTTTTAGGTGTCCTTATATTATCTTGGGGGTTCCATGGACATCCCCAAGCTCAGGCTCTTGCCACTCCTTGTTCCATAATCCATCAAATCTTTACCCAAAACTTGAAAACTTCACAACACAAAACTTAAAGTAGAAAATCTCATGAGCTCCGTTAGCGAAAAGAAAACAAAAGACCACTTCAAGGTACTGTAATGAACTCATTATTTATTTATATTGGTGTTATACCTACTGTATTCCAACTTCTCTATGGTTTATAAACTATTTTACTAGCCATAGATTCATCAAAATAAGCAAACAACACACGAAAAACAGAATCTGTCAAAAACAGAACAGTCTGTAGTAATCTGTAGCTAGCGCAAGATATGGAACCCCAAAAATTCTTAAATAAATTTCTGGACGTGAGGAATTTATCTATTAATCATATGAAAAAAGAATTAACTAAATAGCACTTTCCAAATAAAAATTACAGCAGTTCTCGTGAGCACTAAAGTTTCTGTTTTTTTACAGAAAGTTCAACAAGACTTCTCAACGGTTCTACTTGGCACAAACACTAATTAAACACAAAATCACAACCAAAACAAAGGCTAAATAAATTATTTATTACTAAACAGGAATAAAAAGCAAGGACTAAAAATAAAATTGGGTTGCCTCCCAACAAGCGCTATCGTTTAACGCGCCTAGCTAGGCATAACAAGCAAGAATAGATCTAGGTATTGCCATCTTTGGTAGGCAATCCATAAGTGGCTCTCATGATAGATTCATATGGTAATTTTATTTTATTTCTAGGGAAGTGTCCCATGCCCTTTTAGTTGAAATTGAAATCTAATATTCCCTTCCTTCATATCAATAATTGCACCAACCGTTCTAAGGAAAGGTCTACCAAGAATAATAGGGCAAGAAGGATTGCAATCTATATCAAGAACGATAAAATCTACGGGCACATAATTCCTATTTGCAACAATAAGAACATCATTAATTAATCCCATAGGTTTCTTAATAGTGGAATCCGCAAGATGCAAGTTTAGAGAGCAGTCATCAAAATCACGGAAATCTAGCAAATCACACAATGTTTTGGGAATAGTAGAGACACTAGCACCCAAATCACACAAAGCATAAAAATCATAATCTTTAATTTTAATTTTAGTAGTATGTTCCCACTCATCATGAAGTTTTCTAGGGATAGAAACTTTCAACTCAAGTTTTTCTTCATAAGATTGCATCAAGGCATCAACGATATGTTCGGTAAAGGCTTTAATTTGACTATAAGCATGAGGAGAATTTAGCACGGATTGCAACAAGGAAATACAATCAATTAAAGAGCAATTTTCATAATTAAATTCTTTTAAATCCAATATACTAGGTTTAGCATCATCTAGGGTTTTATTTCTTTTAATCCCACTTTTATCAATTTCATCATCAAGATCTAAATACTCCGAATTTTTAGAACGCCTTCTAGGCAAAGGTGGATCATATTCAGTCTCATCATTATCAAGATTAATATTTCAAAACAAAGATTTAATAGGGGACACATCAATAACTTTTATATCTTCATCATTATTTTCATAGGAACTAGAAGAACACACTTTAATAAAGGCATCTTTCATAGCACGCGTCCTAGCGGTTCTTTCCTTGCACTCATCAATGGAAATTCTCATGGCTTTGAGAGACTCATTGATATCATGCTTAGGAGGAATAGATCTAAGCTTTAAAGAATCAACATCAAGAGAAATTCTATCAACGTTCCTAGCCAAATCATCAATCTTAAGCAATTTTTCTTCAATCATAGCATTAAAATTCTTTTGCAAAGAAATAAATTCTTTAATATTAGATTCAAAATCAGAGGGCATCTTATTATAATGTCTATAAGAATTGTGGTAGGAATTACCATAATTATTAGAGGGATTACTAGGATAAGGCCTAGGATTGAAATTTCCTCTATACCGTTGTTACCAAAATTGTTCCTACCAACAAAATTCACATCCATAGATTCATTGTTATTTTCAATCAAAGTAGACAAGGGCATATCATTAGGATCAGAAGAAACACTCTTATTAGCAAATAATTTCATAAGTTCATCCATCTTTCCACTCAAAATATTAATTTCTTCTATCGCATGCACCTTTTTATTAGTAGATCTTTCAGTATGCCATTGAGAATAATTAACCATAATATTATCTAGGAGTTTAGTAGCATATCCTAAAGTGATTTCCATAAAAGTGCCTCCCGCGGCCGAATCTAAAAGATTTCTAGAAGCAAAATTCAATCTGGCATAAAAAATTTGTATAATCATCCACAAATTCAAACCATGAGTAGGGCAATTACATATCATTTATTTCATTCTCTCCCAAGCTTGTGCAACATGTTCATGATCAAGTTGCTTAAAATTCATAATATTGTTTCTAAGAGAGATGATCTTAGCGGGAGGAAAATACTTAGGGATAAAAGCATCTTTGCACTTGTTCCATGAATCAATACTATTTTTAGGCAAAGATGAAAACCAAGCTTTAGCATGATCTCTAAGCGAAAAAGGAAATAGCTTCAATTTAACAATATCATTATCGACATGTTTCTTCTTTTGCATGTCACACAAATCAACGAAGCTATTTAGATGGGTAGCGGCATCTTCACTAGGAAGGCCGGAGAATGGATCTTTCATGACAAGATTCAGCAGAGCAGCATTAATTTCACAAGATTCAGCATCGATAAGAGGAGCAATCGGAGTGCTAAGGAAATCATTATTGTTGGTATTGGTGAAGTCACACAACTTAGTATTATCTTGAGCCATCACGACAAACAAGCAATCCAACACATGAGCAAACAAAAGGCAAACGGGCAAAAAGAGGCAAATAGAGAGGGAGGATAGAGAGAGAGAGAAGGCGAATAAAACAGCAAGGGTGAAGTGGGGGAGAGGAAAACGAGAGGCAAATGGCAAATAATGTAATGCGGGAGATAGGGATTGTGAAAGGTACTTGGTATGTTGACTTTTGCGCAGACTCCCTGGCAACGGCGCCAGAAATGGCTCGTTGTCGGGAGTCAAATCTTGACTTGTGCGAACCTCCCGGGCAACGGCGCCAGAAATTCTTCTTGCTACCTCTTGAGCACTGCGTTGGATTTTCCCGAAGAGGAGAGGATGATGCAACAAAGTAGCGTAAGTATTTCCCTCAGTTTTTGAGAACCAAGGTATCAATCCAGTAGGAGGCTACGCGCGAGTCCCTGTACCTACACAAAAACAATAGCTCAACGCAACCAACATGCTTAGGGGTTGTCAATCCCTTCACGGTCACTTACAAAAGTGAGATCTGATAGAGATGATAAATAATATTTTTGGTATTTTTGGTATAGAGATGCAAAGTAAAAAGTAAAAGCAAAGTAAAAGCAAAGCAATAATAAAGTGATGGAGATTGATATGATGAGAAAGAGACCCGGGGGCCATAGGTTTCACTAGTGGCTTCTCTCAAGAGCATAAGTATTCTATGGTGGGTGAACAAATTACTCTTGAGCAATTGACAGAATTGAGCATAGTTATGAGAATATCTAGGTATGATCATGTATATAGGCATCACGTCCGAGACAAGTAGACCGACTCCTGCCTGCATCTACTACTATTACTCCACTCATCGACCGCTATCCAGCATGCACCTAGAGTATTAAGTTAAAAACAGAGTAACGCCTTAAGCAAGATGACATGATGTAGAGGGATAGTTTCATGCAATATGATAAAACCCCATCTTATTATCCTCGATGGCAACAATACAATACGTGCCTTGCTGCTCCTTCTGTCACTGGGAAAGTACACCGCAAGATCGAACCCAAAGCTAATCTAGTAGGCCAAACCAAACTGATAATTCAAAGAGACTTGCAAAGATAACCAATCATACATAAAAGAATTCAGAGAAGATTAAAATATTATTCATAGATAGACTGGATCATAATCCCACAATTCATCGGTCTCAACAAACACACCGCAAAAAGAAGATTACATCGAATAGATCTCCACAAGAGAGGGGGAGAACATTGTATTGAGATCCAAAAAGAGAGAAGAAGCCATCTAGCTACTAACTATGGACCTGTAGGTCTGAAGTAAACTACTCACACTTCATCGGAGGGGCTTGGATGATGATGTAGAAGCCCTCCGTGATCGATGCCCCCTCCGGCGGAGCTCCGGAACAAGCCCCAAGATGGGATCTCGTGGATACAGAAAGTTGTGGCAGTGGAATTAGGTTTTTCGCTCCGTCCCCGATCGTTTGGGGGTACGTAGGTATATATAGGAGGAAGAAGTACGTCGGTGGAGCTTCGAGGGGCCCACGAGGTAGGGGGCGCGCCCTAGGGGGGCGCCCTCCACCCTCGTGACCACCTCGTGGCTTTCTTGACGGAGGGTCCAAGTCTCCTGGATCTTATCTGATGAGAAAATCACGTTTCCGAAGGTTTCATTCCATTTGGACTCCGTTTGATATTCTGTTTCTCCGAAACACTGAAATAGGCAAAAAAGCAGCAATTCTAGGCTGGGCCTTCGTTTAATAGGTTAGTCCCAAAAATAATGTAAAAGTGGAAAATAAAGCCCAATATAGTCCAAAACAGTAGATAATATAGCATGGAGCAATAAAAAAATTATAGATACGTTGGAGACGTATCAAGCGGTCGATGTGTGGAGTAATAGTATTAGATGCAGGCTGGAGCCGGTCTACTAATCTTGGACGTGATGCCTATATAATGATCATTGCCTAGATATCGTCATGATTATTTGAAGTTCTATCAATTGCCCAACAGTAATTTGTTTACCCATCGTTTGCTATTTTTTCTCGAGAGAAGCCACTAGTGAAACCTACGACCCCCGGGTCTCTTTCTCATACTATTTGCCTTCACGATCTATTTTATTTGCTTTTATTTTCAGATCTATTAAACCAAAAGTACAAAAATACATTGCTGCGATTTTTTTATTTGGCGTTCATCTATCAATATTTACAACTTTCTGACATCCGTTTGCCAATTTCTGGCGCTGTTACCCGAAAGGGATTGACAACCCCTTTTACACGTCGGGTTGCGAGTAGTTGTTATTTGTGTGCAGGTGTTGTTTACGTTGTGTCGCTTGGTTCTCCTACTAGTTCAATAACCTTGGTTTCACATCTGAGGGAAATACCTACCGCCGCTGTGCTACATCATCCCTTCCTCTTTGGGGAAATACTGACATAGCTTCAAGCGACATCAAAAGGAATTTCTGGCTCCGTTGCTGGGGAGGATCTTCAACATATACCAGGTTCCTAATCACAAATCTCATCTCCTCACAATTTACATTATTTGCCATTTTCCTCTCGTTTTCCCCTTCCCCACTTCACAACAATTTGATGTTTTATTCGCCCCTCTTTTTCGTTCACTATTTTCTTGCCGGATCTGTTTTTGAGTGCAATCTTGTTGCATAGTCATCATGACCCAAGAGAACACTAAATTGTGTGATTTCTCAAATACCAACAACAATGATTTTATTGGCACTCCGCTTGCTCCTCCCGCCACTAGTGCGGAGTCTTGTGATATTAATATTGCTTTGCTGAATCTTGTTATGAAAGATCAATTTTACCGTACTCCTAATGAGGATGTCGTGTCCCATCTTAATACCTTCGTGGAATTGTGTGATATGCAAAATAAAAAATATGTGGACAATGATGTTGTGAAGATGAAATTATTTCCGTTTTCTTTGCGTGATTCTGCAAAAAATTGGTTTTCTTCTTTGCCTCGCAATAGTATTGATTCTTGGAATAAGTGCAAAGATGCTTTTATCACTACGTATTTTCTGCCCACAAAAATTATTTCCCTTAGAACCCAGATCATGAATTTCAATCAACTTGAACATGAGCATGTTGCACAATCTTGGGAAAGGATGAAAATGATGCTAAGGAATTGCCCAACTCATGGGTTAAATCTTTGGATGATCATACAATTTTTTTATGCGGGATTGAATTTTGTTTCTCGTAATATTATAGATTCCGCCGTGGGTGGTACTTTTATGGAAATTACTTTGGGTGAAGCCACCAAATTGCTTGATAATATCATGGCAAATTATTCACAATGGCATACCGAAAGAACTCCTACTAGTAAAAAAAGTTAATTCGGTTGAAGAAATATCTTCTTTGAGTGAAAAAGTTGATGCTCTTATGAAAAAGGTTGCTAGTAAAAGTGCTCCTATTGATTTTAATGATATGCCTTTGTCTACTTTGATTGAGCAAAGTAGTGATGTCGTAGATGTGAATTTTATCTCTCGAAATAATTTCAACAACAATTCTTATAGAGGTAATTTTAATCCTAGGCCTTTTCCTAGTAATTCCTCTAATAATTATGGTAATTCCTATGGAAATCCTTCTTATAATAATAATAGGAACACCTCTGATCTTGAGAATAATATTAAGGAATTTATCAACATGCAAAAAAAATTCAACACTAGCATAGAAGAAAGTTGAATAAGATTGATGATTTTTCTAAAAGTGTTGATAGAATTTCTCATGATGTGCTCAAGATGAAAATTTTTGTGCCTAAGGTAGAAGAACCAATTAAAGCTCTTTATTTTTCTAAGGATGAAAGTAAAAAAAGAAGCGCTATGTTAGAGCTAAAAGAGAATTTTTAGATAAAGCGTTTTCTAGTGATTACTTTCACAAAAGTGATGAAGATCTTAAAATGATTGGTGTTTCTTCTATTGATTCCTTATTTAGTAAAGTTAATATTGATGAAAAATGGACTGGAGAAGAGTCAACTTTAGTTAGAAGGCGTCCCGATAATTCGAAGGGTGAAAATCTTGTTGAGAAATTTGATAAAAGTGGGTTTGAAGAGGTTAAGACTTTAACTAGTGATGTGCCCACTCTTTTGGATTACAAAGACTTTAATTATGATAGTTTCTCTTTGATTGATTGTATTTCTTTGTTGCAATCCATGATAAATTCACCCCATGCTTATGAACAAAATAAAGCTTTTACTAAACATATTGTTGATGTTATGATGAAAGCTTTAGAAGAAAAGTTGGAATTAGAAGTTTCAATTCCTAGAAAACTGCATGATGAATGAGAACCTACTATCAAAGTCAAGATTAAAAATTATGAGTATTTTGCTTTGTGTGACTTGGGTGCTAGTGTTTCTACAATTCTGAAACCTTTATGTGATGTGCTTCGTCTTACCGATATTGAATCATGTTCTTTAAATTTTCACTTGGCGGATTCTACTATTAAAAAGCTTACGGGAAGAATTAATGATGTTGTTATTCTTGCAAATAGGAATTATGTGCCCATAGATTTTATTGTTCTTGATATTGATTACGATCTGTCTTGTCCAATTATTCTTGGTAGACCGTTTTTACGCACTATTGGTGTCGTGATTGATATGAAAGAAGGCAATATTAAGTTCCAATTTCCTTTGAGGAAGGGTATGGAACACTTCCCTAGAACAAGAATTAGGCCACCATATGAATCAATCATGAGGGCATCTTATGGCCTTGAAACAAAGATGACAAAACTTAGATCATTGCTTTATGCCTAGCTAAGGGCGTAAAACTATAGCGCTTGTTGGGAGGCAACCCAATGAATAAAATTTATTTTTTATTTTTGCTTCTTGTTCTTGAGTGTTTGCACAATTATGATACCGTTATTGTTTTGTTTTTTGTTTTTTAATTAGTGTTTGTGCCAAGTAAATCCTTTAGGATCTTCTTGGGTGATAGTTGTTTGATCTTGCTGAAAAAACAGAAATATTTGCGCTCACGAAAATAATTTTCATTTTTAACCAGAGAGCGGTAAAATAACCATTCCTTTTGCGGTATATTAATACACATATATATCCAGGACTTCCTAATTTTTCACAGTTTTTGGAGTTACATAAGTATTTGAAACACCCAGATTGCTACAGATTGTTCTGTTTTTTTGACAGATTATGTTTTCTTTGCGTTGTGTTCTTGTTTTGATGGTTCTATGGTTTTATTTGATGAGTTTTTGCCATAGAAAAGTTGGAATACATTAGGTATAATGCAAGAACAAAATATGAATTGGTTTACTACAACACTTATAGTAGTGATTTGTTTTCTTATACTAACGGATCTCACGAAGGCTTTTGTTGAGTTTTGTGTGATTGAAGTTTTCAAGTTTTGGGTTATCTTATGATGGATGAAGGAATGAGGAGTAAGAAGAGCCTAAGCTTGGGATGCCCCGGCATCCCAAGCTATTATCCAAAAGAGAGCAAGCAACTAAGCTTGGGGATGCCCCCGAGTGGCATCCCCTCTTTCTTCTAACGACCATCGATATTTTACTCGAAGCTATATTTTTATTCATCACATAATATTCGTTTTGCTTGGAGCGTCTTGTATGATATGAGTATTTGCTTGTTTCATTTTGTGTTTTAACTCTTGATTCCTTGCTGGACACACCTATATGAGAGAGCCAAAATTATGCCATGACTTGTTAGAATTGCTCTCTATGCTTCACATAAATATTAATGAGCTATGGACTTGCTCTAGTGCTTCACTTATATCTCTTTTTTGAGCACGGTGTGCTTTAGTATTTTTGAAGAAATGCTCTCTTGCTTCACTTAGATTTATTTGAGAGTTAGTAAAATTTTCAAAAAGTTATTTCTTGCTTCACTTAAATTAATTTCAGAGAAAGAAATTTTATGCTCATGATCTTCACTTATATTTGTTTAAGCTTATCAAAATCAACATATGAAAATTAGTCCGAAAATGATAGATATCCAAGAAGGATATAATAAAAACTTTCATGAAGATCATTGGACAAATTAAACTTGATTCTTAGTAATAGTTTTGAGATATGATGATGTGATATGTGAGTTATGTTGATGAGTAATTATGCTTTAGTAATAATATTGGTGTTAAGGTTTGTGATTCCCTATGCAAGAACGCAAGTCAATAATTATGAAATGAAATTATATCCTACTTGCGGTGCATTTTTCGCTGTTAATTATGATTAATGCTTGCTTATGAGATTATTCGTTTCTTGGTTGGTCGCTTCTCAATCTTTTGCTAGCCTTCATTTTGCACTAAGTATGATCACTACTTGTGCATCCAAAAACCTTTAAACTAGTTTTTCCACATGAGTCCACTATATCTACCTATATGTTGTATTCTTTTGCCGTTCTAAGCAAATTTGTATGTGCCATCTCTAATTTTCAAAATAAACTTCTCTTTTGTGTGTTCGTTCCGCTCGCGGAGCGGTGAGGGGTGGCTAATATTTTCCATGCTAGGTGTGTTATTCTCACGATGAGTCACTAGTACGCGTTGGTGCTCTACAAATAGTTTTTAACCCCTTTCTGTGACGGCATTTGGAGCCGTCGCCAAGTCAGTGTGGGCGATAGGGGGGTCCTTCCCACACGACCTAGAAATCGTCAGGGATAGGCCCTCCTGGGACACAGGCTGGGGTCGTGTGTGATCGGGCGAGGCATCGAAACCCAATCATTTCCGTAGGTATGTACATCCCACATGGTGAATCCCAGAAAAACATTTCTGTAGGTATGTACATCCCACATGGTGAATACCAGAAAAACATTTCTGTAGGTATGTACATCCCACACGGTGAATCCCAGAAAAACATCTACGTAGGTATGTACATCCCACATGGTGAATCCCAGAAAAACATTTCCGTAGGTATGTATATCACACACAGTCAATCCAAGGAATACGTTTCCGTTCTTATGTATATCCCACACAGTCATTCTAGGGAAAACGTTTCCGTTCGTATGTACATCCCACACCGTTTTATGTGTAGGCTCGTGTGTGAAAGGTGTAACTATCACACACGGTCTGCCTTGGTTAACTATTTGCTTTTATCAACTACATCACACACGATTTGATGAACAAAATTGTGTGGCATTGGGCTATCCATCGCAAGCGCTTTTACTGCTAGAACAATTTGCAATGGTCCATGACACATTTAACAGGGTTATTAGTTTACAATTAATAATTCCAGTATTATGCAAATTCAAATTTCATATCAAACAACTTCTTGCCAATTTCATATTAGGCACATAAATATATTATAACATCACAGTACGATAGCTACATGAAAACAGCACAGTACAACATATAGCTAGTTCAACTTCATAAGAACAATATATTCATTTCCATAATCGAGATCATCCAGGCTCGTCTTATCCACCTCTGCTTTTAGTTCAGTAAGAACCTGTTTTGCACTGGCCAACTAGGAAGGTGCCTCCTCCTTCGCCAACACCATCTTAGCAAAGTCCGATTTAAAAATCTGAGCTCATTCTCCACCTTCCTCTTTTTATCCCACATCTTCCAATATTCTTCAGCGTTGACAACACTTTCTCTAAGCCTACGTCGTTCTCTTCCTCATACATGCTCCAGAGCTTCGCTAGGCACATCTTCAAAGACTATGGCCACTCTTGATCAACCCGCTCCAAGTAAGAACACTTCCGTTCATCCTATAATGTTTAAAACTAGATCAGTAACAATTGTAGGGGAAATGGTTTTATAGCAACATAGAAAATCACCAATGCTTATTTTGAAAAACTAAAGAAACATGTTAATTATGACATATCTTCTCAAAAAGATCAATGTGCAAATGAATGAATTACTATTGAGACAACAACCAAATTCTGGAACATCAGAAGCTATAATTAACTACATCAACACTACAAGTTCTTACTCATGTACAATAAATAACAAATTGAACATTTTATGAGGAAGGTAAATATAACTGCAACAGCATAGCGACAGTGTTTGGATGACAACAAATTGATACTAACAGGTGTGTACATGCACAAATTTAGTAACATAGAACTAATAGCACTAAGGTCGTCCACTATGTATGCCAAAATTGGGGTAAAGACAACTGTTGCTACATCTCACATTGGTGCCCTACACTGGTGAGCTGATGCAGCGAAAAAAATCAGGGACCCAGACTCCGGAGCACGTAGTTGCTCTGATGCCCAGTTCCTTCGTGCCATAAAGATTTAGTATTTTACTGCTTGGCTGCTCAGATGTGTGGACCAAAGTTGGCTGCACAAACTGCTGAAGAGATGTCAAATAACTTTCTAATGGCACCACTAATGAGATGGCAACAATTTAAGATACTAAGTACAAACTGTGACACTGTCTTAGGATGCATTTGGTTGAAGGTGTGGTATGAATGGGTTGGGACCGTGACAGTGTCTGAATCACATCTAACAAATGATTTCTAACAACAAAAGAGGGTCTAACCTTCTCTGCACATGCTAGAAACTTCCCCCCACTGTCCACAGATTCAAACGCAACTAGCTTCACGCATGGAGATTGATGGTGACAACGAACAGATAGATCTTCAGCCACCCCGCTCCATTCGTTGCCACTGATGGTCCTAGGGAGCTACAAGAGGAAGAAATAACTCAAATCAACCGCCGGGTAAATATCCTTCATTCCAAGTCATAGCCCGAGAGAGAAGAGAGGCATACCTGGGTGGTGAAGGAGTCGTCGCCAGAGGAGGAACCACTGGAGAGGTCTTTGAAGAAGACCATGGCGACCCCGGCGGTAGGATGCGAGAAGGCGAGAGCGAGGAAGCGGCTATAGCTTAGGAAGGAAGGAGGAAGGAGGAAACAGGAGAAATGTGACTTGTGGTCGGGGAGAAAAGGGGGTGGGGAAGGGGGTGGGGGTAGATATTTTGGTGGTAGGCCAAAATTTTGGAAATGTGGAGGGAAACTTTGCGTGCGGTGCCGCCGGACCATTCACTTTGAACGATTGTGTGAATCACAAATGATTCTTCTGCTTTACGCGCATGGGATGTGTTTGATAATTCAAATTTTGGTGGAAATTTCCCCAGGTACGTCATTGTATAATTTAACATCGCTTGCTAATTTGGGCACAAAAAGAGCGTACAGCAGACATACCACACTTACTGAATCGAGCAATTTTAGTAATTAAACAGAGCCACTTGACCTAAACATTGCTCTAACAAAAGACCAACATTAAAAACAAAGCCTAAGTACGCACAATTTTAACAAATCCATTGCCGCGCCAGCCTATGCATCGCCGGTGTGAGATGAGATGTCGATGACTTGTCCTGGCAACATGCCGCAGTTGGTGGACTCCGTGTCCCCCTGCTGAAGTCGACCGCGTCCTTGTCCTTGTCCTCGGCGCCGCCCTCAAGGTTGTAGTACTCTTAGTAGTGGTTGCGCCAGAGCTCACGTTGGTACTCCACCGCTGATTCCTCGATGGACAGACTCTTCTCTACCTCGACCTCGGTCATGCGCAACTCCTCCTCCCGACGCTCCTCGATCTCCGCCGCCTCCTGCATCTCTAGCTCCCGCTCAGCGACCTCATGAGGAAGCAGGTGCTCCATGGCCACCACCGCCTTTTCCGACGTGGGTTGCATGCTGGAGTCCGAGGTGGCCTGGAATATCTTGGTGTGTGCATCCTCGATCTTGGTGTGGATGGCCTCGACCCGGGCCAGGGCGACATCGGCGGCACGGATGGTAGCTCGAGCGCTCTCGATGTTTGCAGTCGCCGTCTCAGTAGCAGCTGAAAGTGCGTTATATCGACTAGAGGGGGGTGAATAGGCAATTTTTATGAAATTCTTCACTGAGGAATTTGCCGGTGAGGAAATTCCTTAGCAAAGAACTACTAGCGGCGGAATAAGTACTCAAAAGTAAACATAACAGAATACAAGCATGGTCATCATGATGAAATGAAGATAGGCATAGAGTACAGGAAGCGTAAGCATAGGATAACACAGGATGAAGACAAACAGACTGAAGAAATTGAACTGAGGAAATTGAGAAAGTCTTCAATCAAAGTCTTCAAACACAGATATGAACAAACACACAACATAGTTATGAGGAAATGAATGAGTTGAGGGAATAGAACCAGTAAGCTTGGTGAAGACAATGATTTGGTAGACCAGTTCCAACTGATGTCTCAGTTGTACGTCTGGTTGGAGCGGCTGAGTATTTAAACTCAAGGACACACAATCCCGGACACCCAGTCCTGAACACGCAACTCAGGACACCCAGTCCTCACCGTATTCTCCTTGAACTAAGGTCACACAGACCTCGTCCAATCACTCGTGGTAAGTCTTCAGGTGACTTTCGAACCTTCACAAACTTGGCCACTCGGTGATCCACAATTCCTCTTGGATGCTCTAGACCATGATGCCTAACCGTCTGGAAGAAGCACAATCTTCAAAGGTAACAAGCATCGGATCCACGCAGGATCAATCTCGTCAGTGATGCTCAATCACTTGGGGTTTGTAGGTGTTTGGGTTTTGGGTTTTTCCTCACTCGATGATTTTCACTCAAAGTCCTCAGAGGATGGGTTGCTCTCAAATGACAAGTGTCAGTTTCTCTCGGAGCAGCCAACCAGCTAGTGGTTGTAGGGGGCGGCTATTTATAGCCTAGGGAGCAGCCCGACATGATAAGACATAAATGCCCTTCAATGATATGATCGTTAGGTGGATAGATATTTTGTGACAGCTGGTGCATAGCACAACAACGGTCGGAATTTTGAGTAGCAAAATCTTCAGGGCTATCATGTTCCTCACTGTGTAGGAAATCCGTAGTGGCGAATTCCTAACTCCTCAGTCAGAACAAATTCCTCAGAGACCAGAAGAACTTCGTCTCTGTCGCTGAAGAATATGACTGGATTGTATGAGATTTGCAATGGCTTCACTCGAAGGGATTGGTAGGTGTAGGATTTCGAGTTGAGCATCACATGGAAATTTTTCCTTAGTATTTCCTCGACGCCCTTTAACATTACGGTGTTTCCTATGACTCAAGAAAGAGAAAATGAAACTACGAAAACAAAAGTCTTCACACTTCATGTTCCTCGAATGAATACCAAGTCTTCAGAAAGTCTTCAGTCGAAGAACTTCATTTTTAGGGGTCGACTTTCTCTGTAAATATCAAACTCCTCATAGACTTATAGACCTGTGTATACTCACAAATGCATTAGTCCCTTAACCTATAAGTCTTCAATACACCAAAATCACTAAGGGGCGCTAGATGCACTTACAACAGCTGTAGCCGTCTCGGCTGCTGCAGCTGCCCTGTCGGCTGCCACAGACGCCCTCTCGGTGGAAGCGGCCGCGCTCAATGCGGATGCGGCAGCACTCTCGGCGTAGGCGGCCGCGCTCGGGAGGACGCGGCCATCATACGGGCCTTCATGAAGCTTTTCCATGGCGTCATCTTTTCAAGAAGGGGGTGCGGGAATGGGGATCGGGATTGGGATTCGGGGATTCGAGGGTTGCCGGCACTGGAGCAGACGAGCCGGCGAAGCTTAAGGAGGAAGACTTAAATTGACCCCACATATTTTCATCGCAAACGGTTCCTAGAAAACAATTGTGTGTGATGTTGTAGATATCTTTTATAAGTTGTGAAAGATGAATTTGGAGTAAAGTGGCAACAGATGGTGTTTTAAATGTATGAGAAATTTTGTAGTACTAATACAACTGTCATGTCAAATTTTGGAAAAAAAATCATGGGTCATTTGACCTTTTAAGACATTTAAGTGATTTTCTAGCCATTTAATGACCGTAATTGAAATTTGAATTACATGTACATGCAACAGCTAACCATAACGGTTTGAAAACTCATATTTTGTGTACTTGTGTGCGATTTAATTCCACGTGCAGTAAATTGGAAGGAATTTTCAAACATATTGCTCTAACGGCTATGACATAATTAAGCATGGAGTGACATGGCATTTTAATTCCAAAATAATAATAAAATATTAGAAACACATGAAACCTTAGTTGATGTAATGTCATGCCACCAAGATGATGTGGTAAAAATTTGGCATGTTCGACAAAAGGTTGGACACGCACGCCCCTCACAAACTGGAGCAACTCACTAGAAGGCTCGTGGTTCCGAGAGGGAACAATGCATGTCCGATGACGAATGGGAGATAGCTTCCTCTTACGGCCTTCAATTTGTTTCTACGTCAACATGCACTACTACAACTGTAATGTGAAATTTTGGAAAATTCTAGGGGTCATTTGACCTTTTAAAGACATTTAAGTGATTTTCTAGCCATTTAATGACCGTAATTCAAATTTGAACTACATCTACATGCAAAGGCTAAACATAACGATTCGAAAAAAAATCATATTTGTGTACTTGTGTGTGAGTTAATTCCATGTGCAGTAAATTAGAAGGTATTTTCAAACATATTTGTCTCATGACATGGACACATGCATATGTATGCATGGAGTGACATGGCATTTTAATTCCAAGAAATTAAGAAAATATCATAAACACATGAAACCTTGGTTGATGTAATGTCATGCCACCAAGATGATGTGGTAAAAAAATTGGCATGTTTGACAAAAGTTTGGACAGACACCCCTCACAAACCGGAGCAACTCACTAGAAGGCTCGTGGTTCCAAGAGGGAACAATGCATGTTTGATGACAAACGGGAGATAGCTTCCTCTTACGGCCTTCAGTTTGTTTTCTATGTCTAACATGCACTACTACAACTGTAACGTGAAATTTTGGAAAATTGTAGGGGTCATTTGACCTTTTAAAGACATTTAAGTGATTTTCTAGCCATTTAATGACCGTAATTCCAGTTTGAACTACATCTACATGCAATGCCTAACCATAATGGTTTGAAAAATCATATTTGTGTACTTGTGTGCGAGTTAATTCCATGTGCAGTAAATTAGAAGGAATTATCAAACATATTTGTCTCACGATATGGACACATGCATATGTATGCATGGAGTGACATGGCATTTTAATTCCAAAAAATTAAAAAATGATCAGGAAAAATATGAAACCCTGCTTGATGTAATGTCATGCCACCAAGATGATGTGGTAAGAAAAATTGGCATGTTTGACGAAAGTTTGGACACACACCCCTCACAAACCGGAGCAACTCACTAGAAGGATCGTGGTTCCGAGAGGGAACAATGCATGTTGATGACGAACGGGAGATAGCTTCCTCTTACGGCCTTCAATTTTTTCTACGTTTAACATGCACTACTACAACTGTAATGTGAAATTTTGGAAAATTCTAGGGGTCGTTTGACATTGTAAAGAGATTTAAGTGATTTTCTAGCCATTTAATGACCGTAATTCAAATTTGAACTACATCTACATGCAATGCCTAACCATAACGGTTTGAAAAATCATATTTGTGTACTTGTGTGCACGTTAATTCCATGTGCAGTAAATTAGAAGGAATTTTCAAACATATTTGTCACGACATGGACACATGCATATGTATGCATGGAGTGACATGGCATTTTAATTTGAAAAAATTAAAAAATGATCAGAAAAACATGAAACCTTGCTTGATGTAATGTCATGCCACCAAGATGATGTGGTAAAAAATTGGCATGTTTGACAAAATTTTGGACACACACCCCTCACAAACCGAGCAACTCACTAGAAGGCTTGTGGTTCCGGGAGGGAACAATGCATGTTTGATGACGAACAGAAGATAGCTTCTTCTTACGGCCTTCAACATTTATTATACGTTTAATGTGCACTACTACAATTGTACTGTGAAAAATTGAAATATTCTAATGTTCAATTGGCCCTTTAAAGACATTTAAGTAATTTTCTAGCCATTTAATGACCGTAATTCAAATTTGAACTACATCTACATGCAACGCCTATCCATAACGGTTTGAAAAATCATATTTGTGTACTTGTGTGTGAGTTAATTCCATGTGCAGTATATTAGAAGGAATTTTCAAACATATTGGACTCACGGCATGTGCATATGCATGGAGTTCCATGGCATTTTAATTCCGAAAAATTTAAAAATGATCAGAAAAACATGAAACCTTGCTTGATTTAATGTCATGCCACCAAGATGATGTGGTAAAAAAATTGGCCTGTTTGACGAAAGTTTGGACACACACCCCTCACAAACCATAGCAACTCACTAGAAGGTTCGTAGTTCTGAGAGGGAACAATGCATGTTTGATGACGAACGGGACATAGCTTCCTCTTACGGCCTTCAAATTTTTTTCTACATTTAACATGCACTAATACAACTGTCATGTGAAAATTTAGAAAATTTCATGGGTCATTTGACCTTTTAAAGACATTTAAGTCACTTTCGAGCCATTTAATGATCGTAATTCAAATTTGAACTACATCTACATGCAACGAATAACCATAACGGTTTGAAAAATCATATTTTGTGTACTTGTGTGCGAGCTAAAAAATCATCAAAAGATGTAAATATTTGGTGTTCAAAAAAGAAAATGTAAAGATCTGGCAAGACAATCGGCCCCCACACGATTGGCACTCTATCTCGCGGCTCGAGGTTTGGTAGGTGAGTGGCAGGGATCATTAATCATACACGGTTCTGTATTGGAAACCGTCAGCTATTATGTTCACACACGGATTTTGCTACGGGAATCGTGTGTAATTCAAACTAAGTACTTGTAAATTCCGGTGACCAGCGTGTGTACTGTCCCCGTCGATCTAGATTCCGACCGCCAATAAATACTACCTTGCTCATGTCGTCCGCCTGCATTCTCATCTACATCCTCCCCTCGCTTGCCCTCCCTCACTCTCAAATCTCTGCCATGGTGCTGCCGGTCTACCCACGCGCCGACGAGGAGTCGCCGCCCCCCGAGGATGCTCACTCGAATAGCAGCGATGAGGACCCCTATGCACCGGCGGACGAGGTTGCACCGGACCCCCAACTTTGGATTGGTTTTGGGGCCAGTACAATCTTTGTCTGTGGAAGTCGCTGCCGCCGGCTGAGAAAGCCAGGCAAGTGGTGTTCAATAAGGAGATGGTGGAGGAGGAAGCCAGGTACCAAGCGACCTATGAAGCCCATGATGCCACCTAGAAAAAGGAGGCGGCAGAGCTTTGGGGGCGGGCGCGTCGTCGTGCCGAGGAGGTGTACGAAGATGGGTACTTCGCGAGGAAGGTCATAGGCGCTGGGCGCCTCGTCGCTACATGGAGGTGGGCCGATAAGCTCTAGTGTGCCACCGACGAGGAGCTCTGGTGGGCGCCCAAGGAAATGGCAAGATCGTTCGCGCATCCGCCAGCAAGAGGCAGATCGGTACGTCAAGCGCTGCGAGGCGGAGCTGGGAAGACGCCGTGCACCAGGGAGCTGCTGGCGAGGGGCTGCCGGAATACTGGCCCTAGGAGGGATTATTAGTTTTAGTATTGTTCGTTTTCAATTTTATGCACTGTACCTAGTAGCTAAGTATCATCACGTATATGTGATGATATTATATGTATATATATATATTCTGTGATGAACTAACGAACAATTAATATATATATATATATATATATATTATGAATTCCATTTCTATCTATTTTTGTATACTAATTTGAATCTAGTTGTTATCACCCACATATACAGAATGGAAAGCGTATATACACACATTGAAACAGAACATATAAGAACGGAAAATAGAGTACACACATTGAAACAGAGGAATAAACAGAGCAATATTATGATTGCTGTGAATACTTAACTATCCACGTTGAAACGACTCAACAAAATAAAACGCGTCCATGAGACCATGCCCAGCAGCCCTTGCCTACGGTAGCTCTTGGCTCTGTTGAACTCATGCAGGCGTTCGTCCAAGCAGTCGACATGCTCACGGTACATCTGGAGCGTGATCTCGAGCTCAAGTTGGCTATATCATCGAAGATTACTAGCTCGAGGATGCGACGGCCATGTTCCTCTACTGCGCCTAGGTGGACACCTGGGCCAAGGAGGCAGTCGAGCCTATGGACCACCGCGTTCGCATCCAGCGGGCAAGGCGAACGGCGCCACCCATGGGAACAGCGCGGCGGGTGTCCGGTGCAAGCATGGCGCGGCCAGCCTCTGGTGCAAGTACAGCGCTGAGGGCATCTGCCCACTCCTGGCGAGGAATGGGGGTACTGACGGGCACCCGCCACGCCGTTCCCATGGGAACGGCGCCACCCACCTGTGACGTCGTGTCGACAGCAGGCAAGCGCCGATGGATCCGCTCTTGTTGTGCGGCGCGCCGCGCCTCTCGCTCTACGGCGCTCCAACGGTCTTGTCGTGCGGCGACTCGTAGCCTATCGGCGTGGACGCGCCTAGCTTGCTCTACGGCGCGCCATCGATCATGTTGTGCCGCGAGCTGCAGCCTGTCGGTGCTGACATGCCTATCTTGATCCACGGCGCTCAAGCGCCATGCGCCAAAGGTCTGCTCAATCCTGGCGATGACGCGCATCACGGTGTTGTCCATCGTGTTACCATTGAGCGCCTCGACCTCGACGGGCCGTGGCACCTGCTCGTTTCCCTCGTCAATGAGGTTGATGGCAGAGGCGGTGCTTTGGTGGGTTGGCATGCTTGGAAAAGGTGGATGTGCTACAGGCTGTGCTTGTCGCCTCCGTGCATTGCGTGCCGACTAGGTTTATGCGCAATATTGCTGGGTGGCGGGAAATAGGTGAGGAAATGGTGGGAAATGGTGGCGTGTTCATAAAACGCCATCAACTAATGGAAACTTAGCATAGAAGGAACATCGAGCTAGCACAAGAAGTAGATGATGATCAGATGAACACGGACCACACTAGGGAACCCGTTGGTGATGAATTCATCAATCGTAAACGGTTGTATACTAGCAAGCGTTCACCCACAACACACACGGCTTATTCCATCACAAACAGGTCTGATGGATCAACTGTATGCCACGTATCACACATTGTCAAAAATTAATGCGGTAGACCTTCTTTAACATGTGTTAAAAAAACAAGGACCTTGAGGTTAAATTAACTCATGGGATGGGTCGTATCAGTCATTTAATTTGACAAATATGACCCATCCTATCAGTTAATTTAACATCAACACAACTTCCCATCCAGTCACCCATCTGATGGCTGCTCCAGCCTGAGCACACTTAACTTGAGAGTTCTCTTACATGAGCTACTGGTGGAACAGCTAGTCCTTGCTGATATAGGATGCCTCTTCGCATCCTTATGGCGTATCTGGATGACCGCCCGTCCCCCAATGGCCAATAGATGTTGTGTAGACAAAGCATATCACATACGTCTTATTAGCAGCAACCGTCTGTGTTATTATCGGCCTTTGTTCACATTTTTTATTAAAGGTATGTTCTCCATGTATCACACACATCTTATTATATTGAACCGTTTATGTTCTCTTGTCTCAACACAAACAGTTCATCCGAGTGAACCGCATGTTGTATATCGCACACACCTTGATCTGGCTGGCCATTTCTTTTGTGTTGCCTAATCACAAACAGCTCATTCGAGTGAACCGTATGTTGTATATCACACAACCTTCATCTGGCTGCCCGTTTCTTTTGTTCCTCCCAATCGCAAAAAATTAATTGAACTGAACCGTATGCCCTGCATCGCACACACAACTAAAATTTGAACCATGTTTTATGCATCCTCCATCGCAAACGTTTTGCACCTTTTTGACATTTTTTTACACAACCGTTTGTGATTATTGCATCACACACAGTTTCGTCGAAGGGTCTCTCATCGTAGTGTCGCGTTAGCAGCATCCTACAGTAGTGAGTGTTTATTCACTTGTCATTGCATGAGAGTAAGGCAAAGGTATTAGGGATGCCCAGTCCCAAAATGAAAAATGAATTTACTTTATGTTGTCAAATAATAAATTCCTTGGAAAGTATTGGTATGGAAGGCACCCGTGGATACAGTTAGCCATGGAAAGTGAAAGTATGGTGGAAAAAGAAATAAACTTTATTTTCTGTTTGGGAACCGCCTATGATATATCTAGCATGGAAAGTGTTGGGTACTCTAAGTCATTTTCGTTGGTGGGAAGGACACACCTCCAAAAATGTTTTTTATCGCTAAGTTTTTCTCTTTGAGCTCTGGCACCTCTACATATCCCTACTTCCCCCTGCGAAGGGCCTTTCTTTTACTTTATGCAATTTTTATTTTTGAATTTGAGTCTCCATCTTCTCTTACAAAAGCACCAACTAGGAGGCACTATGATCATACTTGAGCATTGGGTGTAGTTAATATGCGAGTGTGTTTCATGAATGGATCAATGATTGAGCATGATGGGCTAGGGATAGCTTATTTTAGCGTTGATATTCTGACAGACATGGTTGTTTGTTGATATGCTTGAGTATTTAAGTTATCATGTCAAAACTAGACTATTGATTTGAACAATATAAAAGTCCAAATGTCCATGTAATAAAGAAAAGAATATGATATGACATGTTAGGCAGCACTCCACATCAAAAATCCTGTTTTTATCACTTACCTACTCGAGGACGAGCAGGATTTAAGCTTGGGGATGCTGATACATCTCCAATGTATCTATAATTTTTTATTGTTCCATGCTGTTATATTATCAATCTTGGACGTTTTATAATCATTTTATAGTCATTCCATATCATTTTTGGTACTAACCTATTGACATAGTGCCAAGTGCCAGTTGTTGTTTTTGCATTTTTTACATCGCAGAAAATCAATACCAAACGGAGTCCAAATGAAGCAAAACTGTACGGAGATTTATTATGGACCAGAAGACACCTAATGGGCCAAGGCAGCGTCTGGGGGTGCTCCGAGGGGAGCACAACCCACCAGGGCGCGCCTGGAGGCCCAGGCGCGCCCTAGTGGGTTGTGCCCACCTTGGGTGCCCCTCGGACTGCCTCTTTGCTCTATAAATACCCCAATATTCTAGAAACCCTAGGGGAGTCGACGAAAATCAATTCCAGCCGCCGCAGAGTCCATAATCACCAGATCCAATCTAGACACCATCACGGAGGGGTTCACCACTTCCATTGGTGCCTCTCCGATGATGCGTGAGTAGTTCTTTGTAGACCTTCGAGTCCGTAGTTAGTAGCTAGATGGCTTCCTCTCTCTTGTTTGATTCTCAATACAATGGTCTCTTGGAGATCCATATGATGTAACTCTTTTTGTGGTGTGTTTGTTGGGATCGGATGAACTTTGAGTTTATGATCAGATCTATCTTTTTATATCCATGAAAGTTATTTGAGTTTCTTTTATCTCTTATATGCATGATTGCTTATAGCCTCGTATTTCTTCTCCGACATTTGGTTTTTGTTTAGCCAACCTGATCTATTTATCTTGCAATGGGAAGAGATGCTTTGTAGTGGGTTCGATCTTAAGGTGCTTGATCCCAGTGATAGAAAGGGAACCAACATGTATGTATCGTTGCTACTAAGGATAAAACGATGGGGTCTATCTCTACATAAAAGATCTTGTCTACATCATGTCATCGTTCTTATTGCATTACACCATTTCTCCATGAACTTAATACACTAGATGCATGCTGGATAGCGGTCGATGTGTGGAGTAATAGTAGTAGATGGAGGCAGGAGTTCGTCTACTAATCTTGGACGTTGTCGGATTTCGGGTTCCGGCAAAACCCTTGAGGTTCGAACTCTGGGGTGTGCACGAAGATCTCTCCTCCCCCTAGCTCGCGCTCTCACCACAATCTCAAAGCTCAGCACGTCGAACTCGCAGAATATAGGACACAGGGTTTATACTGGTTCGGGCCACCATTGTGGTGTAATACCCTACTCCAGTGTGGTGTGGTGGATTGCCTCTTGGTCTGAGGATGAACGAGTACAAGGGAAGAATAGCCTCCTGAGGGGAGGTGTCTTTGAGCTCGGAGAACTTGTGTGGTTGAGGATGATGTGAATGGTCTCTCTCCTTTCTCCCTCTACTGTGGTAGCTAGTCCTATTTATAGAGGCCCTAGTCCTATTCCCAAATGTAGGTGGGAAGGGATCCAACAACAGCCAAATTTGAAGGGAGACAACTAGTACAAGTTATCCTGACAAAAGTTGGTCTTCGCCTGCCAAAGGCTCTGGTGGTGACGCCGTCCTGGGCTCCACGGTGACCTCTATCCTGCCGTCCTTCTGGTCTTGGTCTTATTGCATCGATATGGAAACCTTTGCATGATGCCTCGGGACTCCATACTTGGGGAAAAAAGCTTGCCTCTTTAGCGCCAAAGAGGAAACGAGTACACTACACGCGCTGGCGCCTGCCTGGCCTTGGTCGTCATGGCTTGCATCACAGGGACCTAGCGATGTGCCCTTTGCCTTGATCTCTCCACCCCTCGCGAGCCAACCTAGTGAGGCCGCCCCCGAGGAGGTCTTGTGTCATCCGCCTCGCGATGCTTGGCCCCTCGCGAGGGTCTTGAGTGTTTGTTGATGAGGATGGGTCGTATAGGGCCGCTGGAGGAGCCATGCCGTGGGCCGCAGGTAGGCAAGTCTGGGGACCCCCGTTCCCAGAACACCGACAGTAGCCCCCGGGCCCAAGGCGCGCTCAGACTTGGCTTCGGGGTGAAGCCAAAGGGCAAGTGCGGAGCGCCACGGGCCCCAACCGCCTGCGGCCTTGACGCGTGGCGGCTGACGGGACGTGGTCATCTTCGCTTCCCCGCACTGCCTCAGCAACTGCCCGACTGACAAAAGGCTGGCGCGGGCTGCATTTGCCTTCATTGCTTTCCATCGCCTTGCTCCATATCCCCTTTCTTGCTCCTTGCTTCTAGAGACTCCAGATCTGCCCGGATCCTCCTTCAAGTCTGCCGCCAATGGCGCCCAAGAAAGCTCGGGCCGCTCCCTTGTCGGCTTGGTACGAGCCGGCACTGGATGCGCCGAGCGTTTCGGAGAAGAACCTTGCCACTGTGCTCCTGATGATGGCGGAGGGTGACGAGAAGAGGAAGACTGTGCTCCGAGATGGCTCCGCCGAGATGGAGGCCTCAGGCAGCACATTCTACCCCTTCTTTATGAGCAGCATCGTCGCCGGGCTGGTTCCCCCCTTCTCCGACTTCTTCTACTCCATCCTTAGCCATTACAAGATCCACGCTCTCCATCTTCATCCCAACTCCATCCTCCCCCTTTCGATCTTCGCCTTCTACTGTGAAGCGTATGTTGGAGTGATGCCGTCCGTGCACCACTTCTTCCTCCGGATCAAGGAGGGCCACTGCTCTGGGTGCGTTGGATTAGTCGCGGCCAACAAGACCAACACCATCTCGAAGGCTGGGAAGAAGGCCGAGGGCTTCAGGAGCAACTGGGTCTTGATGGACGCCAAGCACTCCCTCCCCCCGCCGGTGCTGCCGACGGAGATGCTTGTGTCCCAAGAGGGCTTGCTTTGCACGAAGCTCACCGACTCCTGGGCGGTGCAGGTGTTGGAGAGGATGACCGCCGACCTGAGGCCTGGTGACTCAAGGGCGACAAAGCTGACGGGGGCCATGATCGTCAAAGAATTCATGAAGCGGCACGTGGCTCCCCTTCAGGCACGCCCCCGCCCCTTGTGGAGGCTTGGAGACGAAGGGGATGACTTCAACCTACGCCCGGAGGCCCTTTCTGACGAAGATTTGCGCTTGGCCCTTTGCTCCTTGGTTGGGCATGACCAAGGGTACCCGTCGGACTCCTTTGTTCCCTTGTTCCGCCGCTCAGATGGGGCGGAGGCTGCCGCTGCCATGCCCATCTTCGACAGGCGTGGGGTTGTGCCGCCTGCGCCCTCGAATGTCCCGATGACGATGACTCCGATGGGCGTGTCTTCTGACGAGTCTCGCGAGGAGGAAGAGGAGGAAGAAGAGGAAGAGGAGGAGCGCGACTCGGAGGCGACCCGCGAAGGGGCGGGGGAGACCTCCCCTTTGCGCAAGGCCGACATCCTCTGCACCCTGCCTGATTATGATGATGAGGCCTACGTCCCCCTGGGAAGGGGGAGCTGCACGCGACAGGGGGCCCCACAAGGTCCAAGGTCAGTCCCCGGAGGAGGTCACCGGTCGAGGTTCCGACGAGCGGAAGGTCGGCGTTGATCTCCCGAGATGACGCCCCTGTTCTGACGCTGCCTGGAGCTGCTTCCGGCCTATCTGCTGCCCCCTCTTCTACGCCTGGAGCCCGTGCGCACTCCTCAGGCTACAAGGCTCTCGGGTTTCAAGCTTAGGAAGCGGAGAGACTACGCCGCGGTGGACCAGTAAGTATTCTCGTCCTGCCTTGTTCTTGCTTCTGCTGCTGATTCTTGGTGCTTCTCCGTTGCGCAATTAGGCCGACGCCCGCGACGAAGAAGAGGAAGGAGGAAGCGGTGGTACTGCTCGGGACCAAATCGCCCGCGGCGGCCGCACCCTCCTCTATGGGGAAGGGTAGTGACGTCGCTCGCGCTTCCCCGGCCCGATCGTCCTCACGAGACTTGGCGGAGCATCCTCCGGAGGAGGCAGCCCCCATAGCCCCGCTGGCTCTGGAGGTGCCGACGTCCGGCTCAGTTGCTGGGGTCCCCCAAGTTCAGGAGCTCCTAGCCTCTTAGGCTATGGTGAAGACGTTGTCTCCTCCTCCTTCTGCCGCACTGCTGACTCCGGATCCTTCCACCTCCCCTGACGTCCTGGAGCGCGCTCTCTCTGCGCTGACCCTGCTGCGAGAGGATCTTCAAGGCACTGACCGTCACTTGGCAGATGGGCGCCTGGAGCTAATCTCTGGCTGGCTTCACTCTCATGTGTCCGTCCGGGCAGCATTGAGCCAGGCTGTGGCGGCCTCCAAGAAGAACAAGCAGGTCGTCGCCCAAGCCACGGCTGCTCGTGAGCTGGCGCTGAAGGACGCCGAGGTCGCCTAGGATCGTTGTCAATGGCTAGAGGCCGAGCTGGAGATCGTGCGCAACGAGCGTGCGACCGAAGCTCGCGACCGCAAGGCGGAGGAGGAGAAGATGAAGGCCCGAGAGGACGCCGTCAGGGGTCGCGACGTCGAGCTGGAGCAGCTGGCAAAGGCGCAGGCCGCGGAGCGTAGCCGGCTGGGGAAGCTGGAGCAGAAGATGAAGGCAGAGAAGGCCGAGCTAGAAGTCAAGGCGAAGGTCCTGGCTAAGGACCGCGTGGCCTTCAAGTCCCTTGAGGAGAGGTCCCGTGTGGTGCTGCGAGCACTCTATGAGAAGGGCTTGGAGGAGCCATTGGCGACAGCCGGCGAGGGCCCCCACCCAGCTGCTTCATCATCTTGTTGCGGCGCTTGAGGATGTCGTGGACGGGATCAGCCCCTTGGTGGAGGGGGAAGCCCGCACGCTTTCCTCGGCCGCGCTGATGCGCGTCTTCAGCCATCTCCATCTTCGTGATCCTGATGCCACCTTGACGAGCTGCTAGAACCTGTGGATGATGAGCGCTGCGCAACTGCTGCCGAAGTCGTGAAGGGCCAGGGCTTTGCTGAAGAAGTTATGCACCTTCGACCCTGCGCGCTTAACTGGTGGTGCTGCTGAACCTGCAACTCCAGCGGGCGGCTCAGGTGACGGCAACATCATTGTCGAAGGGGCGCCTCTTGCAAGCGCCGGTGGCGTCCAGGGATGATGAGATGACTTGCTAGCGACTCCTTTCCCTGCTTTGCTTCTGCAACACGTACCATGCCTCGTGGAGGCGTTAAACTTGTGTTTGGTATTTAAAGAACAATATATTTTGTAATATTCATTTGAGTTCCGCGATTTCCTTCCTGTTTGCTTCATGTTCTACGCCGGCAGGGCCCGACCCTGCGCATACCTCAGTCATCGTTGGGTCGTCCGGATCACCAGGATGAGACCAAGGGGTGAGGGGCTACGTGGCCAATTAGGCTCCTGAGTCGCGATGCTTAGGAGTCCCCCTTGACGCGCAAACAGCTTACAGAAAGGAGATGCAGGAGTAGGCCTAGTGTTATACGTCGGCAGGGCCCGACCTCGCGCATACCTCAGCCACCATTGGGTCGTCCGGATCACCAGGACGAGACCAAGGGGTGAGGGGCTATGTGGCCAGTTAGGCTCCTGAGTCGCGATGCTCAGGAGTCCCCCTTGACACTCAAACGACCTTCATACCTTTTCCCGCGCCGAGGCTCCGCTCGGGAGGGGCGCACAACGACCAGTCCGAGGAACCTGGCAGGGTGGCGTACGCTTGGGCGTGGCCCAAGCGCAGCCCCCGTGCCCAGCCCCCTCGCGTGACTCTCCCGAGGGGAGGTGTTAAGATGAGGCCAGACACTAAGCTCGGAGGCGCCCTGAGGTTGATACGGCCATGGGGACGCCCTCAGTTGTTTATCACCAGCGTGGAGCATAGCGCTTCCTTACTTGCATGGGCATAACCGCTCCTCGGCCGTGTCGACTGCAAGCGCGGCGCATGGTGCTTCTACTGGTGCGTGGGTGAGGGCACCCTCTGAGTGGAGCCCCCGGGGCATGTACAGCCCCGCCCTGACACGTGGCTTGCACGGCAGGGCTGGATGAGGTGTGTCTGGGCACTCGTGAGCTAGCGCGGGACTCACGAGGCCCTACCTCAAGGCGGGTTGCGCCTGGTCTTGGCTCTTGATGCATTGGACTAATATCCATTCAAGTTCAATATTTCAGAAAGTTCAATGATTGGCATGGCATGGACTATAGATGTGGGCCCCTCAAAATGCTAAGGACACATATTGGCAAAAGCTCAAGACTCTTCATTTATATTTTAGTGATCCAAGATCACATTGAGCCCATAGGAAAGCCAGTACTATTAAAAGGGGATGAGGTGTTGCTCAATGGTCTACTTGCTCAAAGTGCTTAGTGATATTGCTCCAAAAACCCTCAACCACTTTCTCAATTCCAAATATGTCCAAAACTCAAAATCAAACTCGGCCCCACCGAAATGATCTGTCCGGCGCCACCGAGTTCACTTGACCTAGCCACCGCCAGAAACCCTAACTTCTTGGTCACACCGATACGGATCTCGGTCTCACCAAGATGGGCTTGCAAACTCTGTGTTGCCTATTGCAATTATTTTGGTCACACCGAAATGTGCAATCGGTCCCACCGAGTTTGCTTGACCAACTCTCTGTTTGCTCTTTGCTGAAATCGGTCTCACCGAGTTCAAGCAATCAGCTTCATCGAGATGAGGTTTTGCCCTAACCCTAGCACATCGGTCCCACCGAGTTGATCTAGTCGGTCCCACCGAGATTCCTAACGTTCACATTTTGAACTAAATCGGTCTCACCGAGTTCTTCTATTCGGTCTGACCGAGTTAGGTCAAATGTGTGTAACGGTTGGATTTTGTGTGGAGGCTATATATACCCCTCCACCCACTTCTCCATTAGAGAGAGAGAAATCAGAACGTGCCTACACTTTCAACCTACATTTTCTGAGAGAGAACCACCTACTCATGTGTTGAGATCAAGACATTCCAATCCAACCACAAGAATCATGATTTCTAGCCTTCCCCAAGTTGCTTTCCACTCAAATCATCTTTCCACCATATCCAAATCTATGAGAGAGAGTTGAGTGTTGGGAGACTATCATTTGAAGCACAAGAGCAAGGAGTTCGTCATCAACACAACATCTATTACCTTTTGGAGAGTGGTGTCTCCTAGATTGGTTAGGTGTCGCTTGGGAGCCTTCGACAAGATTGTGGAGTTGAACGAAGAAGTTTGTAAGGGCAAGGAGATCGCCTACTTCGTGAAGATCTACCCGAGTGAGGCAAGTCCTTTGTGGGCGATGGCCATGTTGGGATAGACAAGGTTGCTTCTTCGTGGACCCTTTGTGGGTGGAGCCCTCCATGGACTCGTGCAACTGTTACCCTTCATGGGTTGAAGTCTCCATCAACATGGATGTACGATAGCACCACCTATCGGAACCATGCCAAAATATTCGTGTCATCATTGTGTTTGCACTCTCCAAACCCTTCCATTTACCTTCATATGCAATGTTTTACTTTCCGCTGCTACACTCTTAGAATTGCATGTGTAGCTTGATTGCTTGACTTGTGCTCAATTGCTGAAATCTACCCACAACTAAAATTGGGAAAAGGTTAGATTTTTATTTGGTCAAGTAGTCTAATCACCCCGCCTCTAGACCTACTTTCGATCCTATAGCAGGGTGTACACACTTAATGTTTGGCGACGATATAAGTATAGTTGAGTTGTTATTGTTGTAACCGAAGGTTGTTCGAAGTCCCGGATGAGTTCCTGGACGTGACGAGGAACTCCAGAGTGGTCCGGAGGTGAAGATTGATATATAGGATGAAGGGCATCGGAGTCCGGAAGTGTTCCAGGGTTACCGGGTGATGACCAGGAGGACCGAAAGGGATTTCGGGAGCCCCCGGCAAGAGTTGGGGGGCTCATGGGCCAAGGTGGGGGCACACCGGACCACTAAGGGGATGTGCGCACCCCCTCACCCCATTCCACGTAACTAGAGGAGGTGGGGGTGCCCCCTAGGGCTGAGAAACCCTTTTGCCTTGGGGGCCAAGCCTCCTAGGGGGTACCCAAAAACCCATCTAGGGTTGCCCCTTGTGGCTGCCGGCGCCCCTAGGGAAACCCTAGGACGCCTCCTCCTCCCCTTTCACCCCTATATATAGAGGGGTAGAGGGAGGGCAGCTGTACCCATCTATGCCACGGTGCTGCCCTCCCTCTCCCTCGTAGCCTTCTTCCTCTTCGTAGCGCTTAGCGAAGCTCTGTTGAGAATTCACCACCACCGCTACCACGCCATCGTGATGCTAGAGGACTCGAGCTACTACTTCACCATCGCTCGCTGGATCGAGGAGGTGAAGGTGTCATCAAGCCATACGTGTGTTGAACGCTGAGGTGTCGTCCGTTCGGCACTTGGATTGGGAGTTCGCGGGACAGATCATGATTGGATAATGAAGACGTTCAACTACATCAACCGCGTTTCTTAACGCTTGCACTTAGTGATCTAAAGGGTAGGTTGATGCAATCTCTCCTCTCGTAGATGTTCATATCCTAGTTGATCTTGGTGAGTGTAGGAAATTTTTTGTTTCCCATGCAACGTTCCCCAACATGGACAGCCATGCCTGGAAGAAGCCCTAGACTGCTTCAGAGATGCTAGCTTGCTCCCATTTGTCATCGACAAGGAGCACTGGAATGAGGAGCTTCTGCTCCAATTTTATGCCACTCTGCACATATCAGGCTACAATAGGGATCCGAAGACATGGGTCTTTGAGTGGATGACAGGAAATGTTCATCATGAAGCCAAAGCTCAGGATTTCATCGAGCTTACTTCCGTGCCCACTCCTGGTGATCTTTATGAGTTAGGTTGCCAGCTGTACGAGAAGGAAATTGAGAGCATCTTCTCGAAGCCAGAGCCTAACATGATCCAAGTGTTGAGCATGATGAAGCCATTGCCTACAGATGCCGAGTATCCAACACACTTCTTCCTCAATAACCTCGAGTATTTGCCTCGCACCATCTACCGCATTGTGTGGCATACCCTGTGGCCAATTAAAGGGCACTCTCCTCATGCAAACATTCAAGGCACAATGAAGACATTGGTCTTCTACATTCTCAATGGCATCCTGATACGTCTCCAATGTATCTATAATTTTTTATTGTTCCATGCTATTATATTATCCATCTAGGATGTTTTATATGCATTTATATGCTATTTTATATGATTTTTTGGAATAACCTATTAACCTAGAGCCCAGTGCCAGTTTCTATTTTTTCCTTGTTTTTGAGTTTTACAGAAAAGGAATACCAAACAGAGTCCAATTGAAGTGCCAATTTTTGATGGATTTTTATGGACCAAAAGAAGCCCCCGGAGTAAAATAGTTGGGCCAGAAGAGTCCCGAGCCATCCACGAGGGTGGAGGGTGCGCCCAACCTCCTGGGCTCGCCGCCTATCTCGTGGATGACTCGGAGACCCCCCTGACATGAGACCGACGCCAAAAATCCTAAATATACAGAAACCCCCGAAAAGAAACCTGGATCTGTTCCACCGTCGCAAGCCTATGTAGCCACCAAAAACCAATTGGGGCCCTGTTCCGGCACCCTCCCGGAGGGGGATCCATCACCGGTGGCCATCTTCATCATCTCGGCGCTCTCCATGACAAGGAGGGAGTAGTTCACCCTCGGTGATGAGGGTATGCACCAGTAGATATGTGTTCGATCTCTCTCTCTCGTGTTCTTGATATGGCACGATCTTGATGTATCGCAAGCTTTGCTATTATAGTTGGATCTTATGATGTTTCCCCCCTCTATCTCTGTGACGCCCGGATAATTAAGCTACAGTAACCCTCTGCTAATGATGCCACGTCACCTCGGTTGCTGTTTATAATCTCCCGATGACTCAAATCCCGTTCGAATTCAAATTTAAAATAAAGTTAAACAAAAAAAGTTTTCAAATGTCAAAACTAAAATGTTAAAACTATGGCAAATATTCATTTATTAATATTGGTGGTGAACTAGCATTTTTGCAAAGTGTTTAAATGCCCTAAAGTAATTAAAATAGTGGTCAAAATAATAATTTAATTGTTTTTTAAATTATAAAAATACTAAACTAATTTAATCTGGGTCCAAGCTAAAAATGGTAGTGCCCTAATTATTGATACTAATTTGGGTTCTAACTCTATATTTTATAAAGCTAAGATAAAAATAAAAGCTAAAAACTAAAACTGAAATAAACTTTTAAAAAATGGAAACCCCTACTGGGAAACGGCCCAGCTGGCTGCCCACTAGGCCGGCCAAGCTCCCCCTCCCTGGCCTATAACCCCCCAGCCAAAACCCTAACCTAACCCGAACCCCACCCACTCCCCCTGATCCCCTCTCTCCCTCATCTCCCTGGTTTGGATCGGGGAAACGCAACCGGTGCCCCCAGCGCCTCGTTGCTCACCGCTCGTCGCCGCTGCTGCCCAGACCCCGTCGCCCGGCCCCGCAGACGTCGCACCTTGCCCTGTAGCCACCCTATCGCGCCGGACCGCCCCGACCCTGCCTCTCCTTCCTCGACCGGCTCCACCACCGAACTCCACTGAGCCTCGCCGCTCCCTCTGCTCTCCAACACCGGTGAGGGTCGTGCCCTCCGCCTCTCCCCTTCTCTGCCTCATGCCTCGCTCGCGGTCACCGCATGCTAGACCGCCCACGCGCGCGCACGCGGTTTCCACGTGCTCACCGCGCCTAGCGCGCCCTCTGTGTTGTGCTCCCCACGACCGGGTCGTCCTCGCCGTGCGCCGCCTCCCCGTGCCCTTCCATTCCGGCCGCTCGTCGTGCTGCGCCACCCGCCGCAGCTCCCGGCGTTCCTCTGCCCCCTGCCATCGGCCCCCACTCTACCGCTGATGCTGCCTCCCTCCTGCGCCGGCGCTCTACTCCTGCGCCACGTCGGACGACCCGCACTCGCCGCCCGCGCTCTTGTCGGATCCCGCTGCCGCTCCGGCCATCACGCCTTCTGCGCGTCCGGTGAAGCCCCTGGCCTCGTTGTCCCACTGTGCTCGCCGTCGCCTCCCGCTACTGTCGTGCCGCCCCGCCTCCACCGCAGCTCCTCGCCCCCTCCCGCTACTGTCGCGCCGCCCCGCCTCCGCCGCTGGCTGCTGCCGCTAGCCTCCCGCACCGCCCACTCCTCGCACCCCGGAGCCGCCACCAGCGCCCGTGGACCCCCTCTCTCTCTGCTC
>NC_041392.1:379292673-379299893 GCF_002162155.2 Triticum dicoccoides | reverse complement strand
CGTTCCGCTGCTGACCCTGGCCGCCTCTAGCGCCCGGCGCCGGTGCCCAGCCATGCCCGCGCAGCTTCCGCCTGGGTCGGGCGCTCACGAGCCCCTGCGCCCATAACCGTCACCCGCACCCCGTTAAGGCCCTGTGGACCACTAACTAGGGGGCCCGCGCCCCTGGAACGAAAACGTTTAAAAAAGATAAAATAATAATGATAATAAAATTTAATTAATTAGTTAACTAAATTATTAACTTAAAATAATCCTGATTAGTTCAATTACCCTAACAACTACTTAAACTAATTAAACTGTTAGTTAGTCCATGTTTCAATGACAGTAGGGACCCACTGGTCAATTTGACCAGTCAACGGTCAATGCCGACTAGGCTGTTGACTTTGACTGGCCCCACCAGTTAGTCTGTGCTAACTGGGAAGTTGACCAAGTCAACTGGGCCTACTAGTTAGCCACACAAGCCCTTCTATGGGTACACTTCTGTGTACCCATAGCAATTTAACATTTAATTTTTGAATTAAAACAATTTCGAAAAATATTTAAAACTTTAAAAATTAATATAAAATAATCCGTAACTCGGATTAAAATACTTTGTACATGAAAGTTGCTCCAAACAATGAGACGAATCAGGATACGTAGCCCGTTCGTCCGCAACACATCCCTAGCATGTGAACATGCAACTTTCCCCCTCCGGTTCATCTGTCCGAAAACATGAAACACCGGGGATACTTTCCCGGTTGTTTCCCCCCTTCGCTGGTATCACCTCCTACTGCGTTAGGACACACCTGGCACCGTTACTTGTCATGTCATGCATCGATATGCATCTGTTTGCATTGTATTCATTGTTTCTTTCCCCTCTTCTCTCCGGTAGACTACGAGACTGACGTCACTGTCGGTGCCTCGATCGACTACGTTATTGACGACCCCTCCTTGCCAGAGCAACCATGCAAGCCCCCCCTTGATCAACCCGATATCGCCTACTCTTCTCTCTACTGCTTGCATTAGAGTAGTGTAGCATGTTACTGCTTTCCGTTAATCCTATTCTGATGCATAGCCTGTCTTTGCTACTACTGTTGTAACCTTTACATGCAATCCTAAATGCTTAGTATTGGATGCTAGTTTACCATCAGTGACCCTACATTCTTGTCCGTCTGCCATGTTATACTACCGGGTCGTGATCACTAGGGAGGTGATCACGGGTATATACTATATATCTTATACATCATACATTTAATGACTAAAGACGGGTCGGCTCATAGAGTACCCGCGAGTGATTCACGGATTGGGACCGAAAGGACATTTATCCTGACGGCCCTCTGAGTGTTCCTTTGTGGAGGAGCGACATGGCAGGTTGAGACCACCTAGGTGAGAGGTGGGCCTCGCCCTGGTCGGCGTCTGCGGTTACATCAATTAACACGCTTAATGAGATCTTGGTATTTGATCTGAGTCTGGCCACTGGCCTATATGCACTAACCAACTACGCGGGAACAGTTATGGGCACTCGACGTCGTGGTATCAGCCGAAGCCTTCATGACGTCAGCGACTGAGTGGCACGCACTGGATTGGACCGTAAGCCTATGCTTGTATTAAGGGTGCTAGGTCTGCTTCCGGCCGCGTACGCAATGTGCAGGTGTGTAATGGGCGATGGGCCCAGACCCCTACGTGCATAGGATTTAGACCAGCGTGCTAACCTCTCTGTTGTGCCTAGGTGGGGCTGCGACGTGTTGATCTTCCGAGGCCGGGCATGACCCAGGAAAGTGTGTCCAACGAGAGGGATCGAGCATGTTGGGAAATATGGTGCACTCCTACAGGGAAGTTTATCTATTCGAATAGCCGTGCCCCTCGGTAAAAGGCCGACCCGAAGTTGTACCTTGACCTTATGACAACTAGAATCGGGTACTTGATAAAACACACCTTTTCAAGTGCCGGATACAACCGGTGATCGCTCTCTAACAGGGCGATGAGAGGATCGCCGGGTAGGATTATGCTATGCGATGATACTTGGTTAACTTACCATCTACTCTCTTCTACTGCTTCAAGATGGAGGCTGCCAGAAGCGTAGTCTTCGATAGGACTAGCTATCCCCCTCTTATTCTGGCATTCTGCAGTTCAGTCCACATATACTACCCCTTTCATTTGATACCAATGCATATGTAGTGTAGTTCCTTGCTTGCGAGTACTTTGGATGAGTACTCACGGTTGTTTTGCTCCCCCCTTTTCCCTCTTTCTATACCTGGTTGTTGCGACCAGATGTTGGAGCCCAGGAGCCAGACACCACCATCGATGACGACTACTACTACACTGGAGGTTCCTACTACTACGTGCAGGCCGCCGCCGATGACTAGGAATAGTTTAGGAGGATCCCAGGCAGGAGGCCTGCGCCTCTTTCGATCTATATCCCAGTTTTTGCTAGCCATCTTATGGCAACTTGTTTAACTTATGTCTGTACTCAGATATTGTTGCTTCCGCTAACTCGTCTATGATCGAGCTCTTGTATTCGATCCCTCGAGGCCCCTGGCTTGTATTATGATGCTTGTATGACTTATTTTATTTTTAGAGTTGTGTTGTGATATCTTCTCGTGAGTCCCTGATCTTGATCATACATGTTTGCGTGTATGATTAGTGTACGATTGAATCAGGGGCATCACAAGTTGGTATCAGAGCCGACTGCCTGTAGGAATCCCCCTTCCAAAATCCTTGGTCATAGTTGAGTCTAGTCATTGAAAAAGTTTTTACTAACGTGGTTGTGCGACTTACGGGCCAACATCGCCATTGGGTGGTATTATAATCTTTTATTCCTCAACCTATACTCTGGGACTCTAATCTTTCTTCTATTCGGGTTAAAATGAATTTACTAACTCTGACTCTAGGTTCTCGTAACTACTTCTTCTCGGAGGGCCCTTATCACATAGGATCGCCTGCTGCACCGGAAGATTCTGAAGATACTCTATGATGTTCTCTCGAGACTTTGTGCCATCGCTTTTGCAATTACCTTCCATCGATAAACCCCTATAGATAATAACATACACTTGCCATTCATACAATCATTCCCCATTGGTCTTGTTATTACAAGATACCCCGAAGTTCTCTCCATTGTTCCGAAAATACTTTGAGCCTACTGCCTTGTAGTTTCTTGCCACATGAATACCCCCTACGAATAATTCCTCACACTTGTCGAGGATTTGTTCATTCCTAGTTGTTCAGGTGTTTCACAAAATTCTTTGAGATACTATTCGAATTTCCGAAAATTGTCAACAATCTCTTGCTCTTAAAATTCTTGCTTTCTTGCATTATGGTTAAATCCCATAAGTCTAGTAAATCTTTTGGCATCCTTTGTCACTCACTTTGAGTCCATTGATTCAATATTTCGCAAATGCTTGCAATCCTCAATCGGATCCTAGAATTCATCAATCCAGCTCAGATGTCACATTAAACATGAGCTAGATCTCGACCAATCAAATTGTCATCGATTGTACCCCTAAGCTTACTTCCATCCATAATCAGAGTGTTTGCTTCTGATCCTTTGATTTGGAAATCATAATTCCTTTTCATTTGAGCTTTGAATTAGTCAGCTGTTTCTATAATCGGATCCCTTGCATTCGTTCTTTTTCGGGTTGAGTACCGTTACTCACATTAGATCCTTTGAGGTCCGCTAGATCCTTTGGTGGATTATTATCCGACCATTCTTGCATATTCTCAAAACCTGGAGTTCTTTCCATGATACATAATGCCATTTGGTAAATCCTATTCTCTGATTTGGCCAACCATGCTCTGCTTTTGAGCTGGTGATATTTACTATTGAAAGTTGTGGTATATGTTTCTAAGATTCCTCGATGGGTTGAACATATACCTTCCTTAATTTGTGTGAACCCAAAATGTCTTCATGGGTCATAACCTTCTGGTATTCCGCCAGTTAAACTTTCAGACTCTAAACATTCTTAACTAAGAGCAGTAAATGAGAAGTTGTGTATTGGAGAAGTGGGAGTCGACCTTGAACCTTGCGTTCATGCCCAAGGACACGATGTTGATCTTATCATGGATGCTTCTTTTAAACCCTCTTTGGTATAAGTTCATCTTATATATGGGAATTGGTCTTTGGCAACTGTGGTTCCGACCATATTTTCTTCTTGATTCCTTTTCTCGGACAAGTTAGAGTACTTGCCTTCTGCAGATCAATACGCCTGCCCAACCTCTATTTTGATCTGCCTTCTTGTATTACCCCCATGGTATCTCGAGGATATATCTTATGAATTTCCGATGAAGTAGTAACTTCCCTGTCATAGTGACTCCACGGGTTCTGGGTTGTCGTCAACCGAGAACATCGATAAGTGAATCGATTCCGCACTCCGATACAATAACTCTAAGTAATTATCGTTGCTTATGAGTTTTATAATCCTTCAAGTCATTCCTAGCCTGATTGGCTATATCCTTATCATGCTAAATTTTAACTATGCAACCTGGTCCTTCTTCCCGAAGCACAATTTTTGAAGATGAGCTAAGCTTACGTCGACCTTCCTCATCATACCATTTCGTCTTGAATCGCAAGCTTGGTTTTGAGTTTGTGTCGTACCCGTGGTTCCAATAACCTTTTGCTTCATCATTCCTTTGACTTGATGTCATCGCCGATAGATTACATCTTCAGGTAATCTATCAAAAAATGTGTCGTGATCATCATCAACATTCAACATTTTCCTTTCCATTGATTTGTTTAACCTTCCTTGTGATCCATATGATCTAAGCAGTAATATTCTTCTGCTTATGCAAACACCTTGGTGTACAACCGTGTCAGTAAGACCCTATTGCTTTTGTCGATAGCATTCTGGTAATCACCGATGGACGAGAACTTTGCCTATTGGTCTGTCTCATTCAACGAGCAGGAAAATCGTTCTCTTCATCCCTCGCCCTTGGTATCGATACTGTTGCTGACATAACTGACATGCTACCCTCTGACATGCATTGCTAACATGACCGTGCAAGATGTTACCGCTCCTCCTACTTTTAATCTACATGGTGGTCCCATAACCCACAGTGCCACAGGATCGAAACCTCACTCTCCTATACCCCCTTGTTTCTAAAGTGATTCCTCACACGTGGCTTCGTGTGGTTGTGGAGAAGACAAAAAGAAGAAGATAGTCTCACATCAACTAGGCGTATCAATGGGCTATGGAGATGCCCATCAATAGATATCAATGTGAGTGAGTAGCAATTGCCATGCAACGGATTCACTAGAGCTATAAGTGTATGAAAGCTCAACAAAAGAAACTAAGTGGGTGTGCATCCAACTTGCTTGCTCACGAAGACCTAGGACAATTTGAGGAAGCCCATCATTAGAATATACAAGCCAGGTTCTATAATGTAAAATTCCCACTAGTTTATGAAAGTGACAACATAGGAGACTCTCTATCATGAAGATCATGGTGCTACTTTGAAGCACAAGTGTGAAAAAGGGTAGTAACATTGTCCCTTCTATCTTTTTCTCTCATTTTTTTATTTGGGCCTTCTTTCTTTTTTTCTTTTGGCCTCTTTTCTCCTTTTTTTATTTTTCGTCTGGAGTCTCATCCTGACTTGTGGGGGAATCATAGTCTCCATCATCCTTTCCTCACTGGGACAATGCTCTAATAATGATGATCATCACACTTCTTTTTACTTACAACTCAAGAATTACAACTCAATACTTAGAACAAAATATGACTCTATGTGAATGCCTCCGGCGGTGTACCGGGATATGCAATGGATCATGAGTGACATGTATGAAAGAATTATGAATGGTGGATTTGCCACAAATACGATGTCAACTACATGATCATGCATGGCAATATGACAATGATGAAGCGTGTCATAACAAACGGAACGGTGGAAAGTTGCATGGCAATATATCTCGGGATGGCTATGGAAATGCCATAATAGGTCGATATGGTGGCTGTTTTGAGGAAGGTATATGGTGGATGTATGATACCGGCAAAAGGTGTGTGGTAATAGAGAGGCTAGCAAATGTGGAAGGGTGAGAGTGTGTATAATCCATGGACTCAACATTAGTCATGAAGAACTCACATACTTATTGCAAAAATCTATTAGTTATCGAAACAAAGTACTACATGCATGCTCCTAGGGGGATAGATTGGTAGGAAAAGACCATCGCTCGTCCCCGACCGCCACTCATAAGGAAGGCAATCAATAAATCATGCTCCGACTTCATCACATAACGGTTCACCATACATGCATGCTACGAGAATCACAAACTTCAACACAAGTATTTCTCAAATTCACAACTAATCAACTAGCATGACTCTAATATCACCATCTCCATATCTCAAAACAATCATCAAGTATCAAACTTCTCTTAGTATTCAATGCACTTATATGAAAGTTTTTATTATGCCTAAAAGCAAATTGCCATGTTGTTCTAAAGGACTCCCAAAATAATATAAGTGAAGCATGAGAGATAAATTATTTCTATAAAATAAAACCACCATCGTGCTCTAAAAGATATAAGTTAAGCACAACGGCAACAACTATGTAGCTCAAAAGATATAAGTGAAGCACATGAGCAAAAACTATATACCTCAAAAGATATAAGTGAAGCACATAGAATATTCTAATAAATTCTGATTCATGTGTGTGTCTCTCAAAAGGTGTGTACAACAAGGATGATTGTGGCAAACTAAAAAGCAAAAACTCAAATCATACAAGACGCTCCAAGCAAAACACATACCATGTGGTGAATAAAAATATAGCTCCAAGTAAACTTACCGATGAACGAAGACAAAAGAGGGGATGCCTTCCGGGGTGTGACGCCCAGATAATTAAGCTACAGTAAACCTCTATTAATGATGCCACGTCACCATGGTTACTGTTGCTAATCTCGCGTTAGTTCGAGACCGATTCAAATTCAAATTCAAAATCAAATCAAACACTAAAAGTTTTCAAAAACTAAAACTAAAAAGTTCTAAATGTGACAAATAAATTCATGAGTAATAATGTAGGGGAAACCAACATTTCTTGTAATATTTTAATGCACTAAGACAACCAAAACAGAGGGCAAAATAATTAATTAAATGCCTTTTATAAACTTATAATAATATAAATAATTTAGGAGTGTGCCAAAATAATTGTGGCAGTGGACTAATTAGTAATAATAATTTAGGTGCTCGTCTGGTATTTTATAAAACTAACATAAAAGAAACTTCAAGTGAAAACAGTAAAGAAATAAAATAAATAAAAAG
>NC_041392.1:379284620-379292375 GCF_002162155.2 Triticum dicoccoides | reverse complement strand
GGACTGCCTTCCCGTCGTCGGTCGTCTCCGTCCTCCTCCTCGCCCCCATAGCCCCTGACCCTACAACCCCCGTGAGGACCTCCTCTTTCCTCCCTTCCCCGCGGTCACCGCGCTCGCTGGTTCATCCCGTGCATGAGCACGCACGCGCGTGGCCTCGTGCGCGCTCGTCCGTCGCCTCTCCGGCGCTGCTGCTGCCCGCACATGGCCGCACCCAGGCGCAGGTCTCCCGCATGCCACGCTCGCCCGCGACTTGCTGCTGCTACTGCACTGCTCCGCTGCATCGCACCGTCCTCGCGTCGTCCCGCGCTCCCGTTGCCCAGCTACGCCCGTGGCCGCGCCGCGCCTGGCCTTGTCCACCTGCAACCGCTCGCTGCACCTGGCCGCTTGCGCGCCCGCGGCCTCAACTGCCTCGCCGCCCCTCCCCTGCTGCTGTCGCGACTTCACCCACAGCCTACCGCCCGCGCTCGCCATCGTTGCCGCGCCAAGCCGCAGTCGCCGCCCGCTGCTGCAGTCGCGCCCTCAACCGCCCGCGCCTCCTCCGGCCTCCGCTCGCTGGCCCTGCCGCCAACCGCTGCCGACCCGCCCTGTCCCCTCACCCCGCCGCGCCTGCTTCGGCCGGCCGTGGCCGCCGGCCGCGCACCCTCGCAGCCATCTCCCGCGACCGGCACTGGCACCCTATCGCCCGTGCCCGTTCAAGCGGGTCCGCCCGCCCGTTACCCGTACCCAGCTCTCGTTAAGGCCCCTATGGGCCTATGAAAAAGGGGGCCCGCCCCCCAAAACATTAGAAAAAAAGATATAAAAAAGGATTTAAAATAATAATAAATAAAAATATTAATTATTTAATTAACTAAATTATTTAACATAATTAATTGTGTTTAATTAACCTAATCAATTAATTAAACTTAATTAATCCTACTTAATTAAACCCTAATTAACATGTTAGTCTATGATAGGTGGGTCCTACTGGACCCACAGTCCAACTTTGACTCTGATCAGCTAGGTTTGACCTGCTGACGTCATGGTGATGTCATGCTAACATCACCTTACACTGTTCTGGAAAATGTTTGATTTAAATAATAAAATAAATTTCAAAAATGCATAAAACTTTGATAAATCATAGAAAATAAACCGTAACTCGGATGAAAATACTTTGTACATGAAAGTTGCCCAGAACGATGAGACGAATCCGGATACACAGCCCGTTAGTCCGCCACACATCCCTAGCATAGCAAACACACAACTTTCCCCCTCCGGTTCACCGGTCCGAAAACGCGAAACACCGGGGATACTTTCCCGGATGTTTTCCCCCTTCGCTGGTATCACCTCCTACTGCATTAGGTCACCCCTGGCACCGCGTATCACCATGTTATGCTTTGTGTTGCTTTGATTGCTCTGTTATTTATTATGTTCCCCCTCCATTACTTCTTTCCGATAGACTCCAAGACTACTGTCGATGTCCGTGTGTTCAACTACATTAAAGATGACCTCTCTCTCTTGCCAGAGCAACCAGGCAAGCCCCCCCCCCTTGATCACCAGATATCGCCTATTCTTCTCTATACTGCTTGCATTAGATTAGTGTAGCATGTTACTGCTTTCAGTTAATCCTATACTGCTGCATAGCCTGTCCTTGCTACTACTTTTGTTACCTTTACCTGCTATCCTACTGCTTAGTATAGGATGCTACTGTTCCATCAGTGGCCCTACACTCTTGTCCGTCTGCCATGCTATACTACTGGGACGTGATCACTTCAGGAGGTGATCACGGGCATATACTATATACTTTACACTATTACATTACCGATGATACTATTTGGAGATGGGGGCTGAAGGGGTAGGTGGCTCCATCCAGGTAGTGGTGGGCCTGAGTTCCCGACGGCCCCCGACTGTTACTTTGACGCGGAGCGACAGGGCAGGTTGAGACCAACTAGGAGAGAGGTGGGCCTGGCCCTGGTCAGCGTTCGCGGTTACTTCAAAATAGCATGCTTAACAAGATCTGGGTATTTGATCTGAGTCTGGCTACTGGCCTATACGCACTAACCATCTACGCGGGGACAGTTATGGGCACTCGACATTGTGGTATCAGCCAAAGCCTTCATGACATCAGCGACTGAGCGGCGCGCACCGGGTTGGACCGCGTAACGCAACTTCCTTTGTAATGGAGGTTGCTAGGTCCCGCTCTCTGGCCGCCCACGCAACGTGCAGGTGTGCAATGAGCAATGGGCCTAGACCCCTACGCCATAGGATTTAGACCTGCGTGCTGACCTCTCTGTTGTGCCTAGGTAGGGTTGCGACGTGATGATCTTCCAAGGCCGGGCATGACCCAGGAAAGTGTGTCTGGCCAAATAGGATCGAGCGTGTTGGGAAATGTGGTGCACCCCTGCAGGGAAGTTGATCTATTCGAATAGTCGTGTCCCTTGGTAAAAGGACGACCCGGAGTTGTACCTTGACCTTATGACAACTAGAACCGGATACTTAATAAAACACACCCTTCCAAGTGCCAGATACAACCGGTGGTTGCTCTCTCACAGGGCGATGAGGGGAGGATCATCGGTTAGGGTTATGCTATGCGATGCTACTTGGTGAACTTACCATCTACTCTCTTCTTCTGCTGCAAGATGAAGGTTACCAGAAGCGTAGTCTTCGACAGGACTAGCTATCCCCCTCTTATTCTAGCTTTCTGCAGTTCAGTCCACATTTGATACCCTTATTCCATTTGATACCAATGCATACATATGTAGTGTAGCTCCTTGCTTGCGAGTACTTTGGATGAGTACTCACGGTTGCTTTGCACCCCCTTTTCCCCCTTTTCTCTACCCGATTGCTGCGACCAGACGGTGGAGCCCAGGAGCCAGACGCCACCGTCGACGACGACTACTACTACTTGGGAGGTGCCTACTACTACGTGCAGCCCGCTGACGACGACCAGGAGTAGTTTAGGAGGATCCCAGGCAGGAGGCATGCGCCTCTTTCGATCTGTATCCCAGTTTATGCTAGCCTTCTTAAGGCAAACTTGTTTAACTTATGTCTGTACTCAGATATTGTTGCTTCCGCTGACTCGTCTATGATCGAGCTCTTGTATTCGAGCCTTCGAGGCCCCTGGCTTGTAATATGATGCTTGTATGACTTATTTTATTTGTAGAGTTGTGTTGTGATATCTTCCCGTGAGTCCCTGATCTTGATCGTACATGTTTGCGTGTATGATTAGTGTACGATTGAATCGGGGCGTCACAAGTTGGTATCAGAGCCGACTGCCTGTAGGAATCCCCCTTCCACACTCCTTGGACGAAGTTGAGTCTAGTCGATGAAAATTGTTTTACTAACTTGGCTGTGCGGCCCCTGGGCCCACCTCGCCATCGGGTGTTATTAGGATATTTTATTCCTCGATCTATACTGTGGGACTCTGATCTCTCTTCTATTCGGGTTAAATGATTTTGCTAAAATCTAACTCTAGGTTCTCGTTACCACTTCCTTCCGGAGAAACCTTTCATTACGGATGATCGACTGCTTCAACAGAAGATTCTGACAATACTCTCCGATATTTTCTCGAGACCTTGTGCCTGTTGCTTTTGCATTTTCCTACCACCGAAAAATCCCTATGGATAAATACTTACACCTGTCTTTCTTACTTTTATTCCCAGTTGGTATTTTTATTACAAGATACCCAGAAATACTCATCGTTGTTTCGATAATCCTTTGAGCTTACTGCCTTGTTGTTCTTTGTCACCTGAATACCCCTACGGATAATTCTCGCACTTATCGAGTATCCGCTCATCCCCCAGTTGTTCATGTGTTTCACAATGGTCATCAAAATACTATCCGGTCCTCCAAAAATCCTTAGTAGCTTATTGCTCTGCAATACTTGTCTGCTTGCATGATGGATGCTTTCCGTATGTCTGGCAATATTCATTAGTATCCTTAGGCACCTTCATTCTGATCCCTTTGATTCAACATGAGTGTGAATGCACGCAATCATCAGTTGATCCTTTTAAATTATCTTTCTGTCTCAGACATGAGCTGGTTCTCAACAAATCCAGTTGCCGTCGATTGTACCCCTAAGGCTATTCAACTTATCCATCCCTAATTAGAACATTGCTTCTGATCCCTTGATTTGAAAATCATAATTCCTTTGCATTTGAGCTCTGGATTAGTTAGTTGTTTCCATAATCCAATGCCTTTGCATTGTTACTTCCTCTGGTTGTGTGCCGATGCTCACGTCAACTCTGTTATGGACCGGCAGATCCTTTAATGGATTTTATCCGATAGTGTCCTTCATATTCAATAACCTTGTGAGCCTTCCCTCGGATACATAATGCCTTTGGTAAATTGTATCATCTACTTTCTCAACCTTGCTCTACTTTCGAGCTTGTGATATTTACTCTTGAAACTTGTGGTATATGTTTCTAAGAAGCCCCTATGGGTTGAACATATGCCTTCTCTAAACTGTGTGAACTCGAAAGTTTTCACGAGTCATACACTTCTGGTATTTTGCCAGATAAAATTTTAACACTACAACTTCTTCGAAAGTGAGAAGTGAATGAAAGGTTATGCATTGGAGAAGTGGGAGTTGACCTTGAACTTTGTGTTCATGCCCATGGACACGATGTAGATCTTATCATTAAAGCTTCTCTTAAATTAAATTATTCCTTTGGTATAAGTTCATCTTATATCCGGGATCTAGCCTTTTGTAATCGTGGTTCCGACCATGTTCTACTTTAAATACCATTTCGCGTGCAAGTTTAAGCGTCTGTCTTCTGTAGAGCAATACCCCAGTCCAACCTCTACTTTGATCTGTCATCGAGTATTACCCCCTCTGGTATCTCGAGATTATCACGGAACTGCATAACTTCTTATGAGTTCTTCTTCAAGTATTATTTGACTTTCGCTGCATCAACATTTGACTTGATGTCATCGCCGACCGATTACATCTTCATGAAATCTCTCGACAAATGTGTCATGGTCATCAGCAACATCCTGAGCTCTTCCAAGATATATATCGAATTCTTGATGAGAAATACCATCCTCGCCGCTCAATGGTTTGTTTATCACCGACCACTTTATTGCCTTCCGTTCAACACAAACTTATTCGTGTTTTGTGTTATACCTTGAGATCCTTGCTATCCAGCATTTGTTCTTCTTTACCTTGGAATGTTACCACCTTTTATGTCAAGAATGTCATGGTAATTTTACCACCTCTTGAGAATTCTTGATATAGTAATATCTCTCGCCTTTTGCGTTCATTTCTTGGTCTCCGTGTTGTTTCTATCCGGAATACCGACAAATGGTCTGTGATGTGTAAATTCTAAACTTCTAGCAACCCTATTACTTTGAAGTTATTGGTCTATAGTTTCATTCTAAGTTTATTGCTTATTGAATCATCATTCGAACATTGATCGTGCTACCTAGTCCAGATTCCTGGGTGCACCCTTCTATCATTGTTTAGTTGTGTATGTTTCCCTCGAGCAAACATCATTATATCATTTGATCTGACAAATGATATTTCCTTGTTCACATAATTGTGGAAATCAATTCTTTGGAAATCTCGATGATTTGTTGCTGAGCCTATCAGCCACCTCCTCATCCTCTCCTTGGTTTACTGATGAACTCTTGTTTCAGAGCTCACTTCCATAGATCATTTCTGAGAATCTCACAATGTCATCTCGTCAAATTGTGTTGCACCTTTTCTTCTCAGGCATCCTGAGTCTGAGGTATCCTGACACCAATCAAATCTGAATCTCGGTCAGACATGATGGTTGGAACATATTTCCAAGAGTTATAACGTTGGTCTTTATATGACCCGGTTAGGTGGTGTCATACCTAGCCCACCTGGCCGGAGGCCCTATTGTTATAGTTCCCTTTTAGCAATGTTAGCCATTCTTCCATGAGGAAACTGTAAGACTTATTCCATAAGTTGTTCCTGATGGATCCTTTGTGTATCCAAGGTCTGACCTTTGCTTGAAGACCATGTCAATGCTATCTCGAAGCATGTCACTGGTACTCTGATTTTCAACAAGAACATTTGAAGCCCAATGTTAAATGTTTCCTGCTCAATTATCCAAACACCGTTGTATGTGTAATGTCATGAAATTCCTCTCCCCTTACCTAAAAGGGTTTTCTACGTTATATCCTGTCATGGATATCATGCTCTGCTTGTCCTTGGGAAGGATATACCCCTGGAATATGTGTTTCAACACATTTTCCTTTCCATTGTTCTGTTTAATCTGATAATCATATTTTCCTTTCCATTGGTTTGTTTGAGCTTTTCTTGTGATCTATATAATCTAAGCAGTAATAATTCACTGCTTATGTAAACACCTCAATGTACAACTCTGTCAGTGAGACCCTGTTTCTACTGTTGATGACATTCCGGTAACCGCCGATGGACGAGAACTTTGCCTAATGGCCCGCCTCGTTCAACGAGCAAGAAAATGGTTCTCTTCGTCCCTCGCCCTTGGTACCGATGTTGTTGCCGACATAACCGATGGACTGTCCTCTAACATGCCTTGCTTACATGATCATGCAAGATGTCACCACCCTTCCTACTTTTAACCCACATGATGGGCCCATAACCCACCGTTCCACAGGACTGAAACCTGACTCTCCTGTACAACCCTGTTTCTAATGGTTATTCCCCATGCTTGGCTTCGTATTTAATTCACGGCCCACCTTCCTAGTTCTCTATTCTGGTATCAGACGCAATACTTACTCTCGCTACTCTGAACCCCTTTCTCACTCTGGTTCAGACTTCGAGCAACTATCTATCCGCTTGGAACCTCTTATTGTACCTTCGTACCTTACTCTCGATGTATCTTATATGTTCAACTCGAGAGATAATCTTATGCTCATTCATGGGTTAACCCCAGATTGTTTCCCTCCTAAGAATTATGTCGTAGCCAAGCTGCCCTTTACCTATTCGTAAGTACGTTGAAGTTCCCAAAAAAAGAGGACGACTTCACCATGATGACCCGAAACAGAGGAAGGAAGACGTCAAGGTAATGGATCGGCCTCTTCGAGAAGAGCAACCAAGGCCGAGCAGCTCCGTTAGAATTTCGTAACCAGAACCTTCCCCCTTTACTCCGCCTCTTAAATCTCGGGACAAGATTTCTTGTAGTGGAGGAGAATTGTGACGCCCGGATAATTAAACTACAGTAAACCTCTGTTAATGATGCCACGTCACCACGGTTACTGTTGCTAATCTCGCGTTAGTTCGAGACCGATTCAAATTTCAAATTTAAAATCAAATCAAATAGTAAAAGTTTTCAAAAACTAAAACTAAAAAGTTCTAATGTGACAAATAAATTCATGAGTAATAATGTTGGGGAAACCAACATTTCTTGTAATATTTTAATGCACTAAGACAACCAAAACAGAGGGCAAAGTAATTAATTAAATGCCTTTTATAAAGTTATAATAATATAACTAATTTAGTAGTGTGCCAAAATAATTGTGGCAGTGGACTAATTAGTAATAATAATTTAGGTGCTCATCTGGTATTTTATAAAACTAACATAAAAGAAACTTCAAGTGAAAACAGTAATGAAATAAAATAAATAAAAAGAAAAGGTCTAAACAAAAACAAAACAAAAAAGGAGAAAAGGAAGAAAGACCCCCCCCCCCGCGCTGAGCCTCGGCCCAGCTGGCCATCCAACCGGGTCGGCCCACCTAACCCCTCCATAACCCCCCCACCGACTGAACCCTAGCGGTTCACCCCCCACTCCCCCGTTCTCCTCTCCCCACCCCGTCTGGATCGAGATCGAG
>NC_041392.1:379270656-379284433 GCF_002162155.2 Triticum dicoccoides | reverse complement strand
ACCCTACAACCCCCGTGAGGACCTACTAATTCCTCCCTTCCCCGCGGTCACCGCGCTCGCTGGTTCGTCCCGTGCACGAGCACGCACGCGCGTGGCCTCGTGCACGCCCGTCCGTCGCCTCTCCGGTGCTACTGCTGCCTGCACCTAGCCGCGCCCAGGCGCCCGTCTCCCGCACGCCACGCTCGCCCGCGACTTGCTGCTCCTACTGCACTGCTCCGCCGCGTCGCACCGTCCTCGCGCCGTCCCGCACTCCCGCTGCCCGCCTACACCCGTGGCCGCGTCGCGCCTGGCCTTGTCCACCTGCAACCGCTCGCTGCACCTGGCCGCTTGCGCGCCCGCGGCCTCAACTACCTCGCCGCCCCTCCCCTGCTGTTGCCGCGGCTTCACCCGCAGCCTACCGCCCACGCTCGCCGTCATTGCCGCGCCAAGCCGCAGTCGCCGCCAGCTGCTACAGTCGCGCCCTCAACCGCCCACGCCTCCTCCGGCCTCCGCTCGCTGGCCCTGCCGCCCACCGCTGCCGGCCCGCCCTGTCCCCTCACCCTACCGCGCCTGCTTCGGCCGGCCGTGGCCGCCGGCCGCGCACCCTCGCGGCCATCTCCCGCGACCAGCGCTGGCGCCCTGGCGCGCCCCATCGCCCGTGCCCGTTCGAGCGGGTCCGCCCGCCCGTTACCCATACCCAGCGCCCGTTAAGGCCCCTATGGACCTATGACAAAGGGGGGCCACCCCCCAAAACATTAGAAAAAAAGATATAAAAAAGGATTTAAAAAATATTATTAATTATTTAATTATCTAAATTATTTAACACAATTAATTGTGTTTAAATAACCTAATTAATTAATTAAACTTAATTAATCCTACTTAATTAAACCCTAATTAACATGTTAGTCTATGACAGGTGGGTCCCACTGGACCCACAGTCCAACTTTGACTCTGATCAGCTGGGTTTGACCTGCTGACGTTATGGTGATGTCATACTGACATCACCTTACACTATTCTCGATAATGTTTGATTTAAATAATAAAATAAATTTCAAAAATGCATAAAACTTTGATAAATCATAGAAAATAAACCGTAACTCGGATGAAAATACTTTGTACATGAAAGTTGCTCAGAACGACGAGACAAATCTGGATACGCGGCCCGTTAGTCCGCCACGCATCTCTAGCATAGCAGACACGCAACTTTCCCCCTTCGGTTCACCGGTCCAAAAATGCGAAACACCGAGGATACTTTCCCGGATGTTTTCCCCCTTCGCCGGTATCACCTCCTACTGTGTTAGGTCACCCCTAGCACCGCGTATCATGATGTTATGCTTTGTGTTGCTTTGATTGCTCTGCTATTTATTATGTTCCCCCTCCTTTACTTCTTTCCGGTAGACTCTGAGACTACTGCCGATGTCCGTGTGTTCAACTACATTGAAGATGACCCCTCTCTCTTGCCAGAGCAACCAGGCAAGCCCCCCCCCCCTTGATCACCAGATATCGCCTATTCTTCTCTATACTGCTTGCATTAGATTAGTGTAGCATGTTACTGCTTTTAGTTAATCCTATACTACTACATAGCATGTCCTTGATACTACTGTTGTACCTTTACCTACTATCCTACTGCTTAGTATAGGATGCTATTTTCCATCAGTGGCCCTATACTCTTGTCCGTCTGCCATGCTATACTATTGGGCCATGATCACTTCGGGAGGTGATCACGGGCATATACTATATACTTTACACTATTACATTACCAGTTATATTGTTTGGAGATGGGGGCTGAAGGGGCAGGTGGCTCCATCCAGGTAGTGGTGGGCCTGAGTTCCTGACGGCCCCCGACTGTTACTTTGAGGCGGAGCGACAAGGCAAGTTGAGACTACCTAGGAGAGAGGTGGGCCTGGCCCTGGTCGGCGTTCGCGATTGCTTCAAAATAACATGCTTAACGAGATCTGGGTATTTGATATGAGTCTGGCTACTGGCCTATACGCACTAACCATCTACACGGGGACAATTATGGGCACTCGACGTCGTGGTATCAGCCGAAGCCTTCGTGAAGTCAGCGACTGAGCGACGCGCGCCGGGTTGGACCGCGTAACGCAACTTCCTTTGTAATGGGGTTGCTAGGTCTGCTCTCCGGCCGCCCACGCAACATGCAGGTGTGCAATGGGCGATGGGCCCAGACACCTGCACCATAGGATTTAGACCGACGTGCTGACCTCTCTGTTGTGCCTAGGTAGGGCTGCGACGTGTTGATCTTCTAAGGCCAGGCATGACCCAGGAAAGTGTGTCCGGCCAAATGGGATCGAGCGTGTTGGGAAATGTGGTGCACACCTGCAGGGAAGTGGATCTATTCGAATAGCTGTGTCCCTCGGTAAAAGGACGACCCGGAGTTGTACCTTGACCATATGACAACTAGAACCAGATACTTAATAAAACACACCCTTCCAAGTGCCAGATACTACCGGTGGTCGCTCTCTCATAGGGCGACGAGGGGAGGATCATCGGTTAGGGTTATGCTATGCGATGCTACTTGGTGAACTTACCATCTACTCTCTTCTTCTGCTGCAAGATGGAGGTTACCAGAAGCGTAGTCTTCGACAGGACTAGCTATCCCCCTCTTATTCCGGCTTTCTGCAGTTCAGTCCACATATGATACCCTTATTCCATTTGATACCAATGCATACATATGTAGTGTAGCTCCTTGCTTGTGAGTACTTTGGATGTGTACTCACGGTTGCTTTGCACCCCCTTTTCCCCCTTTTCTCTACCCGATTGCTGCGACCAGACGGTGGAGCCCAGGAGCCAGACGCCACCATCGGCGACGACTACTACTACTCGGGAGGTGCCTACTACTACGTGCAGCCCGCTGACGACGACCAGGAGTAGTTTAGGAGGATCCCAGGCAGGAGGCCTGTGCCTCTTTCGATCTGTATCCCAGTTTGTGCTAGCCTTCTTAAGGCAAACTTGTTTAACTTATGTCTGTACTCAGATATTGTTGCTTCCGCTGACTCGTCTATGATCGAGCTCTTGTATTCAAGCCTTCGAGGCCCCTGGCTTGTAATATGATGCTTGTATGACTTATTTTATTTGTAGAGTTGTGTTGTGATATCTTCCCGTGAGTCCCTGATCTTGATCATACACGTTTGCGTGTATGATTAGTGTACGATTGAATCGGGGCCGTCACACGGGGCATCCCCAAGCTTAGGCTTTTTGGTATCCTTGGATTTACCTTGGGGTGCCTTGGGCATCCCCAAGCTTAGGCTCTTGCCACTCCTTGTTCCATAATCCATCAAATCTTTACCCAAAACTTGAAAACTTCACAACACAAAACTTAACAGAAAATCTCATGAGCTCCGTTAGCGAAAGAAAACAAAACACCACTTCAAGGTACTGTAATGAACTCATTCTCTATTTATATTGGTGTTATACCTACTGTATTCCAACTTCTCTATGGTTTATAAACTCTTTTACTAGCCATAGATTCATCAAAATAAGCAAACAACACACGAAAAATAGAATCTATCAAAAACAGAACGGTCTGTAGTAATCTGTAACTAACGCAAACTTCTGCAGCCCCAAAAATTCTAAAATAAATTTCTGTACGCGAGGAATTTATCTATTAATCATATTCAAAAAGAGTTAACTAAATAGCACTCTCCAATGAAAAATTGCAGCAATTCTCGTGAGCGCTGAAGTTTCTGTTTTTTTACAGCAAGATCAAAAAGACTTTCCCCAAGTCTTCCCAACGGTTCTACTTGGCACGAACACTAATTAAACACAAAAAATACAACCAAAACAGAGTCTAGATAAATTATTTATTACCAAACAGGAGCAAAAAGCAAGTAATAAAAATAAAATTGGGTTGCCTCCCCACAAGCGCTATCGTTTAACGCCCCTAGCTAGGCATAAAAGCAAGGATAGATCTAGGTATTGACATCTTTGGTAGGAAATCCATAAGTGGCTCTCATAATAGATTCATATGGTAATTTTATTTTATTTTTAGGTAAGTGTTCCATGCCTTTCCTTAATGGAAATTGGAATTTATTATTCTCTTCCTTCATATCAATAATTGCACCAATCGTTCTAAGGAAAGGTCTACCAAGAATAATAGGACATGAAGGATTGCAATCTATATCAAGAACAATCAAATCTACGGGCACATAATTCCTATTTGAAAAAATAAGAACATCATTAATCTTTCCCATAGGTTTCTTAATAGTCGAATCCACAAGGTGGAAGTTTAAAGAACAATCATCAAATTCACGGAAACCTAGCAAATCACACAAAGTTTTTGGGATTATGGAAACACTAGCACCCAAATCACACAAAGCATAGCATTCATGATCTTTAATTTTAATTTTAATAGTAGGTTCCCACTCATCATAAAGATTTCTAGGGATAGAAACTTCCAACTCAAGTTTTTCTTCATAAGATTGCATCAAAACATCAACGATATGTTTAGTAAATGCTTTATTTTGACTATAAACATGAGGAGAATTTAGCGCGTATTGCAACAAGGAAATACAATCTATCAAATAGCAATTATTATAATTAAATTCCTTGAAATCCAAGATAGTGGGTTCGTTGTTATTTAAAGTTTTGACCTCTTCAATCCCACTTTTAACAATTTTAGCATCAAGATCTAAAAACTCCGAATTTTTGGGATGCCTTCTAACTAAAGTTGACTCATCTCCAGTCCCATCATTATCAAGATTAATATTTCAAAGCATAGATTTAATTGGGGACACATCAATCACTTTTAGATCTTCATCCTTATTATCATGAAAACTAGAAGAACACGCTTTTATGAAGCAATCTTTTTTAGCACGCATCCTAGCGGTTCTTTCTTTGCACTCATCAATGGAAATTCTCATGGCTTTGCGAGACTCATTGATATCATGCTTAGGTGGAATAGATCTAAGTTTCAAAGAATCAACATCAAGAGAAATTTTATCCACGTTCCTAGCCAACTCATCAATCTTAAGCAATTTTTCTTCAATCAAAGCATTGAAACTCTTTTGCGAACTAATAAATTCTTTAATACTAGATTCAAAATTAGAGGGCATCTTATTATAATTTCCATAAGAATTGTTGTAGGAATTACCATAATTATTAGAGGAATTATTAGGAAACGACCTAGAATTAAAATTACCTCGATACGCATTGTTACCAAAATTGTTCCTACCAACAAAATTCACATCCATAGATTCATTATTATTCTCAATCAAAGTAGACAAAGTCATATCATTAGGATCAGTAGGAGCACTCTTATTAGCAAACAATTTCATAAGTTCATCCATCTTTCCACTCAAACATTAATCTCTTCAATTGCGTGCACCTTTTTACTAGTAGATCTTTCGATGTGCCATTGAGAATAATTAACCATAATATTATCTAGGAGTTTAGTAGCTTCTCCTAAAGTGATTTCCATAAAAGTGACTACCGCTTTCGAATCTAAAAGATTTCTAGAAGCAAAGTTCAATCCGGCATAAATTTTTTGTATAATCATCCATAAATTCAAACCATGTGTAGGGCAATTACGTATCATTAATTTCATCCTCTCCCAAGATTGTGCAACATGCTCATGATCAAGTTGCTTAAAATTCATAATAATGTTTTTAAGAGAGATGTTCTTAGCGGGAGGAAAATACTTAGAGATAAAAGCATCTTTGCACTTATTCCATGAATCAATACTATTTTTAGGCAAAGACGAAAACCAAGCTTTAGCACGATCTCTAAGCGAAAACGGAAATAGCTTAAGTTTAACAATATCATTATCCACGTCTTTCTTCTTTTGCATATCACACAAATCAACAAAGTTGTTTACATGGGCAGCGGCATCTTCACTAGGAAGGCCAGAAAACGGATCTTTCATGACAAGATTCAACAAAGCAGTATTAATTTCACAAGATTTAGCATCGGTAAGAGGAGCAATCGGAGTGCTAATAAAATCATTATTGTTGGTATTGGCAAAGTCACACAATTTAGTATTATCTTAAGCCATCGTGACAAGCAAGCAATCCAACACACAAACAAACAAGCGAAGAAGCAAAAGAGGCAAATTGAAAAGGAGAAGGGGAACGGAAAAAGGGGCGAAATGAAACGGCAAGGGTGAAGTGGGGGAGAGGAAAACAAGAGGCAAATGGCAAATAATGTAATGCGAAGGATAAGAGTTGTGATGGGTACTTAGTATGTCTTGACTTAGCGTAGATCTCCCCGGCGACGGCGCCAGAAATCCTTCTTGCTACCTCTTGAGCACTGCGTTGGTTTTCCCTTGAAGAGGAAAGGGTGATGCAGCAAAGTAGCGTAAGTATTTCCCTAAGTTTTTGAGAACCAAGGTATCAATCCAGTAGGAGACCACGCGCGAGTCACCTCGTACCTACACAAACAAATAAGAACCTCGCAACCAACGCGATAAAGGGGTTGTCAATCCCTTCACGGCCACTTGCAAGGGTGAGATCTGATAGAGATAATAATAATAAGATAAATATTTTTGGTATTTTCATGATATAGATTGAAAGTAAAGATTGCAAAATAAAATAGATTGGAAACTTGTATGATGGAGAATAGACCCGGGGGCCATAGGTTTCACTAGTGGCTTCTCTCAAGATAGCATAAGTATTACGGTGGGTGAACAAATTACTGTCGAGCAATTGTAGAAAAGCGAATAATTATGAGAATATCTAGGTATGATCATGTATATAGGAATCACATCGGAGACAAGTAGACCGAAACGATTCTGCATCTACTACTATTACTCCACACATCGATCGCTATCCAGCATGCATCTAGAGTATTAAGTTCATAAGAACAGGGTAACGCCTTAAGCAAGACGACATGATGTAGAGGGATAAACTCATGCAATATGATGTAAACCCCATATTTTTATCCTCGATGGCAACAATACAATATGTGTCATTCCTTTCTGTCACTGGGATCGAGCACCGCAAGATTGAACCCAAAGCTAAGCACTTCTCTCATTGCAATAAAGATCAATCTAGTAGGCCAAACCAAACTGATAATTCAAAGAGACTTGCAAAGATAAAGCAATCATACATAAAATAATTCAGAGGAGATTCAAATATTGTTCATAGATAAACTTGATCATAAACCCACAATTCATGGATCTCGATAAACACACCGCAAAAGAAGATTACATCGAATAGATCTCCAAGAGAATCGAGGAGAACTTTGTATTGAGATCCAAAGAGAGAATAAGCCATCTAGCTACTAGCTATGGACCCGAAGGTCTGAAGTAAACTACTCACACATCATCGGAGGGGCCATGGAGTTGATGTAGAGGCCCTCCGTGATCAATGCCCCCTCCGGCGGAGCTCCGGAAAAGGCCCCAATATGGGATATCTTGGGTACAGAAGGTTGCGGCGGTGGAAATAGGGTTTCGTGGTGCTTCTCGATGTTCTCGGGGTATATGGATATATATAGGAGGAAGAAGTAGGTTGGTGGAGCAACGAGGGGCCCACGAGGGTGGAGGGGGCGCCCAAGGGGGTAGGCGCGCCCCCCTGCCTCGTGGCCTCCTCAATTGTTTCATGACGTCCACTCCAAGTCCCCTGGATCATGTTTGTTCCAAAAATAACGCTCCCGAAGGTTTCATTCCATTTGGACTCCGTTTGATATTCCTTTTCTGCGAAACACTAAAATAGGCAAAAAACAACAATTTGGGCTGGGCCTCCGGTTAATAGGTTAGTCCCAAAAATAATATAAAAGTGTAAAATAAAGCCCATTAACATCCAAAACAGATAATATAATAGCATGGAATAATCAAAAATTATAGATACGTTGGAGACGTATCACCTACCTTGGAGTATTACCATCTTATATATCAAGAATGTTGTGAGAATTTCACTACCTCTTAAAGAATTCTTGATACGAGTGATACATCTCACCGTCTACATTTAGTTCTTGGTCCCCGTGTTGTTTTTAACCGAAGTACCCACAAATGGACTGTAATGTGTAAAATTCAAAACTTCCAGCAACCCTATTGCTTGTAAGTTAATGAACAATAGTTTCATTCCTTGTGTATTGGTTATCGAATCACCATTCTAACATTGATCATGCTACCTAAGCCCATATTTCGGGTGCACCCTTCAACCAATGTTTACTCGTGGATGTTCTCCTCGGGCATACATCATTATATCATTTGATCTGACAAATGTTATCTCCTTGTTCACATAATTATGGAAATCCATCTTTTTAGGAATCTCGATGAGTTGTCGCCAAGTCCGTCGGCCACCTCCTCATCATCTCCTTGGTTTAATGATGAACTCATGATTTGGGACTTGCTTCCATAGTTCATTTCCCGAGAATCTGGTAGTACCATCTCGTCAAATTGTGTTGCACCCCTTCCTTCTCAGGCATCTAGAGTCTGAGGTATCCTGACACCAATCATATCTGAATCTCCCTTAGATATGATGGTTGGAACATATTTCCAAGAGTTATAACACTGGTCTTTTATGACCCGGTAAGGTGATGTCTTGCCTAGCATACCTGGCCGAAGGACCTATTGTTATAGTTTCCTTTTTAGCAAAGTTAACCATTCTTCCATGAGGAAATTGTAAGACTTATTCTATAAGTTGTTCCTAATGGATCCTTTGTGTATCCAGAGTCCGACCTTTGATTGAAGACCATGTCAAAGCTATCTCGAAGCATGTCGGTGGTACTCCGATCTTCAATAAGAATAGTTGAAGCAATGCTATCTTTTCTTTATCAGTTATCCAAAACACCATTGTATGGGTATTGTCATCAAATTCCTCTCCCCTTACCTAAATGGTTTCTACTTTCTATCCTGTCGTGGATATCTTGCTCTGCTAGTCCTTGGGAAGGGTATACCCCTGGTATATGTGTCAAACACATTTTCCTTTTCATTGTTCTGTTTGATCTGATGATCGCATTTTCCTTTCCATTGATTTGTTTAACCTTCCTTGTGATCCATATGATCTAAGCAGTAATATTCTTCTGCTTATGTAAACACCTTGGTGTACAACCGTGTCAGTAAGACCCTGTTGCATTTTTCGATAGCATTCTGGTAACCATCGATGGACGAGAACCATGCCTATTGGTCTGCCTCGTTCAACGAGCAGGAAAATCGTTCTCTTCATCCCTCTCCCTTGGTATCGATACTGTTGCTGACATAACTGACATGCTACCCTCTGACATGCATTGCTAACATGACCGTGCAAGATGTTACCACTCCTCCTACTTTTAATCTACATGGTGGTCCCATAACCCACAGTGCCACAGGATCGAAACCTCACTCTCCTATACCCCCTTGTTTCTAAAGTGATTCCACATCCGTGGCTTTGTAAGAACTTCACGAACCTCCTCCCGAAAGATCATCAATTCTGATATTAGACATAATACTTATTCCCATTGCTCTGAACCTGTTCACGCTCTGTGTCGGGCAATGAACGATTGCCTACCCAGTCAAAACTTCTTATTGCACTGTCTTACTTGCTCTCGATATTTTCTTAAGTTTCAGTTAGAGAGTTACTTTCCGCCACCTCCCCTGATGTTATCCACCAGTTAGTCAACCTTGCAGAGGTTCGTTCTCCCGGAATACCCACCCTTTATTCTTTCATAAGTATGATGGAGTTCCCGAAGAAAGGATGCCAACTTCATCATGATGACCTAAAGCAGAGAAATGAAGACATCAGTGAGAGGGATCAACATCTTGAGAAGAGCAACCAAGCCCAAGAAGACTCGTTAGAAATTCGTAACCAGAACATCTCCCCTCAACTCTACCTCTTAAATCTCGGGATGAGATTTCTTGTAGTGGAGGAGAATTGTGACGCCCGTATAATTAAGCTAGAGTAACCCTCTGCTAATGATGCCACGTCACCTTGATTGCTGTTGATAATCTCGCGATGACTCAAATCCCGTTCGAATTCAAATTTAAAATAAAGTTAAACAACAAAAGTTTTCAAATGTCAAAACTAAAATGTTCAAACTGTGGCTAATATTCAATTAATTAATTAGTTAACTAAATTAAATTAAATTAAATTAATCCTGATTAGTTTAATTACCCTAATAACTACTTAAACTAATTAAACTATTAGTTAGTCCATGTTTCAATGAAAGTAGGGACCCAATGGTCAATTTGACCAGTCAACGGTCAATGCCGACTAGGCTGTTGCCTTTGACTAGCCCCACCAGTCAGTCTCTGCTGAGTGGGCAGTTGACCAAGTTAACTGGGCCTACTGGTCAGCCACACAAGCCCTTCTGTGGGTACACTTCGGTGTACCCATAGCAATTTAACATTTAATTTTCGAATTAAAACAATTTAGGAAATGATTTAAAACTTTAAAAATTAATATAAAATAATCCGTAACTCGGATGGAAATACTTTGTACATGAAAGTTGCTTAGAACGACGAGACAAATCCAGATACGTAGCCCTTTAATCCACCACACATCCCTAGCATAGCGAACACACAACTTTCCCCCTCCGGTTCATTTGTCCAAAAACGCGAAACACCGGGGATACTTTCCCGGTTGTTTCCCTCCTTCGCCGGTATCACCTCCTACTGCGTTAGGACACACCTGGCACCGTTACTTGTCATGTCATGCATCGATATGCATCTGTTTGCATTGTATTCATTGTTTCTTCCCCTCTTCTCTCCAGTAGACTACGAGACTGACGCCGCTGCTGGCGCCCCGATCGACTACGTTGTTGACGACCCCTCCTTGCTAGAGCAACCAGGCAAGCCCCCCTTGATTGTGACGCCCCCGATTCAATCGTACACTAATCATGCACGCAAACGTGTACGATCAAGATCAGGGACTCACGGGAAGATATCACAACACAACTCTAAAAACATAAATAAGTCATACAAGCATCATAATACAAGCCAGGGGCCTCGAGGGCTCGAATACAAGTGCTCGATCATAGACGAGTCAGCGGAAGCAACAATATCTGAGTACAGACATAAGTTAAACAAGTTTGCCTTAAGAAGGCTAGCACAAACTGGGATACAGATCGAAAGAGGCGCAGGCCTCCTGCCTGGGATCCTCCTAAACTACTCCAGGTCTCGTCAGCGGGCAGCACGTAGTAGTAGGCACCTCCGGTGTAGTAGGGGTCGTCGACGGTGGCGTCTGGCTCCAGGGCTCCAGCGTCTGGTTGCGACAACCAGGTAGAAGGGAAGGGGGAAAAGAGGGAGAAAAGCAACCGTGAGTACTCATCCAAAGTACTCGCAAGCAAGGAGCTACACTACATATGCACGGGTATATGTGTAAGGAGGCCATATCAGTGGACTGAACTGCAGAATGCCAGAATAAGAGGGGGATAGCTAATCCTGTCGAAGACTACGCTTCTGGCAGCCTCCGTCTTGCAGCATGTAGGAGAGAGTAGATTGAAGTCCTCCAAGTAGCATCTTCAAGTAGCATCGCATAGCATAACCCTACCCGGCGATCCTCCTCTCGTCGCCCTGTAGAAAAGCGATCACCGGGTTGTCTGTGGAACTTGGATGGGTGTGTTTTATTAAGTATCCGGTTCTAGTTGTCATAAGGTCAAGGTACAACTCCAAGTCGTCCTGTTACCGAAGATCACGGCTATTCGAATAGATTAACTTCCCTGCAGGGGTGCACCACATAACCCAACACGCTTGATCCCATTTGGCCGGACACACTTTCCTGGGTCATGCCCGGCCTCGGAAGATCAACACGTCGCAGCCCCACCTAGGCAAAACAGAGAGGCCAGCACGCCGGTCTAAACCTAAGCGCACAGGGGTCTGGGCCCATCGCCCATAGCACACCTGCACGTTGCGAGGGCGGCCGAAAGCAGACCTAGCCTAGTGGCGTTCCAGTCCAATTCGGCGCGCGCCGCTCCGTCGCTGACGTCTGAAGTGCTTCGGCTGATACCACGACGTCGGGATACCCATAACTACTCCCACGTAGATGGTTAGTGCGTATAGGCTCGTAGCCGACTCAGATCAAATACCAAGATCTCGTTAAGCGTGTTAAGTATCCGAGAACGGCGAACAGGGCCAGGCCCACCTATCTCCTAGGTGGTCTCAACCTGCCCTGCCGCTCCGCCACAAAGTAACAGTCGGGGGCCGTCGGGAACCCAGGCCCACCTCTACCAGGATGGAGCCACCTGCCCCTTCAGCCCCCATCTCCGAACAGTATCACAGGTAATGTAACTGTGTAAAGTATATCGTATATGCCCGTGATCACCTCCCGAAGTGATCACGGCCCAGTAGTATAGCATGGCAGACGGACAAGAGTGTAGGTTCACTGATGGAACACTAGCATCCTATACTAAGCAATTAGGATTGCGGGTAAGGTATCAATGACTGTAGCAACAATGACAGGCTATGCATCAGAATAGGATTAACGGAAAGCAGTAACATGCTACGCTACTCTAATGCAAGCAGTATAGAGAAGAGTAGGCGATATCTGGTGATCAAGGGGGGGCTAGCCTGGTTGCTCTGGCAAGAGAGAGGGGTCGTCAACTCCGTAGTCGAACTGGGCAGCAGCAGCGTCGGTCTCGTAATCTACCGAAGAGAAGAGGGGGAAGAAACAATAAATACAGTGCAAACATAAGCAAGACGACGCAAGACATGACAAATAGTGGTGCTAGGTGTGTCCTAACGCAGTATGAGGTGATGCTGGCGAAGGGGGAAATCATCCGGGAAAGTATTCCCGGTGTTCCGTGTTTTCGGGCAGAGGAGCCGGAGGGGGAAAGTTGCGAGTTTGATATGTTAGGGGTGTGTGGCGGACGAACGGGTTGCGTATCCGGATTCGTCTTGTCGTTCTGAGCAACTTTCATGTTGAAAATAATTTAATCCGAGTTACAGATTAAAAGATATGATTTTCTAAAGATTTTAATAATTTCTGGTATTTAATTAATTATTTAAATTAATTCGAAGATGTATTTATGACATCAGCATGATGTCATGCTGACATCAGCAGTCAACAGAGTTGACTGGCTCAAACTGACATGTGGGTCCAGTGGGACCCACCTGTCATACACTGTTTAGGTTAATTATGTCTTAGTTAAACTAATTACTATTTAATTAAACTAACTAGTTAATTAGATTAATTAAATATGATTAATTAACTTAATTAATTCACTTACTGATTAATTAATGTAATTATTATTTATTTATTTATTTTTAATTCTTTTTTTTAAAACGTTCTGGGGCTGGGGCCCCCATGTCATTGGCCAGAGGGGCCATAGCGGGTTACGGGCGCTGGGTGCTGGGTCACGGGCGTGCGGTTTTCGCCCGAACGGCGAGCGGTGCGGGGCTAGCGGCAGGGAGGCGGCGATGGGCAGCAGTGGAGGCAGGGCGGCGCTAAGCAGCCGCGGTGGCGGCAGGTGCAGCGGTGCGAGCGCCGGACGGCGCGAGCGCCGGACGGAGCTGCGGGACAGGGAGGAGGAGGACCGGGACGTGTGGGCATGGTGCGGTGTGGCGAGGGCGGCCCAGAGCATGAGCTCCGGCACGCGGGCGCTGCGGGGTGGGGGGGAAACGGCGCCGGCGACAGAGAAGGGAAGGAAGGGAGCTCACGGTGGGGAGTAGGGACCGTGGCAGTGGGCTCGACGGAGGTCGGGGGAAGTCCGACGAGGGAGATCCGGCGACGGGCGGCATTAGTCCGGCGACGACGGGGTCCCGAGCTCGTGCTCGTGGTCGAAGAGGAGGTAGTAGACGATAGCGCCGCGGGCGGAGAGGAAGGAGGCCGAGAGGAGCCGACGAGGACGAGGCGTGGTCGAGGCGGCGAAGGGGCTCCCGCGTCGAGCGGCGTCCCAGGCGGCGAGGTCGAGGTCCAGCGGCGGGGCG
>NC_041392.1:379262455-379270208 GCF_002162155.2 Triticum dicoccoides | reverse complement strand
TCAGTTAGGGTTAGGGGAAGTGGGGGGAGAGGGTAAGGGAGTGGGGGCGCGGCCGGTTGGGCCAGGTGGGCCGGCCTGAGGAGGTGGGCTGCCTGGTCCAGTGGGTGGGGGGTTCTCTCCTCTTTTTTTTTGGTTTTGCATTTTCTTTTCTTTTATCTATTTACTTTTCTGTTTTTAAATCATGTTAAGTTATTTAGGCATTTTATAAAAATGTGTTTACTACACCATAATTACCCTTGTAATATTCAGCACCGCCCGAACATTTTTGTTTCAACTTTTGGAAACTTTTGTTGTTTGACCTATTTTGAATTTAAATATTGAAACGGTTTCGAATCATCGCAAGGTTAGCAACAGTAACCGAGGTGACGTGGCATGATTAGCGTGGGATTACTGTAGCATGATTTTCCGGGCGTCACAATTCTCCTCCACTACAAGAAATCTCGTCCCGAGATTTAAGAGGGGTGTAAGGGGGAAAATTTTGATTACGAAACTAGCGGGTCTTCTCATCCTGGCTTGCTCTTCTCAAAGAGGCCGATCCAATACATGGATGTCTTCATTTCTCTGCTTTAAGTCATCATGATGAAGTCGGCGTCCTTCCTTCAGGAACTCCATCGTACTTACGAAAGAATAAAGGGTGGGCACTCCGGGAGAACAGACCTCTTCAAGGTCGACTATCTGGTCGGTAATATCGAGGAAGGTGGCGGAATTAACTCTCGAATTGAAACTTACAAAATAACGAGAGCAAAGTAAGGTGGTATCATGGGAAGTTTCGAGCAGGCAGGCGATCGTTCGATGCCTGGAACAGGGCGTGAAAAGGGGTTCAAAGCAAGTGGGAATAAGTATTGTGTCTGATACCAGAATAGAGCATTAGGAAGGTGACCCGTGAATTACATACGAAGTCAAGCGTGGGGAATAACTTTGGAAACCGGGGGTGTACAGGAGAGTCAGGTTTTGATCCTGTGGAACTGTGGGTTATGGGCCCACCATGTGGTTTAAAAGTAGGAAGGCGGTGATGTCTTGCACGATCATGCAAGTAAGGCATGTCAGAGGTTATCCTGTCAGTTATATGTCAGCAACTACATCGATACCAAGGGCGAGGGACGAAGAGAACCATTCTCCTGCTCGTTGAACGAGGCGGACCAATAGGCAAAGTTCTCATCCATCGGTGGTTACCGGAATGTCATCAACAATAGAAACAAGGTCTTACTGACAGAATTGTACACCGAGGTGTTTACCTAAGTAGGAGAAAACTACTGCTTACATCATATAGATCACAAGAAGGTTTAAACAATCCCAATGGAAAGGAAAAGTGATTGTCAGGTTTAAGCAGAACAATGGAAAGGAAAATGTGTTTAAACACATATTTCAAGGGTATATCCTTCCCAAGGACAAGCAGAGTAAGATATCCATGACAGGATATAATGTAGAAAACCCTTTAGAAACGGGGAGAGAAACTTCATGACATTACCCATACAACGGTGTTAGGATAAGTGATAAATAAAATTTAGCATCGTGCTTCAAATGTTCCAGTTGAAAATCGGAGTACCATTGACATGCTTCGAGATAGCATTGACATGGTCTTCAGGTGAAGATTAGACTTTGGAAACACGAAGGATCCATCAGGAATAACTTGTAGACTAAGTCTTACAATTTCCTCCAGGAAGAATGGTTATCCTTGCAAAAGAAATTATAACGATAGGTCCTCCACCCAGGGGGGGGTGCTAGGCATGACATCATGTTACCGGGTCACGTAGAGATCAATGTTACAACTCTTGGAAATATGTCCCAACCATCATATCTGACCGAGATTCAGATCCGATTGGTGTCAGGATACCTCAGACTCAGGATGTCCGAGAAGAAAAGGCGCAACACAAATCGTTGAAATGGCGTTGCAAGATTCTCGGGAAATGAACTATGGAAGCGGTTTCCTGAAACAATAGTTCATCATTAAACCAAGGAGGGGATGAGAAGATGGCTGATGGGCTCAGCGACAATCCATCGAGAATCCCAAACGGATGGCTTTCCACAATAATGTGAACAAGAAGATGACACTTGTCAATTCAAAAGATATAATGGGGTATGCTCGAGGAAAACATACCCAATTAAACATCAGTTGAAAGGTGCAACCGAAATGTGGGCTTATAGTAGCATGATCAACGTTAGAATGGTGGTTCAGCAACCGATAGGCTAAGAATGAATTATCGATCATTAACTTCAAAGCAATAGGGTTGCTAGAAGTGCAGAATCCAAGCAACACCGTTCACATGTGGGTACCCCGGTTGGAACCCACACAAGGACCAAGAAAGAATGGTGATGGTGAGAAGTATCATTATAGCAAGAATTTCTTAAGAGGTGGAGCAATCCTTACAGCATTCTTGACATCAAAGATGGTAATACTCCGCGGTAGATCATAACATAAGTTGGATAGCATGGAACTCAAGGTACAACACAAAACAAGAACAAGTTTTGTGTTGGAGGGAATGCAATAAAGTGGTCGATGAGAACAGGAATCATCGAGGGGCAAGGATGGTATTACCCATCATGAATTCAATTGAATTCCTGGAAGAGCTCATAAGGTTGATGATGATCACGACACAGTTGTCGAGAGATTTCATGTCGTTGTAATCAATCAGCAACGACATCAAGTCAAAGGAAAGACGAAGCAAGAGGTTATTGGAACCACAGTTATGACACAGACTCGAACTCAAGCTTGTTGTTTAAGGTGAAAGGGTATGACGAGGAAAATCGATGTAAGCTTAGCTATCGTCGCAAATTGGTGCTCCGAGAATCAAGGACCAGGTAGCACGGTTAGAATCATCACGTCAATGATATAGCCAAACAGGTTAGGAATGGCGTGATCGGGTTCAAACTCGTACTTATAGAAGCTTACTGAAGAGTTGTTGAACCGTAGTGCAGACTTGGTTCAGTTATCGGTGTCTTTGAGTGTTTAATAACTCCGAGCCCGTGAAAAATTGGGATCAGTCGGAAGGTAGCACTTGATGAAGAACTCATAAGAGGTTATGCAGTTCCATGATAATCTCGAGATACCAGGGGTAACACTCAACGACAGATCAAAGTAGAGGTTGGACTGGGGTAATGCTCTGCAGAAGACAAGTACTCTAACTTGTCTGAGAAATAGAATCAAGGGAGAACAACATGGTCGGAACCACGGTTGCGTAGGATCAATTCACAGATACCAGATGATATTTATCAAGAAAATAGTTATTATTACAAGAAGTTTCCATGATAGGATCTACATCGTGTCCATGGGCATGAACACAAAGTTCAAGGTCGACTCCCACTTCTTCAATGTATAACCTTCCATTCACTTCTCGCTTTGATAAAGGCATGGGTGTTGAAAGTTTTACCTGGTGAAATACCAGATGAGTACGACTCGTGAAAACTTCCGAGTTCACACATATAAAGGAAGGCATAGGTTCAACCCGGCAGGGTATCATGGAAACATATACCACAAGCTTCAATAGTAAATACCACCAGCTCGAAAGCAGAGCATGGTTGGCAAAAGGAAAGGATACAATTTACCAAAGGCATTATGTATCGGAGAAGGAACTCACAAAGTGATTAATTATGAAGGACACTGTCAGATAATAATCCAACAGTGGATATGGCGATCCACGATGGGGCTGATATGAGTTTCGATACCCAATCAGGGGAAGAAAGATTGCAAATGCATCGGTTTATAGAACAGTTGAATAGTTCAACGCTTAATTAGCAAAGTAATTATGATTTTCAAATCAAGGGATCAGGAGCAAATGCTCTGATCAAGAATGGATAAGCTGAATAGAATTAGGGATACAATCAACGACAATTGGACTGGTCGAGAACCAATTCCAGTTAAAAGAATGGCAGCTCAGCCGGAAAGGTAATTTATAAGGATCAATGATGATTGCGTGTATTCGCAAACATATTGAGTCATTAGACCCAAAATGATAATGACAAGGAATGTCAATAAGACTACGAGACTTATGGGATTAACCATAATGCGAGCAAGCAAGAATTTCAAGAGCCAAAGGCTCCAGAGGATTTTCGGAAGATCGAATAGTATTTAGACTTTTGTGAAACACATGAACAACTGGGGATGAGCGGACACTCGATAAGTGAGAGAATTATCCTTAGGGGTATTCAGGTGACAAAGAACAGCAAGGCGGTAAGCTCAAAGGATTATCGAAACAACAACGAGTGTTTCGAGGTATCTGGTAATAACAAGACCAACTGGGGATGAATGTAAGAATAATAACGGCAAGTAGTTATCCATAAGGGTTGACGGTGGAAGGGGAATTGCAAATGCGATGAACATAAGTTCTCGGGTTAACAGCGAAGAGTATCTTCAGGGTCTTCACGTGCCGCAGACGATCATCATTAATAAGGGGCTCTCCGGGTGAAAGTGATAACGAGATCCTGATGTTAGATTTAGCAAAAATCTTTTAACACGAATAGAAGAGAGATCAGAGTCCCAGAGTATAGGTCGAGGAATAAAAGATCCTAATACCACCCAATGGCGACGTGGGCCCGTAAGGCTCACAGCCATGTTAGTAAAAGTTTTGTAGTGACTAGACTCGACTTTGGCCAAGGAGTGTGGAAGGGGGATTCCTACCGGCAGTCGGCTCTGATACCAACTTGTGACGCCCCCGATTCAATCGTACACTAATCATGCACGCAAACGTGTACGATCAAGATCAGGGACTCACGGGAAGATATCACAACACAACTCTAAAAACATAAATAAGTCATACAAGCATCATAATACAAGCCAGGGGCCTCGAGGGCTCGAATACAAGTGCTCGATCATAGACGAGTCAGCGGAAGCAACAATATCTGAGTACAGACATAAGTTAAACAAGTTTGCCTTAAGAAGGCTAGCACAAACTGGGATACAGATCGAAAGAGGCGCAGGCCTCCTGCCTGGGATCCTCCTAAACTACTCCAGGTCGTCGTCAGCGGGCAGCACGTAGTAGTAGGCACCTCCAGTGTAGTAGGGGTCGTCGACGGTGGCGTCTGGCTCCAGGGCTCCAGCATCTGGTTGCGACAACCAGGTAGAAGGGAAGGGGGAAAATAGGGAGAAAAGCAACCGTGAGTACTCATCCAAAGTACTCGCAAGCAAGGAGCTACACTACATATGCACGGGTATATGTGTAAGGAGGCCATATCAGTGGACTGAACTGCAGAATGCCAGAATAAGAGGGGGATAGCTAATCCTGTCGAAGACTACGCTTCTGGCAGCCTCCGTCTTGCAGCATGTAGGAGAGAGTAGATTGAAGTCCTCCAAGTAGCATCTTCAAGTAGCATCGCATAGCATAACCCTACCCGGCGATCCTCCACTCGTCGCCCTGTAGAAAAGCGATCACCGGGTTGTCTGTGGAACTTTGATGGGTGTGTTTTATTAAGTATCCGGTTCTAGTTGTCATAAGGTCAAGGTACAACTCCAAGTCGTCCTGTTACCGAAGATCACGGCTATTCGAATAGATTAACTTCCCTGCAGGGGTGCACCACATAACCCAACACGCTTGATCCCATTTGGCCGGACACACTTTCCTGGGTCATGCCCGGCCTCGGAAGATCAACACGTCGCAGCCCCACCTAGGCAAAACAGAGAGGCCAGCACGCCGGTCTAAACCTAAGCGCACAGGGGTCTGGGCCCATCGCCCATAGCACACCTGCACGTTGCGAGGGCGGCCGAAAGCAGACCTAGCCTAGTGGCGTTCCAGTCCAATTCGGCGCGCGCCGCTCCGTCGCTGACATCTGAAGTGCTTCGGCTGATACCACGACGTCGGGATACCCATAACTACTCCCACGTAGATGGTTAGTGCGTATAGGCTCGTAGCCGACTCAGATCAAATACCAAGATCTCGTTAAGCGTGTTAAGTATCCGCGAACGCCGAACAGGGCCAGGCCCACCTGTCTCCTAGGTGGTCTCAACCTGCCCTGCCGCTCCGCCACAAAGTAACAGTCGAGGGCCGTCGGGAACCCAGGCCCACCTCTACCGGGATGGAGCCACCTGCCCCTTCAGCCCCCATCTCCGAACAGTATCACAGGTAATGTAACTGTGTAAAGTATATCGTATATGCCCGTGATCACCTCCCGAAGTGATCACGGCCCAGTAGTATAGCATGGCAGACGGACAAGAGTGTAGGGTCACTGATGGAACACTAGCATCCTATACTAAGCAATTAGGATTGCGGGTAAGGTATCAATGACTGTAGCAACAATGACAGGCTATGCATCAGAATAGGATTAACGGAAAGCAGTAACATGCTACGCTACTCTAATGCAAGCAGTATAGAGAAGAGTAGGCGATATCTGGTGATCAAGGGGGGGCTTGCCTGGTTGCTCTGGCAAGAGAGAGGGGTCGTCAACTCCGTAGTCGAACTGGGCAGCAGCAGCGTCGGTCTCGTAATCTACCGAAGAGAAGAGGGGGAAGAAACAATAAATACAGTGCAAACATAAGCAAGACGACGCAAGACATGACAAAGAGCGGTGCTAGGTGTGTCCTAACGTAGTATGAGGTGATGCTGGCGAAGGGGGAAATCATCCGGGAAAGTATTCCCGGTGTTCCGTGTTTTCGGGCAGAGGAGCCGGAGGGGGAAAGTTGCGAGTTTGATATGTTAGGGGTGTGTGGCGGACGAACGGGTTGCGTATCCGGATTCGTCTCGTCGTTCTGAGCAACTTTCATGTTGAAAATAATTTAATCCGAGTTACGGATTAAAAGATATGATTTTCTAAAGATTTTAATAATTTCTGGTATTTAATTAATTATTTAAATTAATTCGAAGATGTATTTATGACATCAGCATGATGTCATGCTGACATCAGCAGTCAACAGAGTTGACTGGCTCAAACTGACATGTGGGTCCAGTGGGACCCACCTGTCATACACTGTTTAGGTTAATTAGGTCTTAGCTAAACTAATTACTATTTAATTAAACTAACTAGTTAATTAGATTAATTAAATATGATTAATTAACTTAATTAATTCACTTACTGATTAATTAATGTAATTATTATTTATTTATTTATTTTTAATTCTTGTTTTTTAAAACATTCTGGGGCTGGGGCCCCCATGTCATTGGCCAGAGGGGCCATAGCGGGTTACGGGCGCTGGGTGCTGGGTCACGGGCGTGCGGTTTTCGCCCGAACGGCGAGCGGTGCGGGGCTAGCGGCAGGGAGGCGGTGACGGGCAGCAGTGGAGGCAGGGCGGCGCTAAGCAGCCGCGGTGGCGGCAGGTGCAGTGGTGCGAGCGCCGGACAGCGCGAGCGCCGGACGGAGCTGCGGGACAGGGAGGAGGAGGACTGGGACGTGTGGGCGTGGTGCGGTGTGGCGAGGGCGGCCCAGAGCATGAGCTCCGGCACGCGGGCGCTGCGGGGTGGGGGGGAAACGGCGCCGGCGACAGAGAAGGGAAGGAAGGGAGCTCACGGTGGGGAGTAGGGACCGTGGCAGTGGGCTCGACGGAGGTCGGGGGAAGTCCGACGAGGGAGATCCGGCGACGGGCGGCGTTAGTCCGGCGACGACGAGGTCCCGAGCTCGTGCTCGTGGTCGAAGAGGAGGTAGTAGACGATAGCGCCGCGGGCGGAGAGGAAGGAGGCCGAGAGGAGCCGACGAGGACGAGGCGTGGTCGAGGCGGCGAAGGGGCTCCCGCGTCGAGCGGCGTCCCAGGCGGCGAGGTCGAGGTCCAGCGGCGGGGCGGCGTGCGCGGTCGGGCCACGATCCGATCTGGATCGTGGAGGGAAGGGGAAAG
>NC_041392.1:379206140-379262178 GCF_002162155.2 Triticum dicoccoides | reverse complement strand
AGGGTTAGGGGAAGTGGGGGGAGAGGGTAAGGGAGTGGGGGCGCGGCCAGTTGGGCCAGGTGGGCCGGCCTGAGGAGGTGGGCTGCCTGGTCCAGTGGGTGGGGGGTTCTCTCCTCTCTTTTTTTTGGTTTTGCATTTTCTTTTCTTTTATCTATTTACTTTTCTGTTTTTAAATCATGTTAAGTTATTTAGGCATTTTATAAAAATGTGTTTACTACACCATAATTACCCTTGTAATATTCAGCACCGCCCGAACATTTTTGTTTCAACTTTTGAAAACTTTTGTTGTTTGACCTATTTTGAATTTAAATATTGAAACGGTTTCGAATCATCGCGAGGTTAGCAACAGTAACCGAGGTGATGTGGCATGATTAGCGTGGGATTACTGTAGCATGATTTTCCGGGCGTCACATTGATCAACCCGATATCGCCTATTATTCTCTCTATTGCTTGCATTAGAGTAGTGTAGCATGTTACTGCTTTCTGTTAATCCTATTCTGATGCATAGCCTGTCTTTGCTACTACTGTTGTTACCTTTACCTGCAATCCTAAATGCTTAGTATCGGATGCTAGTTTACCATCAGTGACCCTACATTCTTGTTCGTCTGCCATGTTATACTATCGGGCCGTGATCACTAGGGAGGTGATCACGGGTATATACTATATATCTTATACATGATACATTTGATGACTAAATACGGGTCGGCTAATAGAGTACCCGCGAGTGATTCACGGATTGTGACCGAAAGGACGTTTGTCCTGACGGCCCTTTGAGTGGACCTTTGTGGCGGAGCAACAGGGCAGGTTGAGAGCACCTAGGTGAGAGGTGGGCCTAGCCCTGGTCGGCGTCCATGATTACATCAATTAACACGCTTAATGAGATCTTGGTATTTGATCTGAGTCTGGCCATTGGCCTATATGCACTAACCAACTACGCGGGAACAGTTATGGGCACTCGACGTCGTGGTATCAGCCGAAGCCTTCTTGACGTCAGCGATTGAGCGGTGCGCGCCTGATTGGACCATAAGCGTGCGCTTGTATTAAGGGGGCTAGGTCTGCTTCCGGCCGCGTACGCAACGTGCAGGTGTGCAATGGGCGATGGGCCCAGACCCCTGCGCGCATAGGATTTAGACCGGTGTGTTGACCTCTCTGTTGTGCCTAGGTGGGGCTGCGACGTGTTGATCTTCCGAGGCCGGGCATGACCCAGGAAAGTGTGTCTGAACAGAGGGATCGAGTGTGTTGGGAAATTTGGTGCACCCCTGTATGGATGTTTATCTATTATAATAGTTGTGTCCCTCGGTAAAAGGACGACACGGAGTTGTACCTTGACCTTATGACAACTAGATCCGGTTACTTAATAAAACACACCTTTTCAAGTGCTAGATACAACTGATGATCACTCTCTAATAGGGCGACGAGGAGAGGCGCCGGGTAGGATTATGCTATGCGATGATACTTGGTTAACTTACCATCTACTCTCTTCTACTACTTCAAGATGGAGGCTGCGAGAAGCCTAGTCTTCGATAGGACTAGCTATCCCCCTCTTATTCTGGCATTCTGCAGTTCAGTCCACATATACTATCCCTTTCATTTGGTACCAATGCATATGTAGTGTAGTTCCTTGCTTGCGAGTACTTTGCATGAGTACTCACGGTTGCTTTGCTCCCCCCTTTTCCCCCTTTCTATACCTGGTTGTTGCGACCAGATGTTGGAGCCCAGGAGCCAGACACCACCGTCGATGACTGATGACCCACAAGTATAAGGGATCTATCATAGTCCTTTCGATAAGTAAGAGTGTCGAACCCAGCGAGGAGCAGAAGGAAATGATAAGCATTTTTCAGTAAGGTATTCTCTGCAAGCACTGCAATTATCGGTAATAGATAGTTTTGTGATAAGGTAATTTGTAACGGGTAGCATGTAATAAAAGTAAATAAGGTGCAGCAAGGTGGCCCAATCCTTTTTGTAGCAAAGGACAAGCCTGGACAAACTCTTATACAAAGGAAAGCGCTCCCGGGGACACATGGTAATTATCGTCAAGCTAGTTTTCATCACGTTCATATGATTCATGTTCGGTACTTTCATAATTTGATATGTGGGTGGACCGGTGCTTGGGTATTGCCCTTCCTTGGACAAGCATCCCACTTATGATTAACCCCTATTGCAAGCATCCGCAACTACAAAAGAAGTATTAAGGTAAACCTAACCATAGCATGACACATATGGATCCAAATCAGCCCCTTATGAAGCAACTCATAAACTAGGGTTTAAGCTTCTGTCACTCTAGCAACCCATCATCTACTTATTACTTCCCAATGCCTTCCCCTAGGCCCAAACAACGATGAAGTGTCATGTAGTCGACATTCACATGACACCACTAGAGGAAAGACAACATACATCTCATCAAAATATCGAACGAATACCAAATTCACATGACTACTTATAGCAAGACTTCTCCCATGTCCTCAGGAACAAACGTAACTACTCAGAAATCATATTCATGTTCATAATCAGAGGGGTATTAATATGCATAAAGGATCTGAACATATGATCTTCCACCAAGTAAACCAACTAGCATAAACTACAAGGAGTAACCAACACTACTAGCAACCCACAGGTACCAATCTGAGGTTTTGAGACAAAGATTGGATACAAGAGATGAACTAGGGTTTGAGATGAGATGGTGCTGGTGAAGATGTTGATGGAGATTGACCCCCTCCCAATGAGAGGACCGATGGTGATGACTATGGTGATGATTTCCCCCTCCCGGAGGGATATTTCCCGGCAGAACAGCTCCACCGGAGCCCTAGATTGGTTCCGCCTCGTGGCGGCGGAGTTTCATCCTGTAAGCTTGCTTATGATTTTTTTCTCGGACGAAAGACCTCATATAGCAGAAGATGGGCACCGGAGGCCTACCAGGGGGGCCACAAGACAAGGGGCGCGCCCCCACCCTCATGGCTAGGGTGTGGGCCCCCTCTGGTTAATTCTTTTGCCGTTATTTTTTATATATTCCAAAACGTGCTCCCGTGAAGTTTCAAGAATTTTGGAGTTGTGCAGAATAGGTCCCTAATATTTGCTCCTTTTCCAGTCCAGAATTCCAGCTGCCGGCATTCTCCATCTTCATGTAAATCTTGTAAAATAAGAGAGAATAGGCATAAGTATTGTGACATAATGTGTAATAACATCCCATAATGCAATAAATATCGATATAAAAGCATGATGCAAAATGGACGTATCAACTCCCCCAAGCTTAGACCTCGCTTGTCCTCAAGCGGAAGGCGATATCGAAAAATATCTCCACATGTTTAGAGATAAAGGTGTCGATAAAACAAAATACGGACATGGGGGCATCATGATCATTCTTAGAACATCAATATATATATATATATATATATATATATATATATATATATATATATATTGTCATGTGATTTCTTATGCTAAAGTAACAATTCATTCACAGTTTCAAGTATGAATCAGAAACTTCATTGAAAACTAACAAACTATAATCTCAGTCATTGAAGCAATTGCAATTTATCATAACATCGGAAAGAGTCAATATAAGAGCTTTTCAGCAAGTCCACATACTCAACAATCATTTAGTCTTTCACAATTGCTAACACTTACACAATATTTATGGGTATGAAGTTTTAATCGGACACAAAGAAAGATAGGGGCTTATAGTTTTGCCTCCCAACCTTTTACCTCAAGGGTAATGTCAACAATAATAGTTCATGATAACTTACATCCAATTGGATATATATATCCGGATCTTTCCAACACAATGTGCTTGGCCAAAGGATAAAATGTAAAAAGGAAAGGTAAAGATCACCATGACTCTTGTATGAAGTATAAGACAAGAATAAAAGATAGGCCCTTCGTATAGGGAAGCATAGGTTGTCATGTGCTTTTATGGTTGGATGCACAAAATCATAATGCGAAAGAACATCACTATATATATTGCCACTTGTGATATGGACTGGCGGTGTCTTGGACTAGGGGGTACTCAACACGTCATCTCCCGATCTGTTAGATTAGGTCGAGGACCCCCATGGCCGTATACTCATGGGCCAGTTCGTACAACTGCCGCATACATGGAAGATTTCACAAGACTTGGTGATCAAGACAAGGACTCCTCCCCACCGGCGTATTCAGCTAGGACCCTTGTTATCCTAGGCCTTTGGTGCATTATATAAACCGAGGTCAGGCTAGTCAATAGATCATATACATACAATCATACCATAGGCTAGCTTCTAGGGTTTAGCCTCTCTGATCTCGTGGTAGATCAACTCTTGTAATACTCATATCATCAAAAATAAATCAAGCAGGACGTAGGGTTTTACCTCCATCAAGAGGGCCCGAACCTGGGTAAAACATCGTGTCTCCTGCCTCCTGTTACCATCCGCCTTAGATGCACAGTTTGGGACCCTCTACCCGAGATCCCCCGGTTTTGACACCGACATTGGTGCTTTCATTGAGAGTTCCGTTGTGTGTTCGGCAAAAGGTTGATGGCTCGCCTGCAGATCAATTGCGACTTCAGCATCTTCGTCACCAGCTCGATTGGTCACCTTGGTTCGACCAAGGACTGCACCCTACCTCCGATCGTCATGTTCGGATGAGGGCAATTATAAACATCAACTCCGATCTCTATCAAGATCATGGAGGAATCATCCAGGGATCCCGGGGGCTCAACGTCAACATTGCCCTCGGGCGACCGTGCTGTTTTTCTGGACATCAAACTTGTGTCCGCTGCCGCCGCCTCCTCAAGTGTCATTTTAACGATTGCTTCAGTGGAATTGTACGGAATTGAGTCTATAACAACCCTGGAAAATTTTGTCGAGTTCCGATGGAGGAATCTCTGGCAATCCACGATATACCGGAGCCCTGTCAAATCTGGACGGGAATCTGTATGATTTTAGAGCGTGGTGTCCAGCTTCTAGCTCGGACGTCCTTTGGAAGATCCAACCGTTGATCGGTTGCGGAATTCCTATATTTACCACCTCTCAAACTTTCAGCTCGATTCGACCGTCCAAACTCCGGGAACCTTCCGATTAGTGCATCACTTTTCGGATCGGTTTTCTGCGCGAAAACGAATCCGACCCGAGTTCGTCTTTTTTATGAACGGGATTTCAGACATCCCTTTTGAAGGAAGTTTTGTATGGGGTATTGTGTTTTGTTCCTGAACACATCCCACTAACTTTAAAATCTTTTGAACATGATCTTCAACATCATGCTGGTGTCAAACCAGTCCGGCAATATTGCTCCATGGCAGCCGACCTGCGCTTGACACGTCGTCACTTTGTTGAGCCGAGCTCAACTTCTTCGGATCATCATCTCGGCAAGCCGAACAAGAGTTCGACATCGCGAAGGATAAATCATCACCAACATCACCGCCCCACGGATTACCCGGAGTGGGCACAGCGGCATCGCCGCACGGTCACTTCATCAAGCCGGCATTGACCACGCCATGACCTGCATCGGTAGGGCCGCACTGTTGCTCCTTCAAGCCGGTGTCCATCACGCCGACCTACTTTGACTCATCAGTTGACATCGAGGCTTCGACATCTCGGCTGGACCGGGGGATTCGCCATCTCTTCATCAACCTACTCCGAAGACTTCGGCGTCACTAGCCGACCAGCTCTGTAACGTTAGCTGGACCGAGGGCTTTACCTCGGCGAGCCAGCCTTTGCCAGCATCGCCATGCCATCGCTTTATCTCCCATCGGGCAATGGGTGTGCGGATCGAGTCCCAATTTTGGGAATCACCTTTCTTTGGATTGCTATAACAAATAAACCAGGTGCTATTAATCCTAGTATTTTTTGCTTGTTTGGGTTTATTTTTCCCAAGGAATTATTACTCTGGTTTGTCCACTGTACACAGGTCTATCAAATGATGGCCGCATTAATGACGGTCACGTGGTGGTTCGGTCAGTTTCCATACATAGTCTGGTGAACGCCGCATCTGGAACTCGGACCGACCTGTGAATTCAGGCTTTGCCACACCTTTACCGCATCACGCCGACGCCCTGCATCGACATTGACTTTGGTGCCAGGCCATATTTCTTTTATTATTCACTTTGCATAAATTATTTATTATGCAACATTTTTATAATCATTACTATTATCTTCGGTTTGCACTATTTTTTGTGCACAGGAAAATGATCCGGGTTGGGCAGTATCGTCAACTCGGCGTACTGACATACCACGTCACCTCGGCTGGACGGGGGGCTTCGTCAACACTTCATTACCCCATGCCGGGGACTTCGGCATCACTCTACCGGCCTGCCTTGATCGTGCTATGTCACCACTTCGGAGTGCCGAGCCCTTTGCTCCACCGCCTCGGGACCGGCTTGGGGGATGGAACCTTGTCCCTTATCAAGCTCGGACCGCGTCATCAATGCCGAACACATTAACCAGCTAAGTCGCTTTCATGCTCAAAGTTTTAATTTTTAACTTGTGTTTGGTTCGACCTAGCATTATACTTTTTTGGAAAAAAGTTGCTAGTAAAATATTTCCTTGTCCAAACTTTGTTTGTGACACACATATTCAAATACCCCGTTTATTTGGGGGCTTCCTTTATAAATTTTTCCTCTTGCATATGATTATACTTGTACGGCTTTGTTCCTTGTTCGTGTATTACGCCACAATATGCACCATATTGACTTAAGCGATTTGCAAGCTGGGTTGCCTGGCTCCTATGCTTACCCCTACGTTCCCGATTGTTCGGCTAGGGAGTAAAGGGAGCACCTCTGCGATTGTCACGACTGGGTCCTCCGAGCTCTGACCTCAGATTGGGTGAAGACGAAAGCTAGCACTCTTATTGTTTTCAATCATGGTCGGCACACAACGGAACTCATGAGTACAAAAAATCTATTGCACAAGTCTCATAGTATTAATGGGCACCGAAGAAAGGTATCGGTGGGGGTACTATTTTCTTTGAAGATGCTTCTTACACTTCGTCCGTAATATAGCATAAGTTCCCTCAGCGCGCTTTGTCTGTTACAGCCTTATGGCCCGGTTGCCTGGTTATCAGAAACACTGTCGATATTCTCGACAGGTGGAGTACATAACACTTTTCGGTCCTTGACCGAAGAGGGAGAAGCCGACGGTCGGTTAAGACACGTTTAAAGTTTGGGTGAATAAAGATATGATATTAGTACTTCGATACATACAATCATTATACATACAATTCTTTTACCTAAGTCACTTGGGGGCTCTTCAATTTATATGAGCCGTTTTATAATAAGTGTTCTTATTCTTAGTTGTTGCAATGCTTTTATTACTATTATTATTCATCACTCCTTTTTTCGACACGAGTGTGTGGTCACTAGCCGGGGAGCCTAATTTCTCTCTCAAAGCCGCTAGAGTTTAGTTTGCTAAACTGGCCTAATGAGAAGTACTCCGCCTTCGGGATAGGAGGTTGAAGCCGTAGGCTGACCCGCTTGAAGTCTTGAGATAGGATGTGTCATGTTAAAGCATGATAGAACCACTCTTTTTTTCTAAGACCAATTTTTGGATTGGCACCGAACACTTGATCTTGTTCGGACGTCAAGTTTTTACTGACGTTTTTTGGTTTTCCAAGCTTGTGACACTTTTAAACTATTTGTGTGCTTTCAGCACAAGTCTCGTAGTGCAACGCCAGACACCTTTAGAGATTCGGCAAAAACATTCTCAGATATTGCTATATATGCATCGGTTTCGAATTGTGTCTTTGGTCAATAGTTGGGTTGCCCGACTCCTGCACTCGCTTCCTACGTTCCGCTTTGTTCGGCTAGGCGTGCAAAGGGAGAACCACTGCGATTGTGCTTCCAGCTCACATGGTTAAGCACCTCAGTGGAGAAAGCCAAAAACTGACTGTCATAAATCCTGGTAAACTGGTCAGCGATCCGAGGGCTGTGTTAAATGATGGGCCATTCATAACAATGGCCGAAGTGTTTACGGCTTGATCTCGACTGTCGCCGAACACTACCGGGTGCTATTAACTGGCCTCCCAAACTAAATCCTCGATATTTTGCTCTTACATTGGAGTTGAGGTTTCATGATCATGCTTAGCATGACAACCCAAAGAAAGGAACCTATAGCGGGACTATTTTCTTTGGAAGACATTTCTTATGTTAAACAGTAATATAACATATCTCTCTATGTACCTTTGTTTATAAAAACCGTATGGCCAGATTGCCTTGTTTGTCGTAAATCTTTGCCCTCATAAAGGCTTTATAAAGTAGGACAAACACTCCTCGGCTACTGGCCGAGGAGGTGGAAGCCGATGGTCGGTCAACAAAGTTATGTACAATGTGGATCCATGCATTAATGACGTAAAGTACTTGGATACATAGAGTCATTACACATAATTTGTGATTTTACTATGGATATCGATCCTTAATTCGGCCACCCGTGCCCGCATTAAGGCTCGGGGGCTACTGGGCTTCGGGCTTATTATTTACAAATATTAAAGGGGCACATCGATCCCCTGATCTGGTGTTGCCACCCGACCAGTGTCTCGGGGGCTACTGCATTGGCAATCCAGTGCAGAAAATTTAAGTGCAATATAGTTTTTGAGGAGATTATGATCCTCAGGTTGGTCGGCCGCACCCAACCTGAGTCTCAAGGACTCTGCACACCGCTTTTTGTGTCCTGAAGTATTCTGCTGAGCTAGGAGTTGATCCTCAGACCGATTTTGCAAATCAACCTGAGTCTCAATAGCTACTGGGATCAGCAGTCTTATGTCATCCTTCAGGTGCATCTCAGGTTTTAGACCGATACACACCTTGAGGGCTACTAGCGATATATCTCGGCAGAGAATAAATTGCACCAATCAAAAATATTGACAAAAAATTGGCCCATAGTCGGGGTGGTGCACCACCTCGGAAGCAGTCCGGCATAAAGCTCGGGCGCTAGTGGCTGGCTCCATAGAGGGCATTTCCAGCATTAAGCTCGGCTAAACTCCTTCAACTCTTTTGGACCAAGATGATCTATGACATCTTGGATATAGTCCGGCGTTGGAGCTTGGACACAGTCCGGCGTTGGAGCTCGGATACATTTCGGTGTTAGAGCTCGGAAGCAGTCCGGCATTGGTGCTCGGCTGCAAAAGATACCTCGAATGCAGTCCGGCGTTAGAGCTCGGATGCAAGAGGACACTGCCTCCCGGGAACAACTGCAAACCCGAGGTGGCATAAAAATAACAAGGCATTGATAAAGGCCAGAAACTTAAAGGGGCTCCTCGAATACCCGACGTGTAAACTCGTCGAATGCATTTCAGCGATCCTCAAGATCGAAGATGAGAAGATTTGTTGAACCAGTTTTCAAGACCGACAACCGAAGACGAAGAATAGTTCGGAAGAATCGAGGAGCGTCCCTAACTTGAAGACCGGTTCAGGGGGCTACTAACGGTGTCCTGGACTAGGGGGTACTCAACACGTCATCTCCCGATCTGTTAGATTGGGCCGAGGACCCCCATGGCCGTATACTCATGGGCCAGTTCGGACAGCTGCCGCATACATGGAAGATTCCACAAGACTTGGTGATCAAGACAAGGACTCCTCCCCACCGGCGTATTCGGCTAGGACCCTTGTTATCCTAGGCCTTTGGTGCATTATATAAACCGAGGCCAGGCTAGTCGATAGATCATATACATACAATCATACCATAGGCTAGCTTCTAGGGTTTACCCTCTCCGATCTCGTGGTAGATCAACTCTTGTAATACTCATATCATCAAGAATAAATCAAGAAGGACGTAGGGTTTTACCTCCATTAAGAGGGCCCGAACCTGGGTAAAACATCGTGTCCCCTGCCTCCTGTTACCATCCGCCTTAGATGCACAGTTCGGGACCCCCTACCCGAGATCCGCCGGTTTTGACACCGACATGGACCTTTATTATGCAGTCCGTCGCTTTTATCTATTCCACATCACAAGATCGTATAAAGCTTATTTTCTCCACACTAATAAATCATACATATTTAGAGAGCAATTCTTATTTCTTGCAACAATGACAACTTACTTGAAGGATTTTACTCAATCCATAGGTAGATATGGTGGACTCTCATGGAAAAACTGGGTTTAAGGATATTTGGAAGCACAAGTAGTATCTCTACTTGGTGCAAAGAATTTGGCTAGCATGAGGGGGAAAGGCAAGCTCAACATGTTGGATGATCCATGACAATATAATTTATTTCGGATGTAAGAAAGCATAACCCATTACGTTGTCTTTCTTGTCCAACATCAACTCTTTAGCATGTCATATTTTAATGAGTGCTCACAATCATAAAAGATGTCCAAGATAGTATATTTGTATGTGAAAACCTCTCTTTCTTTATTACTTCCTATTAATTGCAACGATGACCAAAACTATGTTTGTCAACTCTCAACAACTTTTATTCATTACTCTTTATATGTGAAGTCATTACTCTCCATAAGATCCATATGATCTCTTTACTTCTTTTTATTCTTTCTCTTCTCTTTTATTTTATTCCCTCAAGATCATAGCAAGATAATCAAAGCCCTTGACTTGAAAATAATCTTTTATTATATATAGCTCACGGACTCGATTACATAGAAGGATCACAAAGCAGAACTCAAAACTAAATCATACTAAAACTTTATTCTACTAGATCAAGATATTATCAAAAGGATCGAACTAAGAAAAACGGTAAAGATAAAACTGTGATGGTGATACGATACCGGGGCACTCCCCAAAACTTGGCAGTTGCCAAGGGGAGTGCCCATACCAGATAGTCAGTTCTTCTTTGTTAGTGAAGAAGATGATGGTGATGATGGATAGTCGCACATCGAGCATAGGAGGTCCTCCGATTTGCGGATAATGCCCTTGAGTGTGATGATATGCTCCTTCAACAAAAAAAATTCACGTGTGAGATATTTGTTTTGAATGCGAGCTAACTCAATCATCTTGAAAGCTTCAATCTCCGTTGGGGTAAGGATATTGTGATGAGGTTGAAGGATGTCTTCACCTTCTACTGTCGAAACTTGATCTCCCATGGCCTTCTTGATCCCATCATCCTTGTTGATCTTCCCGAGTTCTTCTCTCTTCAGCTCTATCTTCATTAACCAAGCATCGTTGCTCTCATTGTTGGAGGAGGGAGACGACATGATGCCTGGCCTTGACAACCCTGGCAGAAAACAGCTCGAAACAAAAACATGAGATATTTGCGTGGTACGGTGGTCAAAACCTTCGGGAGAATATATAATGATTTTTTACCGACCAAAGGAAGTATCGTGCAAGAAAACAGAGTCTGGAGAGCACACGAGGTGCCCACGAGGCAAGGGGTGCACCCAGGGGGGTAAGGCGCGCCCTCCACCCTCGTGGAAGCCTCGGGTCCTTCCCGGACTGCTTCTTATTTTTCCTATTTTCTTAAATATTCCAAAACAGAGAAAAATTGCTATTAGAAATGTTTTGGAGTCGGTTTACTTAACGTACCTCATACCACTTCCTTTTTGGAGTCTGAAACATTCTGGAAAGTGTCCCTTATGTATTCCTCCAGGGTTACAGTTTCAATAAAATTAGTTTCAACATTTATGGGATTACCTGAGGTATAATGTTTGATTCTTTGACCGTTCACCACCCTCGGATTTGTGCCTTTGAAGTTGTTGATATTTATGGCACCATAATGATAGACCTCCTCGATGACGTAAGGACCTTCCCATTTAGAGAGGAGTTTTCCTGCAAAAAATCTTAAACGAGAGTTGTATAACAATACATATTCACCTACATTAAACTCACATTTTTGTATCCTTTTGTCATGCCATCTTTTAACTTTTTCTTTAAACAGTTTGGCATTCTCATAGGCCTAGGTTCTCCATTCATCGAGTGAGCTAATGCTCTTCAATGGCCCAATATGCCTTATGTTCTACTCCGAGAGGTAAGTGACATGCTTTTCCATAAACCATTTTATACGAAGACATACCCATAGGATTTTTATATGAAGTTCTATAAGCCCATAATGCATCATCAAGTTTCTTGGACCAATTCTTTCTAGATCTATTAACAGTCTTTTGCAAAATTAATTTAAACTCTCTATTACTTAATTCTACTTGACCACTAGACTGTGGATGATACGGAGATGCAATTATATGATTAACATCATACTTAGCAAGCATTTTACAAAAAGCAACATGAATAAAATGTGAACCACCATCAGTCATTAAATATCTAGGGACTCCAAACCTCGGAAAATAACTTCTTTAAGCATCTTGATAGAGGTGTTATGATCAGCACTACTAGTTGGAATAGCTTCTACCCACTTAGTAACGTAATCAACAGCAACTAAAATATGTGTATACCCATTAGAGGAAGGAAACGGTCCCATATAATCAAAGCCCCAAACATCAAATGGTTCAATAACAAGTGAATAATTCATAGGCATTTCTTGACATCTACTAATATTACCAATTCTTTGACATTCATCAGAAGACAAGACAAACTTACGGGCATCTTTGAAGAGAGTAGGCCAATAAAAACCGGATTGCAATACCTTATGTGCAGTTCTATCTCCAGCATGGTGTCCTCCATAAGCCTCGAAGTGACACTTGCGTAGGATCTGTTCCTGTTCATGCTCAGGTACACAACGTCTAATAACACCATCTACTCCTCCTTTATAAAGATGTGGGTCATCCCAGAAGTAATGTCTTAAATCATAGAAAAACTTTTTCTTTAGCTAGTATGTGAAACTAGGTGGTATAAATTTAGCAACAATATAATTAGCATAATCAGGATACCATGGAGCAGCACGAGAAGCATTTATGACAGCTAATTGTTCATCAGGGAAGCTATCATCAATAGGTAGTGGGTCATCAAGAACATTCTCTAACCTAGACAAGTTGTCTGCATGGGGTTCTCATATCCCTTTCTATCAATAATATGCAAATCAAATTCTTGTAATAAGAGAACCCATCTAATAAGTCTAGGTTTAGCATCTTTCTTTTCCATAAGATATTTAATAGCAGCATGATCAGTGTGAACAGTTACTTTAGAATCAACAATATAAGGTCTGAACTTATCACAAGAAAATACAACTGCTAAAAAATCTTTTTCAGTAGTAGCATAATTTCTTTGGGCACTGTCTAGAGTTTTACTAGCATATTGGATAACATCTAATTTCTTATCAACTCTTTGTCCTAGAACAGCACCTACAACATAATCACTAGCATCACACATAATTTCAAAGGGAAAATTCCAATCAGGAGGCTGAACAATGGGTGCAGAAATCAAGGCTTTCTTAAGTATTTCAAATGCTTCTACACAATCATCATCAAAGACAAAAGGAACATCTTTTTGTAAGAGATTAGTGGAGGCCTAGAAATTTTTGAGAAGTCTTTAATGAACCTCCTATAAAAACTGGCATGACCAAGGAAACTTCTTATACCTTTAATGTCCTTAGGACACGGCATTTTTTCAATTGCGTCAACTTTAGCTTTATCAACTTCAATACCTCTTTCAGAAATTTTATGCCCCAAGACAATACCTTCATTAACCATAAAGTGGCACTTCTCCCAATTCAAGACAAGATTAGTTTCTTCACATCTCTGCAAAACTTGATCAAGGTTGCTTAAGCAATTATCAAAAGAAGTTCCATATACAGAGAAATCATCCATGAAAACCTCAAGAATCTTTTCACAAAAGTCAGAGAATATAGCAGTCATACATCTTTGAAAGGTAGAAGGTGCATTGCATAAACCAAAAGGCATACGTCTATAAGCAAAGGTACCGAAAGGGCAAGTAAAAGTTGTCTTTTCTTCATCTTCTTTTGACATGGGTATTTGAGAGAAACCAGAATAACCATCTAGAAAGCAAAATTGTGTATGTTTGGATAATCTTTGTAGCATTTGATCAATAAAAGGCAAAGGGTAATGCTCCTTTTTAGTAGCTTCATTTAATTTGCGGAAATCAATTACCATTCTATAACCTGTAACAATTCTTTGTGGGATCAATTCATCTTTATCATTGGGAACAACAGTAATACCTCCCTTCTTAGGGACACAATAGACAGGACTTACCCACTGGCTATCAACAACGGGATAAATTATACCTGCCTCTAGAAGCTTTAATATTTCTTTTCTTACCACTTCTTTCATCTTAGGATTTAACCGTCGTTGGTGATCAACAATCGGTTTCGCATCTTTCTCCAATTTTATTTTGTGTTGGCATGGAGTGGGACTAATGCCCTTGAGATCATCAAGAGTATATCCAATAGCAGCACGGTGCTTCTATAGAGTTTTCAATAATTTATTTTCTTCATGCTCTGAAAGGTTAGCACCAATAATAACAGGATATATCTTTTTCTCATCAAGATAAGCATATTTAAGAGTATCTGGCAATGGTTTAAGCTCAAACACGGGATCACCCTTGGCTGGAGGAGGATGCCCTAGGATTTCAATAGGCAAGTTGTGTTTCAAAATAGGCCCCTGTTTAAAGAATACTTCATCTATTTCCCTTCTTCCATTCATAAACATATCATTTTCATGGTCGAGCAAATATTGTTCTAAAGTATCATTAGGAGGCACGACAATAGAAGCAAGACCAATAATTTCATCTTTACTAGGCAATTCTTTATCATGGGGTTGTCTACAAAATTTAGCAAAATTAAACTCATGACATATATCCCCCAAACCAATAGTATTAACATCCTTTTTGCAGTCTATCTTAGCATTAACAGTATTCAAGAAGGGTCTACCAAATATAATGGGACAAAAGCTATCTTGTGGGGAACCAAGAACAAGAAAATCAGCAGGATATTTAGTTTTCCCACACAAGACTTCAACATCTCTACCCATTCCCATTGGTGAAATGGTATCTCTATTGGCAAGTTTAATTGTAACATCAATTTCTTCTAACTCAACAGGTGCAATATCATGCATAATTTATTTGTATAAGGAATGAGCTATTGCACTTGCACTAGAACCCATATCACATAATCCATGATAGCAATGATCTCCTATTTTAACAGAAATAACATGCATGCCTACAACAGGTGTATGTTTATTTTTAGTATCGGGTCTAGAAATTCTAGTAGCTTCATCACAGAAGTAAATAACATGCCCATCGATATTATCAGCCAAGAGATCTTTAACCATAGCAATACTAGGTTCAACTTTAATTTGCTCAGGGGGTGTAGGTGTTCTAGTATTACTCTTAAGAACCATAGTTGAAGCTTTAGCATGATCCTTTATTCTAACAGGGAAATGTGATTTCTCAATATAAGCAGTAGGGACAATAGGATCAACATTATAAGTGATAGTCTTTTCTTCAACTTTAATAGGTGTAACTACTTTTACTTCAATGGGAGGATTATATTTAAACCACTTCTCCTTAGGGAGATCAACATGAGTAGCAAAGGATTCACAGAAAGAAGCTACTATCTCAGAGTCAAGTCCATATTTAGTGCTAAATTCACGAAAAGCATCGGTATCCATAAAAGATTTAACACAATCAAACTTGGGTGTTATACCTAACTCCTTACCTTCTTGAGATCCCAATCTTCAGAGTTGCGTTTAATTCTTTCCAATAAATCCCATTTGAATCCAATAGTCTTCAGCATAAAAGAACCAGTACAAGAAGTATCGGGCATGGAGCGATTATTGAGACAAAGCCAAGCATAAAATTTTTGAATAATAATTTCTTTTGAGAGCTCATGATTGGGGCGTGAATATAACATTGACTTAAGCCTCCCCCAAGCTTGAGCGATGCTTTCTCCTTCACGAGGCCAACAATTATATATATGATTACGATCACGATGAACCAGATGCATAGGATAAAACTTCTGATGAAATTCCAATTTCAGTCGGTTGTAGTTCAATGATCCCATATCATCACATAGCCTAAACCATGTCAATGCCTTTCCCTTCAAAGATAAATGGAAGACCTTTTCTTGATAACATCCTCAGGCATACCTGCAAGCTTAAATAATCGCAAACTTCATCCACATAGATTAAGTGCAAGTCGGGATGCAATGTTCCATCTCCTTTAAAAGGATTAGCTAGCAGTTTCTCTATCATACCCGGAGGAATTTCAAAGTAAACATTTTCAATAGGTTCAGTAGGTTGAGGAGCAACTCTTTGCTCTACTGGTCGGGGTGAATATACCCCGAACAAGCCCCTCAAAGGATTAGTTTCCATAGTAACAAGTGACCGTAAATTTTAGCACACTATATAAATTTTTCCTTAACAAATTCCACCTACCAAAGGTGCTTCACTCCTCGGCAATGGCGCCAGAAAAGAGTCTTAATGACCCACAAGTATAAGGGATCTATCATAGTCCTTTCGATAAGTAAGAGTGTCGAACCCAACGAGGAGCAGAAGGAAATGATAAGCAGTTTTCAGTAAGGTATTCTCTGCAGGCACTGAAATTATCGGTAATAGATAGTTATGTGATAAGGTAATTTGTAATGGGTAGCAAGTAATAAAAGTAAATAAGGTGCAACAAGGTGGCCCAATCCTTTTTGTAGCAAAGGACAAACCTAGACAAACTCTTATATAAAGGAAAGCGCTTCCGAGGACACATGGGAATTATCGTGAAGCTAGTTTTCATCATGTTCATATGATTCACGTTCGGTACTTTGATAATTTGATATGTGGGTGGACTGGTGCTTGGGTACTGCCCTTCCATGGACAAGCACCACTTATGATTAACCCCTATTGCAAGCATCCGCAACTACAAAAGAAGTATTAAGGTAAAGCTAACCATAGCATGAAACATATGGATCCAAATCAGCCCCTTACGAAGCAACTCATAAACTAGGGTTTAAGCTTCTGTCACTCTAGCAACCCATCATCTACTTATTACTTCCCAATGCCTTCCCCCAGGCCCAAACAATGATGAAGTGTCATATAGTAGACGTTCACATGACACCACTAGAGGAAAGACAACATACATCTCATCAAAATATCGAACGAATACCAAATTCACATGACTACTTATAGCAAGACGTCTCCCATGTCCTCAGGAACAAACGTAACTACTCACAAATCATATTCATGTTCATAATCAGAGGGGTATTAATATGCATAAAGGATCTGAACATATGATCTTCCACCAAGCAAACCAACCAGCATCAACTACAAGGAGTAATCAACACTACTAGCAACCCACATGTACCAATCTGACGTTTTGAGACAAAGATTGGATACAAGAGATGAACTAGGGTTTGAGATGAGATGGTGCTGGTGAAGATGTTGATGGAGATTGACCCCGTCACGATGAGGGGATCAATGGTGATGATTTCCCCCTCCCGAAGGGATGTTTCCCCAGCAGAACAGCTCCGCCGGAGCCCTAGATTGGTTCCGCCTCGTGGCGACGGAGTTTTGTACCGTAAGCTTGCTTATGATTTTTTTCTCAGACGAAAGACCTCATATAGCAGAAGATGGGCACCGGAGGCCTGCCAGGGGGGCCATGAGGCAGGGGGCACGCCCCCCACCCTCGTGGCTAGGGTGTGGGCCCCCTCTAGTTAATTCTTTCGCCAGTATTTTTATATATTCCAAAACATGCTCCCGTGAAGTTTCAGGACTTTTGGAGTTGTGCGGAATAGGTCTCTAATATTTGCTCCTTTTCCAGCCCAGAATTTCAGCTGCCAGCATTCTCCCTCTTCATGTAAACCTTGTAAAATAAGAGAGAATAGGCATAAGTATTGTGACATAATGTGTAATAACAACCCATAATGCAATGAATATCGATATAAAAGCATGATGCAAAATGGACGTATCAACGACGACTCCTACTAAACTGGAGGTGCCTACTACTAAGTGCAGGCCGCCGATGATGACCAGGAATAGTTTAGGAGGATCCCAGGTAGGAGGCCTGCGCCTCTTTCGATCTGTATCCCAGTTTGTGCTAACCATCTTATGGCAACTTGTTTAACTTATGTCTGTACTCAGATATTGTTGCTTCCGCTAACTTGTCTATGATCGAGATCTTGTATTCGAGCCCTCGAGGCCCCTGGCTTGTATTATGATGCTTGTATGACTTATTTTATTTTTAGAGTTGTGTTGTGATATCTTCCCGTGAGTCCCTGATCTTGATCGTACACGTTTGGGTGTATGATTAGTGTACTATTGAATCGGGGGCGTCACAATCTCCTTGTGACGAATTGAGTTTTCCCTATGAAGTTATCTTATCGGATTGAGTCTTTAAGGATTTGAGAACACTTGATGATGTCTTGCATGTGCTTATCTGTGGTGACAATGGGATATTCACGTGATCTACTTGATGTATGTTTTGGTGATCAACTTGCGGGTTCAGTGACCTTGTGAACTTGTGCATAGGGGTTGGCACACGTTTTCGTCTTGACTCTCCGGTAGAAACTTTGGGGCACTCTTTGAAGTTCTTTGTGTTGGTTGAATAGATGAATCTGAGATTGTGCGATGCATATCATATAATCATACCCATAGATACTTGAGGTGACATTGGAGCATCTAGGTGACATTAGGGTTGTGGTTGATTTGTGTCTTAAGGTGTTATTTTACTACGAACTCTAGGGCTGTTTGTGACACTTATAGGAATAGCCCAACGAGTTGATCAGAAAGAATTACTTTGAGGTGGTTTCGTACCCTACAATAATATTTTCGTTTGTTCTCCGCTATTAGTGACTTTGGAGTGACTCTTTGTTGCATTTTGAGGGATAGTTATATGATCCAATTATGTTATTATTATTGAGAGAACTTGCACTAGTGAAAGTATGAACCCTAGGCCTTGTTTCAACACATTGCAGTACCGTTTTCGCTCACTTTTATCATTAGTTACCTTGCTATTTTATATTTTTAGATTACAAAAACCTATATCTACGATCCATATTGCACTTGTATCACCCTCTCTTCGCCAAACTAGTGCACCTATACAATTTACTGTTGTATTGGGTGTGTTGGGGACACAAGAGACTCTTTGTTATTTGGTTGCAGGGTTGTTTGAGAGAGATCATCTTCATCCTATGCCTCCCACGGATTGATAAACCTTAGGTCATCCACTTGAGGGAAATTTGCTACTGTCCTACAAACCTTTGCACTTGGAGGCCCAACAACATCTACAAGAATAAGGTCGCGTAGTAGACATCACATCCTCTTCAACACTCATGAGTTTTTAATCAAGCAGTTGGCAGCTTCAAGCATTGATCTATTTGGCCAAAAATTCAATGCACCATGGATAATGATGCTGATTAAGCTTCGCTCTTCAATCAACTATCAAGCTTCATCGCGCAATCATGTTGTCCTCTTGCCTGAAGTTGATATGTCTCATGAAGCCATCTATCCAGTACCTGCCAAGGAACCCATTCACGAAGACTATGTTGCCTTCCAAAGCTTCTCAGCACCCCTTGAAGCCATTCATGTGCCAAATCCCACTACTGTTGCTGGTCCCCTCATCGGCCATCTTAGGCTACCACATCGTGCTCCCACTGATCCAACAGCCAGCACACTACCTCAAAGGCCGCAGAAGCGTGCTCGTGTTCTAAATGACAGAGAACTTCTAGTTTCTCTTCATCAGAAGCATGATGGGCTTCATGACTAGATGAAGCGTCAGATGAAAAGTCTTCTTGTGGATATCTATTCGCAACCTCTCCACCAAGAATTCATTTGTTGCACATGAAGCCTGTCGATGTGCCTAGAAGAGCCTCACTGTCCTCTACTCTAAAGATGAACTCACTCCAGATGGCTTCACTGAAAGATTCAAGTTTGATTCTAGGCCTCCACAATCAGCAAGTTGGCGTCCTACTCTGTCCATTGAAGATTCTGACTACTCTTCATCAACTCCAACTGTTGTTGCACGAGTCATTGATGAGGAGGATGACGCCACTTCACCAGCTATGACTTCATTGCATCAAGATGTTGCATCAGGACCAACTGCACCACCAAACTCCACCATCGACCCGGCTGCCCCAACATCTTCACCAAGACCTCATGGGAACGCTTAGACACCCTATGTCTTCATTCCTTTTTGGTCATTCCTGACAAAAGGGGAAGAAGCATATGGGTTGATAGTCTTCAAGCGGGCTTATATGGGTCGGGTGCTTTATTTTGTTAAGTTTTGCAACTCTCTTTCTTGAACTATTGATTTTGAGTTGTAAAACTTAAGTCCAGATGGGACATCTGCTACATTTTCTATTGCTTTTTATCTGCATGGTTGAAACTCTATCTTATGTGCATGAAGTCATTCTGCAGACACCCATTTTTCATTGTGCATGTCATTATCTTCAATACATTTTTGTACGCATGAAGAATTGTCTTCATGAATTGAAGGAGATCTCCACAAAGAAAAACCCGCAATGTGCATTTGCATTCAAAGGCAAACTACTTATATGCACATCTTCGGGGGGAGGCCTTTCAACTTTATGAAGCCAATGGTCGCATTCTTGAATTTCACATATTTTCATCCCCGTTGAAAACTTCAACCAGTATGTCATCAGCCACCAAAAAGGGGGAGATTGTAAGTGCATCTAGTGGCACCCCTAGTTGGTTTTGGACTATTGACAACAAACATGGTTGAGGGACTAATGTGTTTGTGAGATTCACAGGAGAACACAGGTAGAAGTCCCTCATTGATTCGGTTTACCTATCAGAGATGACCCCTAAAATGCATGAAGACATTGAAGACAATGGTGGTTCATGAAGACATTCACGTCGAAGATAATGACGTGTGAATACATTCACTTGAAGACAATGGAGTGCGAAGACATAGTTTCGTAGTTTCATTTTCTTTTTTCTTGAGTCATAGGAACTACCGAACTCTCAAGTGGGGTCCAAGTGAACAAAGTCAAAAAATTGATGTGATGCTCAACCCAAATCCTATGTCTTCGAGTGAAGACAATGAGAGAAAATCTTATCCAGAGTTGGATGAGTCAGCTTTGCTTGTAGCCCAAGTCAAGTTGCCGCGTGTGTTTGAAATCCGACCGTTGGACACGTGTCGGTTCCTTAGTGACCTAGGGCCATTTCATACATATCATGTCGGGTTGCCTCCTGGCTATAAATAGCCCACCCCCTACACCATAAATTGGTGGCTGCTTAGAGTTAGTGCACGATTTTTGTCGTTTGAGAGCAACCAAACTCTGAAGCCTTTGAGAGAAAATCCTTGCGAGGACAAACCCAAACACCCAAAGCCCAAAGAGTGTTGGCAGCACTGAAGTCTTTCTGTCCGCGTGATCTGAAGACTTATTACACTTGAAGACTGTGTATCTTCCGGTTGGTTAGGCATCGCGTTCTGAGGATCCAAGAGTCATTGTGGATCGCCGGTGAACGAAGTCTGTGAAGTTTTGGAAGTATACCTTGAAGACTTACCAAAGTGATCGGACAAGGACTAAGTGTCCTTAGCTCAAGGGGGATAAGGTGAAGGTGCGGTCTTCTGAGTTCAATCTCAGCCTCCTTAACCAGAAGTATAGTTGTCACAACAACTGGCACTGGTCTACCAAATCCTTGTCTTCGTCAAGCATCTGGTTCTATCTCTTCACTCACTATTTACTGTTAGCTTCATGAAGTCATTGCTTGCTTGCCCTGTTTGACTTCACTGTGTGAAGATATTCTCTCTGATTGCTTATCTGGCTTCACACTGTCTTCCTATTCTAATCTACTCTGCCTTGTTGCCATTTGTCTTCGTGTGTCCTTGTTCTGTTTCTTTGACTATGGCATGTCTAGTGTAGTTTACCTTCCGCTGCATACTGTGTAGGTCTTATTTGCTTGCTTGTCTTTGAAGACATTTCATGTCTTAAGGACTTTCATAAAAATTGCCTATTCACCCCCCCCCCTAGTCGATAACTAGCACTTCCAACTAACATCACACATAATTTCAAAAGGCAGGTTCCAATCAGGTGGTTGAACTATAGGTGCTGAAGTTAAGGCTTTCTTAAGTGTTTCAAAGGCTTCTACATGATCATCATAAAAAAGGGGAACATCCTCTTGTAAAATATTAGTAAGAGGCCTAGAAATTTTAGAGAAGTCTTTAATGAACCTACTATATAAACCAACATGACCAAGGAAACTACGAATACCTTTAATGTATTTAGGACATGGCATTTTCTCAATTGCATCAACTTTAGCTTAATCCACCTCAATACCTCGTTCAGAAATTTTATGCCCCAAGACAATGCCTTCATTAACCATAAAGTGGAACCTCTCCCAATTCAAGACAAGATTAGTTTGTTCACATCTCAGCAAAACTCGATCAAGGTTTCTTAAGCAATCATCAAAAGAAATTCCGTAAACAGAGAAATCATCCATGAAAACCTCAACAATCTTTTCACAAAATCAAAGAATATAGCAGTCATACATCTTTGAAAGGTAGCGGGTGGATTACATAAACCAAAAGGCATACATCTATAAGCATAATTTCCAAAAGGACAAGTAAAGGTGGTTTTCTCTTGATCAGGTTGTGACACAGGTATTTGAGAGAAACCAGAATATCCATCAAGAAAACAAAAGTGTGTGTTCTTAAATAATCTTTCTAACATTTGATCAATGAAAGGCAGAGGGTAATGATCTTTTCTAGTAGCTTTATTTAATTTTCTAAAGTAAATTTCCATTCTATAGCAAGTCACTATTCTTTGTGGAATAAGTTCATTTTTATCATTAGGAAGAACGGTAATACCTCCTTTCTTAGGGACACAATGAACAGGACTTACCCATCTACTATCAGTTATGGGATAGATTATACCTGCTTCCAGAAGTTTTAGTATTTCAGTTCTTACCACTTCCTTCATCTTAGGATTCAATCGTCGTTGGTGATCAACAACGGGTTTAGCATCAGGTTCCATATTAATCTTGTGCTGACAGAGAGTGGGAATAATGCCCTTAAGATCATCAAGAGTATATTCAATGGCAACATGGTGCTTCCTCGGAATTTTTAATAATCTCTCTTTTTCGTGTTCTGAAGGGTTAGCACTAATAATAACATGATATATCTTTTTCTCATCAAGATAAGCATATTTCAAAGTGTCAAGAAATTGCTTTAATTCAAACACATGGTCACCTTTAGGTGGATGAGGACCTCCTAGAGTTTCAATAGGAAAATTGTGTTTAAGGAGAGGTTGTTGTTCGAAAAAAAATTTATCTATTTCATTTCATTCATGCAAGTGCGTATCATTTTCATGGTATAGCAAATATTGTTCTGGTGGATCGGTAGGAGGTACGGCAATAGAAGCAAGACCAATTATTTCATCCTTTCATGGCAATTCTTTATCATGAGGTTGTCTACGAAACTTAGAGCAATTAAACTCATTAGACACATCACCAAAATTAACTGTAACATCCCAAATTTTCAATTTGGAATGTTATACATTAGAGCATCATGCATATCATATTTTATTTTTGCATTTTGGTTGATCCTAGAAATTCTACGCAACTCAATGACCCACGGAGAGAGTTGGGGATTTCGTTATTTTCATATTTGAGTGTTCTCAAATTTTGAGAATAGGATCATTTGATTTTATTTATTTTATCATCAATTATTTCTATTAAAAAATATGAGAGAGGGAATAAAATGACTTTCCCAAAATAAAGAAATATTGAGGATTTAATAAAAAATCAAATAAGATTTTATTTTAGAGTTTTTCGGTGTTTTATTTGAATTTAGGAAAAATGTGCGTTTTTCAAAATTGCATTTAGGGCCCAAATAAATGTTCACCTTGTGCTGCTTGATTTTAGAAGCCCGTAAAAATTTATTTCGGAATTTTTGGAGTCCGTTTAGTATTTCTTTTTATTTTTCTTCCGAGCGGAATAATTCAAAAAACAAACTGACTTCGGGCCGTACCCGAGCGGGACACCGCCCGAGGGCAGCCTTTAAATAGCGTCGCCCCGAGCCGCCCCAGCCCATCAGCCTCGCCTCGATCCTGCTGCCCGAGGTTCGTCGCGCCTCGATTTCCGTGCCGATTTTTTTCTGTGTTCCTCGTTTTTCTTTTTCTCGGATTAAATCCGTGATTTTTCTGATCGCGATTCCTGATCTGATTTTCATTTTAGTTTAATTTTTCGCTCGTTTATCAGAATCAGGCGATTCAAGCGCCTAGAGTTTCGTCTCGAAACCCTCTATCCGAATAACCAACTTAAACAAGATTTTGCTACTGTAAAATTTGCCCTAGATCCAGATTACTAGAACGAAGTTGTTTTCTTTTGCCGTTCGTCTTTCGTTGTTTCGTTCGATTTGATTTTTTTTGCCAACCAGAGTTCTTAAGCTGAACATTCTGGTTAGATCTCTTATTTGAGTTTTACCTGTGTATTAGATGAGTACTTATTGTATGCTTATTTGTTTGTCTGCGATAGAATACCCGGAGTGCGCCGCCTGTTACTTTGAATCGTTAGGTTTCGCGGATCATCAGCAAGGCAAGTAACACTTTGATCATACCTTTCCTACTACCCAGTTTTATTGCATTAGATCAATCCTCACACATTGCATGATTAGGATCTAATTAAATTGTGGGATGGGAAGTAGATGAGGTAGTACCTATTACCTGTTTATTATCAAACCTTTGGGAGTCACTTCTACGTTTTCTTATTATGCCATGCTATGCTAGTAGACGTGGATTGGGTGAGTGATATCCATGACAGATGTGAGATTGTTAATTAATGGATTATCTAAGGTGGCAACTTAAACACACATCTGGGTGGATTGAGGCACCTGGGTATTCCAGGACTTGCCTGTTTTCTTTTGGACCGCCACCCAGGCTCAAAGGGATCATGAGACTATTCATACTAGAAACTTCTGTGTGCAGCCACAAGCTATTATGGGCTCTAGCATAGTTGACTAAGTCATGTGAACTCTTACAGTGGTAGACTAGCAGATGTAGGGGATGTAGGTAGTACGGTCTACCCGATCGTAAGGTGCTAGCGCTTCTGAAAGACTATGTCTCGGTCATCCATCTTCTCAAACACCATGTAGTGCGAGAAACCAAACGGAGGCGATCGAGTCTTGTGGGGAAAAGTGCGCAAACCTCTGCAGAGTGTACTAAATTAATCATGGTTAGCCGTGTCCCTGGTTCTGGACATCTTGAGTATCTAGTACTTGGATTTTCATGTGAATCTCAACATGTTACTCTAAATTAATTTTGTTGGGTTATGTTAATGATGATGCTTAATTGGGATTGAGAATGCTGTCAACCATTCTCAATGTTTAACAACCACCATGATAGTTAAATAAATTTATTCCTTTGAAGTAGGGAAAAATGGCTTTACGCAAAACTGTAACCATAGAGCTTTCCACCAGCCAAATATGCATATAGTATAGCTGTTTCATTCCATTACTCTCTATGTGTTACCTTGCCAGCATATTCCATGTGCTGACCCGTTTTCGGCCTGCAACGTTAATGTTGCAGACTTTTCAGACGATGATTAAGGAGTTTTTAGGTCGTGGTTCTATACTCAGTGATGCCGTTGGAGTTGATGGACTCACTTATCTTCCAAGCCTTCCGTTGTTATAGTTATTAGATGGCCTTAAGCCATATTTATTGTAATAAGTTCTCTTTTGAGACACTCGATGTAATAAGTGTGTGATTGCTACTCTGCTATAAATCCTCTGAGTACTGTGTGGTGTCAGCATTACTGATCCAGGGATGACACCGGAGCACAGAGATCAGACTGTTTGAGGTCTGGTCGCTACAGAGATGGTATCAGAGCACACGCTGACTGTAGGACACGACCACTAAGTTAGAGACCTAGATCACTATTCACTCTCTTCTCTTCTGACCTCTCATCTTTTCTATTCTTTAGGATGGCGGATGCAAGGAACAAGTTCACCCAACTGGATGAAGATACACCCTTTGGATGTCACTTGAAGGAAGTCACTAGATACCTGAATATAGGAGTACCAAGCGTCATGGGAACCTACAACGCCACTTTACCTGAAGAAGAGCGCTGGATGATTCAAGTTCAAGTTCCAGGAAGGATGTTCATGCCAGTCACTGAGCCCATAGAATTTTCTTTTGATGCACCAACTTGGAGTCTAGGAAAGAGCATGGCAGCTCACATCACCATGGGACGCATTGGATAAGTCTACCGCAAGGATCTGAAGGATACTATCTACCAGATTTCTGGGCGCCGAGATGAACACTGGGAGATGATCAGTACCAGGAAGGATAGATCAATCGCAGCTTTTATCCAGGAGCTAAACCAGCACATTCGACGACAGGAGAACCAGATGTGCGCCGACATGATAGATCTGAAGAAGGCAAAGACTAGAATCAAGGAACTAGAGGAAGAACTCAAGGCTACACGTGAAGATTATGAAGAGGAAATTGAAGTATTGGTGGAGAAGAATGACGACCTGATCAAGAAAATTGGAATATTTATGGGAGGCCCTACACCAGTGGAGGAAGATGAAGAACCCCAGGAAATTAGCCGGGAAGACTACATCATCATCGACGGCACCGACTCGGAAGCAGATAGTAGCGATGATGACTATGTTGATGAAGCTAGAGCAGATATCATGGAGTCAACGACCGTAGAATATTTCTAGTAGACCACCTCATCAGTAGTAGTAGTCCACCATGTAAACATAGTAGTCCGAGCACTTTTGCGATAGTTAGATCGATTGTATGCCCTTGTTTGATTGATTGAAGTGAATTGTTTGTTTTGCCTCATATGCATATGGGTAGTGTTTTCTCTTTAGACCCCCTCTATTCTTATATCTCATCTTTTCTAAACCCTCAGATGCCTCCGAGACGTGACCCCGGATTTGTCTTTCCACCGGAGCTCAACCAGTTGATCCAGCAGCAGAACACATTGATGTAGTTGTTAGTCCAGAATAAGAATTAGGGGAACAACAACAACAACCCACCACCACCACCACCTGTTGACCACTTAGCCCATTTTCTTAGGCTAAATCCACCGGTGTTTTCCAGTAGCACCGAGCCGATAGTAGCAGATGATTAGCTCCGCAAGACAGCTAGGGAGTTGACCACAGCAGGATGCACATATGCAGAGAAGGTGAAGTTTGCCGCACATCAGCTAGAAGGACCCACGGCATCATGGTGGGAGAATTTCACAGCCACTTTCCCAGTAGACACTGTCACATGGGACCAGTTTCAGCAGGCTTTTCGTACTGCACACGTTTCAGCAGGAGCTATGGCCATGAAGAAGCATGAGTTTCGCAACTTGCGCCAAGGAGGAAGGACAGTTGGCCAGTATGTGGAGGAATTTAGTAAGCTAGCATGTTATGCCCCAGATGACGTCGCTACGGATGCATCTAAGCAGGAGAAATTTCTAGAAGGACTGAATGATGCGTTGAGCATGCAGTTGATGGTAGCCACCTTCAACAACTACCAGGAGTTGGTAGATCATGCTCTTATGATTGAAGGGAAGCAGCGGCAAATTGGAATCGCAAGAGGAAGTATGGACAAGGAAAATACAATTCAGGAGCTCAGCAGAAGCCACGTTTTACCCCTAGACCGGGAGGACATTTTCAGCATGCCCATGGAGGAGGTAGCTCGCACAATCACAATGGCACCAAGAATGGTAACGGCAATGGAGGAAGCAATGGCCAGAACCGCACCAACCCCTCAACCCCAGCCAAGAAGGACCTAAGCCAAGTCACTTGCTTTAAGTGTTCGAAGACAGGACATTATGCCAATGAATGTCCTGAAGGCCAAAATGGCAATGGAAGTTGTCGGAAGAAGCCGAACCCTTTCAACAGGGGACAGGTGAACCACGTTAGCGTGGAGGAGGTTGAAGCTCAGCCCGATGCAGTAATAGGTAAGTTTTTGGTTAAGTCATTTACTGCACTCGTTCTTTTTGATACTGGTGCATCGCATTCATACATCTTAAGGAGATTTGTGGATAAGTATAACCTATCAACCCAAGCCCTTAGGTCACCCATGTTAGTAACCTCGCCCGGAGCAGAGTATGTGGCTAGTCTATGGTGTGATCGGTTACCATTAAGGATTGGTAACTATGTTTTTCCCTCAGACCTAATAGTATTGGAATCTCAAGGATTGGATGTGATATTAGGCATGGCTTGGTTATCAAAGTATGAAGGGAATATTGGATGTGCTAGTAAGTCAATTTTGCTTACCACCCCAGAAGGGAGAAGGATCAAGTATGTATCCCGGCATGTGCCAAAGAGGGCTCAAGTAAATTGCCTAACAGGAGTTGTGCAGGAGGAAGTACCAGTGGTAAGGGATTTCCCTGATGTATTTCAGAGGAGTTGCCAGGCATGCCACAAGATAGAGATATTGAGTTTTTGATTGAGCTATTGCCAGGCACAGGTCCAATATCAAAGAGACCATATAGGATGCCAGCAAAGGATTTGGTGGAAATTAAGAAGCAGATTAAGGAGTTACTGGATAAAGGATATATTCGCCCAAGTTCTTCACCTTGGGGATCGTCGGTACTTCTAGTGGAGAAGAAGGATGGATCGTTAAGGATGGTTGTTGATTATCGGGGATTGAATGAAGTAACGATCAAGAACAAGTACCCACTACCAATGATCAATGATCTGTTTGATCGATTGCAACGAGCTAAGGTATTTTCCAAGATCGATCTGCGATCAGGATACCACCAGTTGAAGATTCGAGAACAGGATATTCCGAAGACAGCTTTTACCACCAGGTATGGGCTATACGAGTATACAGTTATGTCATTTGGTCTGACTAACGCACCTGCCTATTTTATGAACATGATGAACAAAGTGTTTATGGAGTTTTTGGATAAGTTCGTCATAGTGTTCATTGATGATATCCTGGTTTATTCGAAGAATGAAGAGGAGCATAAGGAGCATTTGCGTTTGGTACTTGGAAAGCTCAGAGAACATCAATTATATGCCAAGTTCAGCAAATGTGAGTTTTGGTTGAAGGAAGTAGGATTCCTTGGACACGTTATATTAGGAGAAGGTATATCAGTAGATCCCGCTAAAGTTGAAACCGTGACCAAGTGGGAAGCCCCAACAACAGTTGGAGAGATCCGGAGTTTTCTTGGACTCGCAGGATACTACCGGAGATTTATTAAGAATTTCTCAAAGATTGCGAAGCCTATGACTGAGTTGTTGAAGAAGGATACCAAGTTCATATGGACAGAGGAATGTGAGGCTAGTTTCCAGGAGTTGAAGAAACGTTTGGTTACCTCACCGGTGTTCATTTTGCCAGACCAGACCAAGGATTATGAGGTGTATTGCGACGCTTCACGTCGAGGACTTGGAGCAGTGCTTATGCAGGAAGGGAGAGTTGTTTCATATGCCTCAAGATAACTGAAGCCTCATGAGTTGAATTATGCTACACATGATTTGGAGTTAGCATCCATAGTGCATGCATTGAAGACATGGAGACATTTTCTCATTAGAAATCATTGTGAGGTGTACACGGATCATAAGAGTTTGAAGTACATTTTCACACAGAAGGAGTTAAATCTCAGACAAAGGAGATGGTTGGAGCTCATTAAGGATTATGATATGAAATTGCAATATCACCCCGAAAAGGCTAATGTAGTAGCTGACGCATTAAGCCGTAAGAGCCATGTCAATACATTAATGACGGGAGGAATACCAAGGGAGTTAGCCGAAAATCTTCGTGAACTATGTTTGGAAATAGTTCCGAGAGGTTATGTAGCAGCAATGGAGATTCAGTCAACCTTGATGGATAAAATCAGGGAAGCTCAGAAAGCTGACAAAGAGATTGCCGCTATAAAGGAGAAACTGAGCAAAGGAAAAGCTAAAGGATTTTGTGAGGATGAACACGACACCCTATGGTTTGAAGACCGCGTTTACGTGCCCAATGACCCGGAGATCAGGAAGTTGATTTTGCAAGAGGCACACGACTCACCGTATTCAATTCACCCAGGAAATACCAAGATGTATCTAGATTTGAAGGATATTTTCTGGTGGACCGGAATGAAGAAGGATATAGCGGAGTATGTAGCAGTTTGTGTTGTATGTCAGAGAGTAAAGGCAGAGCATCAGAAGCCAGCAGGATTGTTACAACCATTGCCGATACCCGAATGGAAGTGGGATAAGCTAGGCATGGATTTTATCACAGGATTGCCCAAGACTCGTTCAGGCTATGACTCGATTTGGGTTGTAGTTGATCGATTGACAAAAGTAGCTCATTTCATCCCAGTAAAGACCACTTATACCAGTGCTAAGTTGGCAAAGATATACATGACCAGGATCGTATGTCTGCATGGAGTTCCAAGGAGTATCGTATCAGATAGAGGAACCCAGTTTAACTCATAGTCCTGGAAGCAGTTGCACGAAACTTTGGGAACCAGGCTAGAATTCAGTACAACTTTTCATCCACAGACAGATGGACAGACCAAGAGAGTCAATCAGATTTTGGAGGATATGCTGAGAGCTTGTGCGCTAGATTATGGATCTAGTTGGGATGATAATTTGCCATATGCAGAGTTCTCTTACAACAACAGTTATCAAACCAGTTTAAAGATGGCCCCTTTTGAAGCTTTGTACGGAAGGAGGTGCAGGACACCGTTGTCATGGGACGAAGTTGGAGACCGCCAGTTGTTTGGACCTGACTTGATTAAGGAGTCTGAACAGAAGGTGAAGATGATTCGCGATAGGCTCAAGATAGCCTAGTCTAGACAGAAGAGTTATGCGGATTCTAAACGCAAGGAGACAGTTTACGAAGTCGGAGACAGAGCTTATCTTCGAGTATCTCCACTTCGGGGAACAAAGCGTTTTGGAGTTAAAGGGAAGTTAGCACCACGATTTGTAGGACCATATCGAGTTTTGGAGCGTATGGGAGAAGTGGCCTACAAGTTGGAATTGCCCGAAGGATTGTCAGGAGTACATGATCTGTTCCACGTTTCTCAGTTAAAGAAATGTCATGCGGAGATGGCTGACATACCGTTGAGAGACACAGTGCCATTGGAAACTATTCAGTTGGATAACGATTTGACCTACGAGGAGAAACCAGTTAAGATTCTCGAGTTTGCCAACCGAGTTACTCACAGCAAGGTTATCAAGTTTTGCAAAGTTCAGTGGAGACACCACATGGAGGATGAAGCCACCTGGGAGCGAGAGGAAGATTTACTCAAAGACCACCCTCACATATTTTCTAGCCAACCCGAATCTCGTGGGCGAGATTCATCTTAAGGGGGGTAGGTTTGTAACATCCCAAATTTTCAATTTGGAATGTTATACATTAGAGCATCATGCATATCATATTTTATTTTTGCATTTTGGTTGATCCTAGAAATTCTACGCAACTCAATGACCCACGGAGAGAGTTGGGGATTTCGTTATTTTCATATTTGAGTGTTCTCAATTTTTGAGAATAGGATCATTTGATTTTATTTATTTTATCATCAATTATTTCTATTACAAAAATATGAGAGAGGGAATAAAATGACTTTCCCAAAATAAAGAAATATTGAGGATTTAATAAAAAATCAAATAAGATTTTATTTCGGAGTTTTTCGGTGTTTTATTTGAATTTAGGAAAAATGTGCATTTTTTAAAAATTGCATTTACGGCCCAAATAAATGTTCACCTTGTGCGGCTTGATTTTAGAAGCCCGTGAAAATTTATTTTGGAATTTTTGGAGGCCGTTTAGTATTTCTTTTTATTTTTCTTCCGAGCGGAATAATTAAAAAAAACGAACCGACTTCGGGCCGTACCCGAGCGGGACACCGCCCGGGGGCAGCCTTTAAATAGCGCCGCCCCGAGCCGCCCCAGCCCATCAGCCCAGCCTCGATCCGCACGCGCCACCGGAGCTGCCGCCGCCGACGACGATCCCGCCGCCCGAGGTTCGTCGCGCCTCGATTTCCGTGTCGAAAAAAAATCGGCGTTCGTCGTTTTTCTTTCTCTCGGATTAAATCCGCAATTTTTCTGATCGCGATTCCTGATCCGATTTTCGTTTTAGTTTAATTTTTCGCTCGTTTATCGGAATCGGGCGATTCAAGCGCCTAGAGTTTCGTCTCGAAACCCTCTATCCGAATAACCAACTTAAACAAGATTTTACTACTATAAAATTTGCCCTAGATACAGATTACTAGAATGAAGTTGTTTTCTTTCGCTGTTCGTCTTTGGTTGTTTCGTTCGATTTGATTCTTTTTGCCAACCGGAGTTCTTAAGTTGAACATTCTGGTTAGATCTCTTATTTGAGTTTTACCTGTGCATTAGATGAGTACTTATTGTATGCTTGTTTGTTTGTCTGCGATAGAATACCCAGAGTGCGCCGCCTCTTACTTCCAATCATTAGGTTTCGCGGATCGTCAGTAAGGCAAGTAACACTTTGATCATACCTTTTCTACTACCCAGTTTTATTGCATTAGATCAATCCTCACACATTGCATGATTAGGATCTAATTAAATTGTGGGATGGGAAGTAGATGAGGTAGTACCTATTACATGTTTATTATCAAACCTTTGGGAGTCACTTCTACGTTTGCTTATTAAGCCATGCTATGCTAGTAGACGTGGATTGGGTGAGTGATATCCATGGCAGATGTGAGATTGTTAATTAATGGATTATCTAAGGTGGCAACTTAAACACACATCTGGGTGGATTGAGGCACCTGGGTATTCCAGGACTTGCCTATTTTCTTTTGGACCGCCACCCAGGCTCAAAGGGATCATGAGACTATTCATACTAGAAACTTCCGTGTGCAGCCACAGGCTATTATGGGCTCTAGCATAGTTGACTAAGTCGTGCGAACTCTTACAGTGGTAGACTAGCAGATGTAGGGGATGTAGGTGGTACGGTCTACCCGATCGTAAGGTGCTAGCGCTTCTGAAAGACTATGTCTCGGTCATCCGTCTTCTCAAACACCATGTAGTGCGAGAAACCAAACGAAGGCGATCGAGTCTTGTGGGGAAAAGTGCGCAAACCTCTACAAAGTGTACTAAACTAATCATGGTTAGCCGTGTCCCTGGTTATGGACATCTTGAGTATCTAGTACTTGGATTTTCATGTGAATCTCAACATGTTACTCTAAATTAATTTTGTTGGGTTATGTTAATGATGATGCTTAATTGGGATTGAGAATGCTGTCAACCATTCTCAATGTTTAACAACCACCATGATAGTTAAATAAATTTATTCCTTTGAAGTAGGGAAAAATTGGCTTTATGCAAAACTGTAACCATAGAGCTTTCCACCAGCCAAATATGCATATAGTATAGCTGTTTCATTCCATTACTCTCTATGTGTTACCTTGCCAGCATATTCCATGTGCTGACCCGTCTTCGGGCTGCAACGTTAATGTTGCAGACTTTTCAGACGATGATTAAAGAGTTTTTAGGTCGTGGTTCTATACTCAGTGATGCCGTTGGAGTTGATGGACTCACTTATCTTCCAAGCCTTTCGCTGTTATAGTTATTAGATGGCCTTAATCCATATTTATTGTAATAAGTTCTCTTTTGAGACACTCGATGTAATAAGTGTGTGATTGCTACTCTGCTATAAATCCTCCGAGTACTATGTGGTGTCAGCATTACTGATCCAGGGATGACACTGGAGCACAGAGATCAGACTATTTGAGGTCTGGTCGCTACATTAATACTGACAAATTCTTTATGGCAATCTATCTTAGCATTGACAGTGTTCAACAAAGGTCTACCAAAAATTATGGGAGAAAAGTCATCTTGTGGGGAACCAAGAACTAGAAAATCAGTAGGGTATTTTATTTTTCCACACAAGACTTCAACATCTCTAACAATCCCAAGTGGTGTGATGGTATCTCTATTGGCAAGTTTAATAGTAACATCTATATCTTCTATTTCAGTGGGTGTTATATCATTCATTATTTATTGGTATAAAGTAAAAGGGATAGCACTCACACTAGCAACTAAATCACATAAACCATGATAGCAATGATCTCCTATTTTAACTGAGATGACATGCATGCCAACAACAGGCTTGTTCTTATCTTTAGTATCGAGTTTGGCATTCTAGCAGCTTCATCACAAAAGTAAATGACATGCCCATTCATATTTTCAACCAAGAGATCTTTAACCATAGCAATACTAGGTTCTACTTTAATTTGTTCAGAGGGCCTAGGTGCTTTAATATTACTTTTGTTAACCACTGTTGACACCTTAGCATGTTCCTTTATCCTAACAGGGAAAGGTGGTTTTTGAATATAAGCAGTAGGCACAACTAGATCAATGTTATAAATGACAGTTTCATCTTTAGTTATAACCGGTTCTTTAATTTCTTATTTAATAGGGGGATGATATTTAAACCACTTTTCCTTAGGGAGATCAACATGAGTAGCAAATGACTCACAAAAATAGGCTACTATCTCAGAGTCAAGTCCATATTTAGTGCTAAACTTGTGAAAAGCATATGTAATCATAAAAGATTTAACACAATCAAACTAAAGCTTAACACCTAACTCCTTACCTTCATTGAGTTCCCAATCTTCAGTCGATTAATTTTTTCTAAAACATCCCACCTGAATTCAATAGTCTTCTTCATAAAAGAACCAGCACAAGAAGTATCGTGCATGGATTGATCATCACGAGAAAGCCGAGCATAAAAATTCTGAATAATAACTTCTCTCGAGAGCTGATGATTGGGGCATGAATATAACATTGACTTAAGCCTCCCCCAAGCTAGAGCGATACTTTATCCTTCATGAGGCTAAAAATTATATATATAATTCCGAACACGATGAACTAGATGCATAGGATAAAACTTTGGTGAAATTACAATTTCAATTGATTCCAGTTCCATGATCCAATATCATCGCATAGCCTATACAATGTCAATGCTTTTACCTTCAAATATAAAGGGAAAAGCTTCTTCTTAACTTCATCCCCGGGTAAACCTGCAAGCTTAAATAATCCACAAATTTCATCGACGTGTATCAGATGCATATCAGGATGCATTGTTTCGTCTCCTGCATAAGGTTTAGCTAGCAGTTGTTCTATCATACCCGAAGGAATTTCATAACTAATATTTTCTGTAGGTGTAGTAGGTTGAGGGGCAACTCTTTGTGTTTCCGGTCGAGCTGAAGATACCCTGAACAAACCCCTCAAAGGATTGTTTTCCATAGTAACAAGTGACAATAAATTTCAGCATGTAGTATAAATTTTTCCTTACCAATTTCCACTTACCAAGAGCTCTTCACTCCCCGACAACGGTGCCAGAAAAGAGTCTTGATGACCCAGAAGTATTAGGTACCAATCTTAGTCCTTTTGACAAGTAAGAGTGTGGAACCCAACGAGGAGCAGAAGGAAATGACAAGTGGTTTTCAACAAGGTAATTTCTGCAAGCACTGAAATTGTCGGTAACAGGTAGTTTGATAGCAAGATAATTTGTAATAAGTAACAAGTAACAATAGTAACAATAAGTGCAGCAAGGTAGCCCAATCCTTTTTATGGCAAAGTACAGTCCAGACGGCCTCAGATAATAAGTAAAACGTTCTTGAGGACACACGGTCTTGTCACTTTCATCATGTTGGCTTGATTCGCGTTCGCTACTTTGATAATTTGATATGTGGGTGGGCCGGTGCTTGGGTGTTGTTCTTACTTGAACACCTCCCACTTATGATTAACCCCCTCGCAAGCATCCGCGACTATGAAAGAAGTATTAAGATAAAATCTAACAATGGCATTAAGCATATGGATCCAAATCAGCCCGTATACGGAATAGCGCATAAACTAGGGTTCAAGCTTCTGTCACTCTAGCAACCCATCATCTAATAACTACTCCACAATGCATTCCCTTAGTCCCAAAGATGGTGAAGTGTCATGTAGTTGGCGTTCACATAACACCACTAAGGGAATCACAACATCCATATCATCAAAATATCAAAAGAATACCAAATTCACATGATTACTTGCAACATGACTTCTCCCGTGGCCTTAAGAACAAAGGAAACTACTCACAAATAATATCCATGCTCAAAATCAGAGGGATATTAAATAGCATAATGGATTTAAACATATAATATTCCACCAAATAAACCATATAGCATCGACTACAAGATGTAATCGACACTACTAGTCACCCACAGGTACCAATCTGAGGTTCCGGTACAAATATTGAACACAAGAGATGAACTAGAGTTTGAGTGAGATGGTGCTGCTGAATATGTTGATGAAGATTGGACTCCCAAAGATGAGAGGGTTGTTGGTGATGACGATGGCTTCGATTTCCCCCTCCAGGAGGGAAGTTTCCCTGATGGAATCGCTCCATTGGAGGGCAAAAGTGCTCCTACCCAAGTTCTGCCTCGAGACGGCGGCGCTCCATCCCGAAAGTCCTCTCCTCATTTTTTCTAGGTCAAAAGACCTTATGTACCAGAAGATGGGCACCGGAGGTGGGCTGGGTGGCCCGCTACCCACCAGGGTGCTCCTCGGGGGCTAGCGTGCCCTCGTGTCTTGTAGCCACCTAGCAACCCTCCTTTGGTAGTTATTTTTTCCAATATTTATTATATATTCCAAAATAATTCTCTGTAAAATTTCAGCTCATTTGGAGATGTGCGAATAGGTATCTTTGACATAGCTTTTTCAAGTCCAGAATTCCAGCTGCCGATATTCTCCCTCTTTGTGTAAACCTTGCATATTATGAGAGAAAAGGCATTAGAATTACTACACAAAGTGTTATAAAGCATAAAACACTATAAATAGCAGTAGGAAAACATGATGCAAAATGGAAGTATCAGCTTGTTTACCTATTTTTTTCGTTTTGATCATGGGATTGGGAATCCCAATTACCAGCCTCTCTCATGCAATGACAAGTGAATAAACACCCATCATGAAAATAACTCACTTAGCATGGAAGATACTCACCACCCCCTACCGCTCCATGAGTGGTACGAGCACGCAAAATAAGTGCTTATTTGAATGATTGGAGGTGGCACATGCAAATTTACTTGGAATGGCAGAGTAATACCATATATAGGTAGGTATGGTGGACACTCATGGAAGAAACTTAGCTCAAGGATTTGGGATTCACAAGTAGTATTCCCGCTTAGTACATAAATTTGGCTAGCAAAAGATGCTAAACAAGCACCACATATTGGAGGATCCATAACAATATAACTTACATTCAAATATACCCAACAATAACTCATTACGTTGTCTTCCTTGACCAACTTCAACTAATTTGCTCAAGTGAAAATAATTAATGGGTCTTCACAATCATAAAAGATGTCCAATATAATATTTTTATATGTGAAAGTTCTCTTCCTTATACTAATTATTCATGAATTGCTTGTGTGACCAATATTGTGATGGTCAAGCTTCAATAGATTTTACATTCTAAACCCAATGTGAAACTACTACTATGCATGATACAAGCATATGAAGCCCATATAATTTCGAATTTGTGATATTCAATTCATTCAACAATTTACTCTTAGGATTTAAGTGAAGAACGAGAGTAAATGACAAACTACTCCAAAAAGATATAATTGAAGATCAATGAGTAGTCAAACATTTAAGTAGCTACGTGAGGACTCTCTCTCTCTCTCTCTCATTTGAAAATTTCAGATATAAGTATTTTATTCAAACATCAAACAAATATAAAAGGGCACTCCAAAGATAGCACATATCATGTGAACAAGTAAAAACTTAGGCTCAACCAAAAGTAACTCATAGTTGTTGAAGAAGAAAGGTGGGATGCCTACCGGAGCATCCCCAAGCTTAGATACTTGAGACTTCTTGGAATATTATCTTGGGATGCCTTGGGCATCCCCAATCTTGAGCTCCTTTTTCTCCTTAATTCCTCTCATATCACGGTTTCCCTAAATGTTAAAAACGTCATCCATACAAAACTCAACAAGAACTCGTGAGATAAGTTAGTATAAATCAATGCAAAACCTTAGCATTCCCTATTGTAACAATTTACTAAAATTATAGTTTAACATTGCATACTAAATGCCTCTGCATATTTAATACTCATATCCTCAAATAGAATCATTAAACAAGCAAACATATGCAAACAATGCAAACATAACAACAATCTGCCTAAACAGAAGAGTCTGTAAAGGAGGAATAAAGATTCATACTTCTTTAACTCCAAAAATTCTTAAAAATTACCACCCTGTAGAAAACTTTCATAGCTTACTGTGTAAAAATTCAAAGATTCTATCACGTTCTGACTTTTCTGAAGAACTCTGACACTAATAGAAACTTTCTATTTTCAAACAACAACTCATATACTTGTAAACTGAGCATGGTAATGACTATACTTGACACTTTTATTGAAATAAAATACACCAACATTACTCTAAATAATAGCAAGTAAACCTCAACAAAAGAAAATGGCGCTCCAAACAAAACATATATCATGTGATGAATAAAAAAATAGCTCCAAGTCAGATTATCGATAATGTTGAAGATGAAAGACGGGATGCCTTCCGGGGGATCCCCAAGCTTAGTTTCTTTGGTATTCCTTGAATATTACCTTGGGGTGACTTGGGCATCCTCAAGCTTAGGGTCTTGCTACTCCTTATTCTCCTCATATCAATATCTCACACAAAACTTGAAGACTTCAATCACACAAAACTTAACGAAACTTTGTGAGATAGGTTTGTATGATAAAGAGAAAATCCTTATCTTTGGTATTGTCAAGACAAGATTAATTTTTTTCTCACATAATACCTGTTGTAGGTCAGTGTAATAAAGAGCAAATCCTTATCTTTGGTATTGACAAGACAAGATTAATTTTTTTCTCACATAATACCTATTGTACCCTGTCATTTCTACAATTTATATTGACCAATAAGCCATAGAAACTGGAAAACAAGCAAACTATGCATCAAAAACAGAATCTGTCAAAAACAGAATAGTCTGTAATAATCTGAACAACAACCATACTTGTGCAACTCCAAAAATTATGAGAACTTAGAACAACATAGGAAATTTGTATATCAATCATATGTAAAAAAATTAGAATTTTTATACGCTCCAGTGATTTTAAACAATTATGTTACTAGAGGCAAAAGTTTCTGTTTTTGCACAGAATCAAGTCAACTATCATCTACACTATCCCAAAGACTTTACTTGGTACTTTATTGAAACAAAAGCTATAAAACATGATTACTACAGTAGCCTAATCATGTTAACACACAAAAACCGTAGGTATAAGTATTGGTTTGTCTCCCAACAAGCGCTTTTCTTTAATTCCTTTTTAGCTAGGCATGATGATTTTAATGATGCTCATGTAAGAATAGTAGTTGAAGCATGCAAGAGAGCATCATGGATCACACGGAAAGCACATTTAAGCCTAACCCACTTCCTATGCAGAGGGATTTTGTGAGCAAATAATTTATGGGAGAAAAAATCAACTAGCATAGGAAGGCAAACAAAGCATGACTTCAAAACTTTCAACACATAGAGAGGACACTTGATATTAATGAGATATGTAGAAGCATATATTCCTCCCTCATAATAATTTTTAGTAGCATCATGAATGAATTCAACAATATAACTATCACATAAAGCACTCTTTTCATGATCCACAAGCATAGAAAATTTATTACTTTCCACATAAGCAAATTTATTCTCATTCATAATAGTGGGAGTATCATATGAAACCTCTTCCAAAATAGTGGATTCATCATTAAATAAAGTCATGACCTCTCCAAATCCACTTTCATAATTATTACAATAAGATTCAACACCCTCCAAAATAGTGGGATCATTACTTTCTAGAGTTGACACTCTTTCAAACCCACTTTCATCATTATAATTATCATAATTAGGAGGCATGCAATTATCATAATAAACTTTCTCATCAAAACTTGGGGAACGAAAAATATCATCTTCATAAAATATAGCATCCCCAAGCTTATGGCTTTGCATATCACTAGCATCATGGATATTCATAGAAAGCATACTAACAACATTGCAATCATGTTTATCATTCAAAGATTTTATGCCAAACATTTTATTGAATTCTTCTTCTAACACTTTGGCACAATTTCCCGATCCATCATTTTCAAGAAAGACATTATAAAGATGAAGCATTTGCGGCAACCTCAATTCCATTTTTTTTGTAGTTTTCGTTTATAAACCAAACTAGTGATAAAACAAGAAACTAAAAGATTAAATTGCAAGATTTGAAGATATACCTTCAAGCACTCACATCCCCAGCAACGGCGCCAAAAAAGAGCTTGATGTCTACTACACAACTTATTCTTGTGGACTCGTGTTGGGCCTCCAAGAGCAGAGTTTTGTAGAACGGTAGCAATTTTTCCTCAAGTGGATGACCTAAGGTCTATCAATCCGTCAGAGGCGTAGGATGAAGATAGTCTCTCAAACAACCCTGCAATTAAATACAAGAAATCTCTTGTGTCCCCAACACACCCAATACTGTAGCAAATTGTATAGGTGCACTAGTTCAGCGAAGAGATTGTGATACAAGTGTAGTATGGATAGTATATATAGGTTTTTGTAATATTAAAATATAAAAATGGCAAGGCAGCAAGTGATAAAACGGAGCACAAATGGTATTGCAATGCTTATAAGCAAGGCCTAGGGTTCATACGTTCACTAGTGCAATCTCTCAACGGTGCTAACATAATTTAATCATACAACAATTCCTCAACATGTGACAAAGAGTCACTCCAAAGTTCTTATTTAGCAGAGAACATAAGATGAAATTGTGTAGAGTATGAAACCACCTCAAAGTTATCTTTTCCAATCAAACTATTGAGCTATCCGTATAAGTGTCACAAGCATCCCTATAGTTCGTACTAGAATAACACCATATGATACACCAACCAACTCTAATGTCACCTAGATACTCCAATGTCACCACAAGTATCTGTGAGTTGATTATTCGATATCATCAAGCAACTTCAGATTCATAATATTTAATCCAACACAAAGAACTCCAAAGAGTGCCCCAAGATTTCTACCGGAGAAAGAAGGACGAAAACGTGTATCAACCCCTATGCATAGATTACCCCAATGCCATAATAATCCGCAAGTTGAATACCAAAACATATATCAAGTGGATGAATAGAACACCCCATTGTCACCAGGGTATCCATATGCAAGACATACATCCAATCTTCTCAAATCCAAAAAGTACTCAATCTGATAATAGTGAAACCTCATAGGTAAAAACTCAAATCATTAGAACAAGATAGAGAGGGAGAAACACCATATGATCACTACTAGGGAAAACCTTTTACACAGAAGTATAGCAGTAGCGTTGGTCAGAACAAAGCGCTACTGCTACTTACTCGTAGCGCGTGTCAACAAAGCACGCTACAGGTATGGTTGTAGCAGTAGCGCGTCTGCAGGTAAAAGCGCTACTACTATAATTCCCACATGTTGCTGGTAGGCTAGGCATAGTAGTAGTGATCCTGTGGAAAGCATGTTACCGCTAAGTGCCTTGTAGTAGCGTGTTTTTGGTGTAGAGCGCTACTGCTAAGAAAAAATATAATGAAAAGTAAATAGAAAAGTAAATGAAAATGAAAGAAATAGAAAAAGGAGAAATGAAAAAAAAGAAAATGTAAAGAAAAACAAAACAAAAAGAAAAATAAAGGGGAAAGGCATAGCAGTAGCGCTTGTTCTCACAAAGCGCTATAGCTACTTTAGCAGTAGCGCTTTTTATATGCCCGCACTATAGCTAAGTTCCTTAGATAAAAGGAAAAGTAAAGGGGAAATAAATAGCTACTTCCTATAGCAGTAGCGCGTTTTGGTGGAAAGCGCTATAGCTAACTTAGCTATAGTGTTTTTTCCTACCAGCGCTACTGCTATTCTGACTTAACCCCGTGCGGGCTGAAAATTTTGCAAAGTCCTTTTCCCCCTCTCCCCCCTATCCCCCACTCGATCTATCACCGCCATCGATCCCCCTACCCGAGCATGCCGACGCCGGCCGTCGCCCGAGCCCGCACACGACCTCACCGCCGCCGCCCGAGGCCACCCTCGACTCGCCGCCGCCGCCCTCGACCTCACCCCCGCCGCCTGAGCCCTCCCTGGATCGTCGCTGCCCGAGCCCGAGACCGCCCTCACCGCTGACCGTAAGCCTCTCCCTCTCCTTTCCCCTGCCCTCCTCTCTCTCTGCTAGCTAGGGCAAATTTCATATGTTGTTGTTGTGATGATGTTCATATGAACCCTAGGCGTTCATATGAACCCTAGATTTGTTTAGGATAGTAGGAATTTTTTAGCATTTAGGAAAAAATAGCAATTTTTTTAGGTAATTAGCTAGGGCAAATTTTTATGAAAATGCCTAAACAGTAATTCCATTTAGCTTTAAATTAAAAGAGGGTATATAAATAATAGTAGCATTTAGCTTTAAATTAATAGAGCTATAAACAAAAAAAGGTAGCATTTACCTATAAAAAATTATTTGGACTATTTGAATTATTGGACTATGGACCCGAATCTGGTCCAAATTTCATTCAAATGAAATTTTAATTATTTGGGATATGGACTTGGATATTTTTGAAGGAATTGGGTGTAGGTACTAAGGTCTTACTGTGGAAACTTTGGTGAGGTCAGAAGGGTTAGAGAAAATGGAGTTCCTTTGCAATTTCTAATAAGGTCAAGTATTGTTGGAATATTTGCTCTAAAACAATTTGAAAAGAAAATAACGTGTGTGTGAGAGGAATAGCTAGAACAAAGTTTGGGTTCTGTCCTAGGCAGAGAAGTGTTTAGTGAGGTCATTTTGCAATGGTTTTGGGTTTTTGAAAAGACCACTATTTTTCAAGGAAAATAATTTAGGCAAGTTTTGTTTTAAAGATGATCCCTTCCTAGACTTTTAGCTTTAAACAAAAAACGAAAGCATTTAGCTATAAATAAAAAATAGTAGTTATGGCATTTAGCTATGAACAAAAAATAGAATTTTTTTTCTTTTCAAAAATTGGTTAAAGTAATTGTTGCTATATAAACGAAAAAACAAGATTGATGCTATATGATATATGTCATTGATGTTCATTTGCATATTCCATTATTGTTGATTATATCTTTTCATTGAAGTGATTCAATTGTGCCCAAGTGGCCTTTTGTTGTTTGCAGAGAATGAAGCCGAGTGGCCTATGTTTTGCCGAAATGTTGATTCATTTTCGTTCCGGCAAATTTTAGGTGCTCAAATTGTCCACTTTCTAGCAAAGGTCATGCCGGAATTTTCCGTGAATTTTGGCATGACTTGTGCTACAAACTAGGACATATCGAGTGCCCGAGATTTGCCGCACCGGGAATGAATCAACAGTCTTGCAAAACATAGGCCTTTTTTATGTCATTATTCATTTTATTAGGTATAGAATTAATTGACTAGATTTAATCGTAGGAAACATGGCTATCAATGATGAAGGACAGGGTTATGGTGATTGCAACGTCTACGAGGCGGCAGACGCCTATTTGAACCTTCTCGAGGAGCAACGGTTGTTGCAGTGCCCACCTGTCACATCCGAGACTGAGACCGGCGCCGAGACCGACGCTGAGACCGATACCGGCGCCGAGACCGGCGCTGAGACCGACACTGGCGCCGAAACCGAAGACGATACGATGCCCAAACCAACTCAACACTACTAGACTGGTGGTCACAGAGGTGGACTCTGACAATTTTCAGCCAAAAGAGCCTGGGGAAGTGTGCGCATGCTATGACAATCAAATAGGCTGCATCTTACGGCCAACCGCCACAATCAACGATGAGAAACTAAAGAAGATACCAAATATGGAGCACTCCCTCCTAAGCAAGCTACAACAGGTATTCTTGTTCCCGGTTCGGGATGAAATCAAATATAGTCGACCGTGGCAAGACCCGGCAATGAAGAAGATAAACAAACGCGCCATGGGCAAGTTTAGCGGCACGTTGTCCACATGGAAAGTAAGGGTGAAACATCGGATCATGGTCAAAAAGGAACCCTACTCTGAGATTGTAAAGGATAATCCGACAATTATAGAAGAGCAGTTCAAAATATTCAAGGTGGCTTGCGTTGCCGAAGCTGCCAAAGAAAAGTCAAAGTACATAAAGGGGCTTCAAGAGAGGAACCTGGGGTGCCACCACCTCGGAAGCCGTGGTTACGCGGGGAAGAGGCCCATAGGGGCCGAGGACGCAGAACACGGAAGTTTGGGGATCCCAGACCCCTTGGCGGAGTTCACCGTCCCATAGGAGTGTGATGTCATTAGGGCCCAGTACCATTGGGACCCATTCAACAAGGTTTTCAAAATGGACGCGGTCACGAGGGAGTTCATGAGACTGCTGGTAATTTTTAATTTACCCCCTAATTTTATCTTCTTATCAATTCGACTGCATGTTTAGTCACATTTGTAAACGATCCTTGTTCCTTTTGCAGAAAGAGCAGCACAGGATCGCGGCCGAAAGCAACTCACCGTCTGAGGCGTTGGCGAGGCCCAAGTGGGACACCCCATTCAACCGGGCCTTGGACATATTGAAAGGACTCCCAGTGGACACTCGGTCGTCGTATGGACGCGTGCACGGCATTGGACACGGCGCCACGTGGAAGAAGTACTATTGTGAGACCATTGAGGAGAGAAAGGAAAGACGGAGGTTAAATGAAGGAAACATCAACAAGAAGGTTGATATTGCGGTTGATAAGAAATGAGCCGAGACAGTCAAAGCAGCGGTAGCTGCCGCAAGAGAGGAGATGGCAGCTTCGTATAGTGTCTTGGTTCCGACTATCGTTAGTAGGACCAAGCAAAATCCAGATAAAGAGGCAGCAGACTTTCCCCTTTCCAACTTCTTTGGGAGCAGCTTGTTTAGCGCACCTGCTCCCGCACCCGCTAGCAGCCCATCCTCCGTCTCTGGCGTGCTTAGTGGGGCTTAGTCTTTGGCTGAGGTCGACGCCCTCATGGTACCTGTCACATTGGCCCTCTTCAATATATGTATAATCTCCCATTTTCATTGCCCTTCGGATGTCTCACATCGCAGACATGTCTTTGCAGGCCGACGTAACCCCGTGCACCATATTGTACACCGTCAGCGGCCGGAAGGTGGATGTGGGGACGGCGACGATAGTGAAGCCGAAGGAACAATTATTCCATAGCCGGCTGATCCCCCTGACGTCTTCAAGGTTTCTATGGCCAGTGTAAAACTGGGCCACGAGAATTTGGCTCCTCTAGCACTAGGGGGAGATGACGACGAGACCCCGCGGTGGCTTGGCGATTGCAAGAGTTGGGTCCTGTTGTGGCCAAAGAGTCTTCTTCGTCTGGAGGAGGCCGGGAGCACACCCACGACCACGCAGCCTCAGCAAGGTATGAACACAAACACCCCACCTACCCAATTAGCTTCAATTGTCGTGCCGGGTGATAGTGGACGACGTTATGGAAGAGGCTCCATTAGTCGTTGATGACATCGCCTCTATCGAAGAAGCAATGAATGATATTGATGCCATTGATGAGGATGACGATGACCCTCTACAGTATCGCAATACTGGCGCCTATGACGATGGAGGGTTGGTGGCTCAGTAGTATGAGTACTCAGGGTTTGAGCATGATGAGTTGGTGCCTGAAGTGCCGAAGGATGAACGTATTATAGGCGACCTTCCAGTAGCAAAGAAGCATAGGAAGAGACCGAGGAAAGGCAAAAAAGCTGCTTCTATGAGCCAACAACCTCCGCAGCCTTGGGTTCAAGACCGTATACCTGTCATAGGTGCGGCGAAATACCATATCCCTGGTGATCCGAACCTACCTAAGGTAGCGGTAGAGGCCAACAATCTCAGGAGACTTCATGGCGATGTTTTGTGGAGAAGAAAAGCTTGATCGCCTCAGAAAATCCAGGATACCCGCTCTACGTGGTTAACGTGCCACAACAAAGGTTGTATGTCGACACATTCCCCATGGAAAAGTTCTTCCTTCGATTTGATTACATCTTTGACATGTTTCACTTGAAAAAGCTGGATTTTACGTTTGTCTGCCTTTTGCCTTATACATGAACTACATCATGAGGATTGAGCAGATACCTTATATCTGTGTTGCTGACCCGTACTTCATGCACGAGGGGTTCTTGGCGGTCTGCCCAAAGCACCATGAATACGCGAGTAACTACATCGCCGATTTCATGGTCGGCAATAAGGACAAGGAGACAATTCTCATGCCTTATCATCCCATGTAAGTCATCTGCGGATATCCTTCCTTTGATTTCAATCATTCATTTGCACGCGTGGAGGCTAATTTGAGGTGTACTTATTTTGCGCAGCGACGGGCGTGTCGTCCTCATCATCCTTTAGCCCCGATTCTCCCACACTGTTTACTTGGACTCATCGAAGAACACGAATAAAAAGGATTACACCCACATCAAGTATGTTCTCGACAGTGCTATCTTTAGCTACGGCCTACAGGATGGAGAGATCACGCTCAAGAAGACTAGGAACCGCACGCCCGCCTTTGGCCATAAGACTGACTGCTGCTGCATCTAGCAACCGAGTGGTACTCTCAGTGATGGATTCTATGTCCTCCACCACATGCTGGAGTATAGACAGGATCAACAGAACCTTCGCATGTCACCTAGATCTCGCGATGCCCATATTCTGCAATGGGCAAAGAACCTAGGAGATATCCCTGATCATCGACTTCGAGTTGTGTTCTATCACATCCAGCGTGAGCTTGCCCAAATCATCATGAAGGCGGTCCTCGAAAAAACAGGGATGTTCTATGAAGAAGGGCAAATGTCGTGGGAAGACATCCGAACACGCGTAGCCGCTCAGTGTCTCGACCTGAAGCCTTTCACTGCACTCGGGGACTATCTCCCTAACTTGGATGGATGGCACGACATGTTGGAGTGATTTATGATATATTACAATGTGTTTGTTTAGTCCATACTTTCTCTATGACGAAACTTTGAGTTACGCATGACGAAACTTTATTTGTGATGTAATTAAACTACCTCCTTAACTAGCGAAGATCACTCTTTTTTGAACATTAAAACAACAGGAGAGGCTCTACTGTTTCTTTATTATAAGAAGGGGCATTTACACTTTACATTTTGTACAAAGCCAACATGCTAAGAAGGTAAAGGAAAAGAAGGCTGCAGTTTATACAGAGGGGTTTTGGTGAAGAGCCAAGTCTTGAATCAGGCCTTGGATAAAAGTATTGGTATCCCCCTTTGTCCTAAATGTTAAAATCTCTAGATCCTTCTTAAACATCCTCAACCAGTCCAAGTGTGAGGCCACCTCACCATCAAATAGAACTTTATTTCTTTGTTTCCAGATATTCCAAGCTGCAAGAATTGTGATTTCTTTGAGTGCGGGTTTATGCCAAGATGTGTGAGATATATCAAACATTATCTGGACATCATTGTCAGTCCCCCATTGTATTCCAATTGTTTCCCAGCACCTGTTAGCAAATTGACACTCATAGAAAAGGTGTTTGTTTGTTTCAAGCTCACCCAAGTTGCACATCAGACAAGAATGATCTTCTCCAATATTAAAATGTCTTCTTATGAGCATGTCTCTCGTGTTGACCCTATCCATCAACATGAGCCAAGCAAAAACTTTGTGCCTCATGATGCATTTGGATTTCCATATTGAAGTTATATAGCTTGGGGCAGTTACATTTCTGAAGAGGAACTTGTAGAATTTTTTGGGTTTGTATTGTTCATCTCCCCAACATAAAACCCATTCGTCGACACCCATTTGTTGTAAAGTCAAAGTGTTGATGATGGGCATGATGTCATCAAGTTCTAATCTCGCGTCAATAGACAGAGGTAGATGGAACAGAGTAGCTGGATCTGGATTAGAGTGGAATTGAGCCAATGATATGTCTTCATCTTGGGCATACAAGAATAGATGATTATGAGAAACAGAGAGGACTGTATCCCCCTGCCAGAGGTCTTTCCAAAAAAGCATAGTGTCACCCGCTCTAGGTATGCATAGCGTGATGCCTCTGAATATATTGATTAAGGAATCCTTCCACCAAAACGACCCACAAGCTGGTTTTGCATGAGGCACACCTTGATCATAATATGCATTCCAAATTAGCATGACCCAAGGAACATCAACTTTGTGAATAAATTTGTGTAGGTATTTGAGTAGTAACGCCTTGTTTTGTGCTTTGAGATCAAGAACCCCTAAGCCACCTTTTTTCTTAGGGCGGCAAACCAAGTCCCACGCTGCCAAGGAATGTGTTTTAGCATCTCGATCAATATCTTTTCTCCAAAGACAGTGGTGCCTTGCCCGATCAAATATGTCAATCAACTTCAACGGGAGCTTGAGGACACACATGGAAAATGAAAGTAGAGATGAAAGTGTAGAATTAATAAGTTGCAGTCGCTCGCCATAAGATATCCAGATGGTGGTTCCAGTCAATATTCTTTCAATTCTGTCCACAAGGGGCATTAGTTCTCTTATCGTTGGTCGTGTGGTACCCACAGGGAGTCCCAGGTACGTGAACGGAATGCTCCCAACTTGGCAACCAATTTCCAATGCTAGTTGATGTGCTTTCTCATCATTAACATTAATGGGCATCAATTGGGATTTTCCATAATTTATTTTTAGCCCAGTTGCCCTAGCATAAGAGTCAAGAATAGCTTTATTGGTATGCAATTGGTCAACATCAGCCGGCAGCACAATGATTGTGTCGTCATCGTATTGAATAAATGGATATTGTTCTGATGCTAGTTGTTCAATTGGTAATTGTATATGTCCTTCCTCCCAAGCTTTGTTAATTAAAGATTGTAGAAGGTCTGCAGCAATAACAAACAATAGAGGAGAGACTGGGTCTCCTTGACGAACACCTCTTTTACATTTGAATTCTTTACCAGGCACTCCGTTTAAAAGAACCGAAGATGTTCTAGACTCCAGAAGCATTTTTATCCACATGCACCAATGGTCGTCGAACCCTTTGCACTTGAGAATGTTGAGAATGAAGTCGTGCTTCATAGTGTCAAAGGCTTTCTCAAAGTCTAGTTTTAGAATAACGATTTCTTTCCTGGATTGTTTGCATTGGTGTATATATTCGAAGGCCCATCCCAAGCAATCTTGAATTGTGCGGGATTTGATGAATCCGTACTGGTTACGGTGAACAACTTTCAAAATCCATTTTTGTAATCTTTCAGCTAGAACTTTGGTTAAGACTTTGAGCACACAATTAAGAAGGGATATCGGCCGGTAGTCATTAACTGTTTCAGGCGTACCTTTCTTAGGAATAAGTGTTATCAATGAGGTATTAAGGCAGTTAATATTTCTCTTTCCTTCCCAGAAATCCTGACACAGAGAATAAAAATCCTCCTTAATAATCTCCCAGCACACTTTCAAAAATTGGCCATTAAAACCATCCGGCCCCGGAGCCTTGTCAGCAGGTATGGGTTTGATGACCCTGTCAATTTCCTCGGTAGTGAAAGGCTCAGATAATTCAGACAATCCAGGGCATTGTTGGATTAACTCAGACATCACAAAATCATAAGTTGTGGTATTCGAGACACCCATTCTTTTCTTGAAGCACTCAAAGAAAGCCGCAACTTTGTCATTATGATTTTCAATTGAGCTTCCATATTCCAAAATAATCAAAGTGATTGAGTTTCTTCTGAATCTTTTCGTTGCACGAGCATGAATTCTCCTCACCTTTCACTGCCCATCGGAAAGTACACCTCTTTTTCCAATAATCACTCTGGTACTTTAGAAGACGTAGAAGATGCTTCTTTAGAATCACTCTAAAGTTTCTCTCAGGCACGGTAAGTTGTCGCAGCTCTTCAAGATTGTCAATTTGCGTTAAAATTCTATTGCAGTTTTCAATGAGAAGTCGCATCTTAGATATTTTTTTGCTCCACATTTTGAGTGCATATCGTAATCTTTTGAGTTTTGCCGAGATCCTTGTTGCACTAGAGGTGGCTTTGATTGGAGCCGACCAAGAGTTATTAACCACGTCCATGAAACTAGGGTGAGATGGCCAAAAGCTTTCAAACCAAATTATTTTGCTTTTTGGTATAACTGTGTCTACCGAAAGCAAACAAGAGATATGGTCTGAAATTGGACAAGATAGGGGTTTTACCACTGTATTGGGGAAGACTGAAATCCATTCGGGTGGTGAGAAAAAACAGTCCAATTGTTCCAATAAAGGCGATTGTTGCATATTACTCCACGTGTATTTATGTCCCTTTATTGGCATTTCCAAAAGAGCAAGAGAGATGATGATTTCATTGAACTTAATGATATCATCGATGTTGCCACCCTCTTGGTTCCTGTTGTCTAACGATCTCATAAAATTAAAATCACCCATAAATAGCCATAACTCATCAGCTTCCATTTCAATAGGTTCAAACCATTGCGTAAATTCCACCCTCTCTGGACCCTCACATGGCCCATACACATTAGTTAAATTCCAAGTTTGGTTAGACACAATCGAGGTCAATTTAATTGTCAGAGCATACTTGTAACTATGCAGCACCTGTCCAGTAAATTGGCTACTGCACCAAATAATTAAAAGGCCTCCAGATGCCCCAACAGAAGGAACATATTCAAATTTATCAAATCTTCTAGGGCAGCATTTTCTTAGAAAAGAATGGTCAAATTCCTCTCTTTTTTGTTTTTCCAAACACATAATGGAGTAGTCTGATTCATCAATTTTATTACGGAGAGCTAAGCATTTTGGTTCGGAATTAACACCACGGATGTTCCAACATAAGATATTCCAAAGCACTAACGACATAGTATTTAAAAGGAATAAAACAGGACAAAATAACAAACCAGAACAAACCAACCAATACGTCTCCAATGTATCTATAATTTTTGATTGCTCCATGCTATATTATCTACTGTTTTGGACATTATTGGGCTTTATTATCCACTTTTATAATATTTTTGGGACTAACCTATTAACAGGAGGCCCAGCCCAGAATTGTTGTTGTTTTTGCCTATTTTAGGGTTTCGAAGAAAAGGAATATCAAACAGAGTCCAAACGGAATGAAACCTTCGGGAACGTGATTTTCTCACCGAACAAGACCCAGGAGACTTGTACCCTATGTCAAGCAACCAACAGGGAGGCCACGAGGTAGGGGGCGCGCCTACCCCCCCCCCAGGCGCGCCCTCCACCCTCATGGGCCCCCTGTTGCTCCACCGACGTACTTCTTCCTCCTATCTATACCTACGTACCCCCAAACGATCAGATACGGAGCCAAAACCCTAATTCCACCGCCATAACTTTTTGTATCCACGAGATCCCATCTTGGGGCCTGTTCCAGCGCTCCGTCGGAGGGGGCATCCATCACGGAGGGCTTCTACATCAACACCATAGCCGCTCCAATGAAGTGTGAGTAGTTTACCTCAGACCTTCGGGTCCATAGTTATTAGCTAGATGGCTTCTTCTCTCTTTTTGGGTCTCAATACAATGTTCTCCCCCTCTCTTGTGGAGATCTATTTGATGTAATCTTCTTTTTGCGGTGTGTTTGTTGAGACCGGTGAATTGTGGGTTTATGATCAAGATTATCTATGAACAATATTTGAATCTTCTCTGAATTCTTTTATGTATGATTGGTTATCTTTGCAAGTCTCTTCGAATTATCAGTTTGGTTTGGCCTACTAGATTGATCTTTCTTGCAATGGGAGAAGTGCTTAGCTTTGGGTTCAATCTTGCGGTGTCCTTTCCCAGTGACAGTAGGGGCAGCAAGGCACGTATTGTATTGTTGCCATCGAGGATAACAAGATGGGGTTTTTATCATATTGCATGAATTTATCCCTCTACATCATGTCATCTTGCTTAAGGGGTTACTCTATTTTCATGAACTTAATACTCTAGATGCATGCTGGATAGCGGTCGATGAGTGGACTAATAGTAGTAGATGGAGGTAGGAGTCGGTCTACTTGTCTCGGACGTGATGCCTATATACATGATCATACCTAGATATTCTCATAACTATACTCAGTTCTGTCAATTGCTCAACAGTAATTCATTCACCCACCGTAAAATACTTATGCTCTTGAGAGAAGCCACTAGTGAAACCTATGGCCCCCGGGTCTATCTTCATCATATTAATCTTCCAATACTTAGTTATTTCCTTTGCTTTTATTTTACTTTGCATCTTTATCACAAAAATACCAAAAATATTATCATATCATATCTATCAGATCTCACTCTCGTAAGTGACCGTGAAGGGATTGACAACCCCTTATCGCGTTGGTTGGGAGGAGTTATTTATTTTGTGTAGGTACGAGGGACTCGCGCGCAGCCTCCTACTGGATTGATACCTTGGTTCTCAAAAACTGAGGGAAATACATACACTACTTTGCTACATCATCCTTTCCTCTTCAAGGAAATTCAACACGGTGCTCAAGAGTTAGCAAGAAGAATTTTTGGCGCCGTTGCCGGGGAGATTCGTGCAAGTCAAGATTTGACTCCCGACAACGAGCCATTTCTGGCGCCGTTGCCGGGGAGTCTACGCAAACGTCAACATACCAAGTACACATCACAACCCTTATCTCCCGCATTACATTATTTGCCATTTGCCTCTCGTTTTCCTCTCCCCCACTTCACCCTTGCCATTTTATTCGCCCTCTCTCTCTCTATTCTCGCTCTCTTTCTCTATTTGCCTCTTTTCGCTCGATTTTCCCTCGTCATGTCGGAACCAAAAAGAATTGGGGGTTCTCTCCCAAGTTCTAGTGCTTTAGACAATCCTGCTATCTTATCTAAACTCATAAATCGGAATGCTATGGAAAAACTTGCCGGAGTTGTCAATGAGAACCTTAATAATTTTGATGAAGATGATTCCAAAAAATTTCGTTATTTACTTGATGAATCTTTTAAAGATGCTTGGTATAGACTATTAAGGATTAGGGCTAGCTATGTGCCTCAATACCAAATTGAAATTTACTTAAAAAGCTTTTATATTGCCCTTCCTTCTTCTTTTAAGCATGTCTTAGATTCCATATTTGAAGAAGGCTTTCTTGAAGGAGATGCCGTAGACACTTATGAGAATATGAAAACCATATTTGGGCACCCCATGAATGAGAAAGTTGAATCTACATCTCTTTTGCTCTCTTACCAAAATGAATCTATCAAAGGGATAAAAGCTAGCCTAGATGCCAATTTCCGCAACATTCTTAATCTTTCTTCTACCATTAATGGACATGTACTTTGTCAAAATAGAAACATTAATTCCATAGATAACAATATTGCTCTCTCTTTCCCTAAAACTAAAGATGGCAATACCTAGATCTATCCTTGCTTTTATGCCTAGCTAGGGGCGTTAAACGATAGCGCTTGTTGGGAGGCAACCCAATTTTATTTTTATTCCTTGATTTTTGCTCCTGTTTAGTAATAAATAATTTACCTAGCCTCTGTTTTGGTTGTGTTTTTTGTTTTTAATTAGTGTTTGTGCCAAGTATAACCGTTGGGAAGACTTGGGGAAAGTCTTGTTATCTTGCTGTAAAAAAACAGAAACTTTAGCGCTCACGAGAACTGCTGCCATTTTTATTTGGAAAGTGCTATTTAGTTAATTCTTTTTGAAGATGATTAATAGATAAATTCCTCACGTCCAGCAATTTATTTTAGAATTTTGGGGGTTCCAGATCTTGCGCTAGCTACATATTACTACATACTGTTCTGTTTTTGACAGATTCTGTTTTTCGTGTGTTGTTTGCTTATTTTGATGAATCTAGGGCTAGTAAAATAGTTTATAAACCATAGATAAGTTGTAATACAGTAGGTTTAACACCAATATAAATAAATAATGAGTTCATACAGTACCTTGAAGTGGTCTTTTTTTTCTTTCGCTAACGGAGCTCACGAGATTTTCTACTTTAAGTTTTGTGTTGTGAAGTTTTCAAGTTTTGGGTAAAGATTTGATGGATTATGGAACAAGGAGTGGCAAGAGCCTAAGCTTGGGGATGCCCATGGCACCCCCAAGATAATCTAAGTACACCTAAAATCCAAAGCTTGGGGATGCCCCAGAAGGCATCCCCTCTTTCGTCTACTTCTATCGGTAACTTTACTTGGAGCTATATTTTTATTCACCACGTGATATGTGTTTTGCTTGGAGCATCTTGTATGATTTGAGTCTTTGATTTTTAGTTTACCACAATCATACTTGCTGTACACACCTTTTGAGAGAGCCATACATGATTTGGAATTTGTTAGAATGCTCTATGTGCTTCGCTTATATCATTTGAGTTATATAGTTTTGCTCTAGTACTTCACTTATATTCTTTAGAGCATGGTGGTGGAATTGTTTTATAGAAACTATTGATCTCTCATGCTTCACTTAGATTATTTTGAGAGCCTTAAATAGCATGGTTTTGTTTAAATAATCCTAATATGCTTGGTATTCAAGAATAGTAAAAACTTTCTTATGAGTGTGTTGAATGCTATGAGAAGTTTGATGCTTGATAATTGTTTTGAGATATGAAGATGGTGATATTAAAGTTGTGCTAGTTTAGTAGTTGTGAATTTGAGAAATACTTGTGTTAAAGTTTGTGATTCCCATAGCATGCATGTATGGTGAACCGTTATGTGATGAAGTCGGAGCATGATTTATTTTTTGATTGTCTTCCTTATGAGTGGCGGTCGGGGACGAGCGATGGTATTTTCCTACCAATCTATCCCCCTAGGAGCATGCGTGTAATACTTTGCTTTGATAACTTGTAGATTTTTGCAATAAGTATATGAGTTCTTTATGACTAATGTTGAGTCCATGGATTATATGCACTTTTCTTCCTTCCACCATTGCTAGCCTCTCTAATACCGCGCACCTTTCGTCGGTATCATACACCCACCATATACCCTCCTCAAAACAGCCACCATACCTACCAATTATGGCATTTCCATAGCCATTCCGAGATATATTGCCATGCAACTTTCCACCGTTCCATTTATTATGACACACTCCATCATTGTCATATTGCTTAGCATGATCATGTAGTTGACATCGTATTTGTGGCAAATCCACCATTCATAATTCTTTCATACATGTCACTCTTGATTCATTGCATATCCCGGTGCACCGCCAGAGGCATTCCTATAGAGTCATATTTTGTTCTAAGTATCGAGTTGTAATTGTTGAGTTGTAAGAAAATAAAAGTGTGATGATCATCATTATTAGAGCATTGTCCCAGTGAGGAAAGGATGATGGAGACTATAATTCCCCCACAAGTCGGGATGAGACTCCGGACGAAAAAAAAAAGAGGCCATAAAAAAGAGAAAAGGCCCAAATAAAAAATGAGAGAAAAAGAGAGAAGGGACAATGTTACTATCCTTTACCACACGTGTGCTTCAAAGTAGCACCATGATATTCATGATAGAGAGTCTCTCATTTCGTCACTTTCATATACTAGTGGGAATTTTTCATTACAGAACTTGGCTTGTATATTCCAATGATGGGCTTCCTCAAAATTCCCTAGGTCTTCATGAGCAAGCAAGTTGGATGCACACCCACTTAGTTTCTTTTGTTGAGCTTTCATATACTTATAGCTCTAGTGCATCCGTTGCATGGCAATCCCTACTCACTCACATTGATATCTATTGATGGGCATCTCCATAGCCCGTTGATACGCCTAGTTGATGTGAGACTATCTTCTCCCTTTTTTGTCTTCTCCACAACCACCATTCTATTCCACATATAGTGCTATATCCATGGCTCACACTCATGTATTGCGTGAAGATTGAAAAAGTTTGAGAATGTCAAAAGTATGAAACAATTGCTTGGCTTGTCATCGGGGTTGTGCATGATTTAAATATTTTGTGTGGTGAAGATAGAGCATAGCCAGACTATATGATTTTGTAGGGATAACTTTCTTTTGGCATGTTATTTTGAGAAGACATGATTGCTTTGTTAGTATGCTTGAAGTATTATTATTTTTATGTCAATATTAAACTTTTATCTTGAATCTTACGGATCTGAATATTCATACCACAATTAAGAAGAATTACATTAAAATTATTCCAAGTAGCACTTCACATCAAAAATTATCTTTTTTATCATTTACCTACTCGAGGACAAGCAGGAATTAAGCTTGGGGATGCTTGATACGTCTCCAATGTATCTATAATTTTTGATTGCTCCATGCTATATTATCTATTGTTTTGGACATTATTGGGCTTTATTATCCACTTCTAGATTATTTTTGGGACTAACCTATTAACCGGAGGCCCAGCCCAGAATTGCTATTCTTTGCCTATTTTAGGGTTTTGAAGAAAAGGAATATCAAACAGAGTCCAAACGGAATGAAACCTTCGGGAACGTGATTTTCTCACCGAACAAGACCCAGGAGACTTGGACCCTACGTCAAGCAGCCAACAGGGAGGCCACGAGGTAGGGGGCGCGCTTACCCCC
>NC_041392.1:379179944-379205771 GCF_002162155.2 Triticum dicoccoides | reverse complement strand
CCACCCTCGTGGGCTCCCTGTTGCTCCACCGACGTACTTCTTCCTCCTATATATACCTACGTACCCCCAAATGATCAGATACGGAGCCAAAACCCTAATTCCACCGTCGTAACTTTCTGTATCCACGAGATCCCATCCTGGGGCCTGTTCCGGAGCTCCGCCGGAGGGGGCATCCATCACGGAGGGCTTCTACATCAACACCATAGCCTCTCCGATGAAGTGTGAGTAGTTTACCTAAGACCTTCGGGTCCATAGTTATTAGCTAGATGGCTTCTTCTCTCTTTTTGGATCTCAATACAATGTTCTCCCCCTCTCTTGTGAAGATCTATTTGATGTAATCTTCTTTTTGCGGTGTGTTTGTTGAGACCGGTGAATTGTGGGTTTATGATCAAGATTATCTAGGAACAATATTTGAATCTTCTCTAAATTCTTTTATGTATGATTGGTTATCTTTGCAAGTCTCTTCGAATTATCAGTTTGGTTTGGCCTACTAGATTGATCTTTCTTGCAATGGGAGAAGTGCTTAGCTTTGGGTTCAATCTTGCGGTGTCCTTTCCAGTGACAGTAGGGGCAGCAAGGCACGTATTGTATTGTTGCCATCGAGGATAACAAGATGGGGTTTTTATCATATTGCATGAATTTATCCCTCTACATCATGTCATCTTGCTTAAGGCGTTACTCTGTTTTCATGAACTTAATACTCTAGATGCATGCTGGATAGCGGTCGATGAGTGGAGTAATAGTAGTAGATGCAGGTAGGAGTCGGTCTACTTGTCTCGGACGTGATGCCTATATATATAATCATACCTAGATATTCTCATAACTATGCTCAATTCTGTCAATTGCTCAACAATAATTCGTTCACCCACCGTAAAATACTTATGCTCTTGAGAGAAGCCACTAGACCTATGGCCCCCGGGTCTATCTTCATCATATTAATCTTCCAATACTTAGTTATTTCCTTTGCTTTTTACTTTGCTTTTATTTTACTTTGCATCTTTATCACAAAAATACCAAAAATATTATCTTATCATATCTATCAGATCTCACTCTCGTAAGTGACCGTGAAGGGATTAACAACCCCTGATCGTGTTGGTTACGAGGAGTTATTTGTTTTCTGTAGGTACGAGGGACTCGCGCGCAGCCTCCTACTGGATTGATAGCTTGGTTCTCAAAAACTGAGGGAAATACTTACGCTACTTTGCTGCATCATCCTTTCCTCTTCAAGGAAATCCAACGCAATGCTCAAGAGGTAGCACCAACCACAGCAAGCAAACTTAAATAAAAGTAGGAACTTAAGCTTCTCTGAGGTTCTTCCCCTCCTCCTCCTGCATCAGCTTATCTTTAGAGAATTCTTCAGGAGGGATGCCACACATGTTAATTCCCAAATGTTGTATTGTATTTATAGGGGTTGGTGGCGGTGGAGACTGGTTTGAAGTAGGCTGCACTTCCATCTCTTGAGCCACACTGCTATCGCCAATATCAAGAATGCGCCTTGGCTTGACATGATATTCTTTCTTTTTGATGTCAGACATAGAAGGCGCTTTGAATCCTTGTACCTAGTAGCTCTGACACTACGGTGTACATGAGTGACATCCAGCGGGGCTGTAGGGCGACGTCTCTTGCGAGATGCCGCAGTATCTAGAATCATGTCCTCACATGCATCATCCTCTTCCACGGTGCCCTGAGAGAAAAAAAAGTGTCCATAGAAATGCCCTTCCCATCAAAACAGAAATTGTTGCAAGCTGACCAAACTTCTTTGCTGCAGTAAATGATCCTACTGCTTGAAGAAAAAGGTGTGAAGGGGAATCTAGTGTTGCAAGCCACATGGACCAACTCATTCAGAAAGACTTGAATAGCAGCAAAACAAAACCATTGCTCCTGCATCTCATCACCAATAGTCTTCCACTAAATTTTGGGAGTGTAAATAGTTGCATAGAAGTGGATAAAGAACTCTAACAGGTTCATTTTCCTTGGAACTTCAATCTCTACAATGTGAGCATTGATCTGATTGAAACTGAGACCATTGCCATGTCTCCCCTGTAAGAAATCTTCAGTAGCTTGTTCCACCATCTGCACATGTTCATTCCATAAGCGAATTCGATCATCAAAACCAGAGTCGTCAGTCTGAATACCATCCATCATCGAGGGGCCATCGTATCCAGTAAACTGTCTGTAGCTAAATCCCTGGTATTGTTGAGGAACAGGAGGCAGAACAGGCCATTCACCCCAACCTTGTTGAGGAGGCTGCGGCGCAGGAGCTGCCTCCCAAGCATTGGGTGCATTCTCCAATTGCCAAACCAGAGCATTGTGTTGAGCTTGTTGCATGGCATTCAGAAAAGGTAGTTGAGTAGGGTGAGGAGATGCCCCTAAAGGAGGAGGAGCTTCCTCATTCCCTTCTAGGACCAGGCTAGGGTTTCTTCCATTCAGCACATAAACTGGTACAGTCCACGATTTGCCAATGCCACTAATATTCGTGAACCTCTTAATGACTAAGTTGAACGGCATAGACTTGAGCTCATTAATTAAAACCCTAACCATCACTCTAGCTTTTTGTGTCCAGGACGGTGCCAAAACATGCATCTACCAAAGCAGGAAACCGCCTTCATAATATAATGCTCAGTTTGATAATCAAGAGGGAATCCTAGCAGCATTACCCACGCATCTCTCTCAATAATCGGAAGCCTCATGTCCGGACCATCATCGTGGCGCAGCAAGTAAAAATTAGAGTGCTCATCCAAGGTTTGTTCCCCTAAATCTACCATATCATCTCGGATGATTCTATCCTCAAAACAAACCAAACCCACACAAAAAGGATAAATATCCCCCTCAATGGTGTTCGCATCGTGATCATCTGTCAAAACCCGCCTAACATCAGCCAGTACAGCTTCCCTTTGCAGATCTGGAGGATGTGGAACAACAAAAACCAGAGCAAACCATGCGTGGCCGAGCGGTGGATCATCTACCACCTTCATGTTCCTTTGTGATCTTCCTTCTGGCCCCTGCTGGATGTTCATGACTCCAGGAATGAACTGGTAGGGCCTCACGGGTAGATTTGCCATGGTGCTTGAAGCAGAAAGAACGTAGGAAAGAGATGGGATCTTGCAGGGTGGCAGAGCAGACGAAAGCGGTGGGTGGTTTTGGGGAACTGGTGTAGAATGCATAGCGTCCGGGGTATTTTGGTCATGAGAAGGATAGGCACGAGCTTCTCTCTCCAACCGTTTAGGAATCCAAATTTGTTTATAGAGCTTATCTCGTACATTTAGTTTCCCCGATTTTCTACGCCAAACTTTTTGTTGTCCCTTTTGTTGCGGCAGTAGTTTTGTGGATAAAATAGTTCCACCTAGCCCTTTTTTTCTTTTTCCACACCGCACGAGCCTGAGCATTCCTTCTAGATAGACATTGCCAGCCCATATGGCCCACTTGCATGCAGATACGGCATCGAAGCCCAGTAGTGCAAGCAGAACTTTCATGTGAATGAGAAAACATTTGGAGCACAAAGAAGATGCCTTCACGCAAACATTATGTTTACTGCAAGTATATCCCAAATTTATACAAGTAGTACAAGATTTAGTTGGGCAATCAGAACCAAGATGTCTCGTCCGGAAGCATAATTCACATCGACTCAGAGCAAGGAAAATGAAATGCTTATCTGGAATATCCTTAAGAGATAGAGCCGTCATGACCTGCATATTAGAATACCCAGCCTGCCAAAGATCCAAGATTTCCTCCAGAGTTGCGAAATGAAATTACTTCCAATAATTATGTTTAAAGTCCATACCCAAGAATGTAGACTTGAACGCAGTCATGCATGGAGGACAGATTGCAATTGAATGCACCAAATGAAAGAATGGAACCTGCATCACTATTGGCCATAACATTATCGAGATGATCATCCTCAAAGTTAAGAGTATGCGAGGCCAAAGTGTCATTGCGCAGACCAAATTTTGCCAACTCTCTAGCACTAGATTGATCCTTTTGTGCACTTACATGAAGGAAATCCAGAGAAGATTTAATAGCCATTGGTATACGAGCCATTATCTCTGGAACTTCGAGATCCAAATGCCAAGAACCCGTGTCATAAGAATAATCCACATTCTCATTAAACAAACAGAAATGACATATAAAATTAGGCCAGACGCGATCTTTCAAAGAAAAGATGTAGTGCCCAACTTTATTTTAAGCCACCGAAAACCGAAAGTTGCGAGGCCCCAACTGGATCATGTTAAACCCTAATGCCCAACCACCAATTCAACATTGTAACACCAAACCCACATATTCCACTGAAAGAGGGAAAGAAGTAGAGGAGAAAGAGACCACCAAGAAAAATTCCTTGGTTTTCGGATCATGATCGTAATGAACCGAAGATCCAAACCTCCGCCTGATCTGATCCTCCACTTTGAGACCAAGGGCAAAGTCCCAATGGAGGATGTTGGCCATGACTTGGAACAGCTAGTTGAGTCCAAGGAGGGGTTCATCGTTGGAGAAGGCTTCGTGGAGGTGGGAGTCGCCATGGGAGGGTGGGAGGTGGGAGGTGGGTGTCGCCATTCCCCTTCTTACTAATATACGAAGATCACTCTAGTTAGGGCATTTTGGGTACGCTGAACTTTGTTATTTATGCTTATGATATGTTGCTTCTATTGGGGAACATAGCATGCAATTTCAAAAAAATCCTATGATCACGCAAGATCTATCGAGGAGATGCATAGCAACGAGAGGGGGAGAGTGTGTGCACGTACCCTCATAGACCGAAAGCGAAAGCGTTAGGTTAACACAGTTGATGTAGTCGAACGTATTCACGATCCAACCGATCTTAGTACCGAACGTATGACACCTCCGTGTTCAGCACACGTTCATCTCCATGACGTCCCTCGAACTCTTGATCCAGTAGAGGGTCGAGGGAGAGTTCCGTCAGCACGACGGCATGGTGACGGTGATGGTGATGTGATCCGCGCAAGGCTTCGCCTAAGCACTACGACGCTATGACCGGAGGAGTAATGTGGAGGGGGCACCGCACACGGCTAAGAGAATAACCGTTTTGTCTTTGGGGTGCCCCCTGCCCCCGTATATAAAGGGGGGAGTCCTACTAGGACTCCACTCCTAGTAGGATTCGGGCCCCCTTCCTTCCAACGGAGAGGGGAAAAGGGAAAGGGGGAGAGGGAGGAGGAAAGGGGGGGCGTGCCCCCACCCCTTGTCCAATTCGGATTGGTCAGGGGGAGGCGCGCGCCTCCTCCTGTGGCCTTCCTCCTTCTCTCCACTATGGCCCATTAGGCCCATTAACTTTCCCGGGGGGTTCCGGTAACCTCCCGATACTCTGAAAAATCCCCGAACCTCTTTGGAACCATTCCGGTGTCCGTATATAGCCTTCCAATATATGAACCTTTACCTCTCGACCATTTCGAGACTCCTCGTCATGTCTGTGATCTCATCCGGGATCCGAACAAACTTCGGTCACCAAAACACATAACTCATAATACAAATCATCATCGAACGTTAAGCGTGCGGACCCTACGGGTTCGAGAACTATGTAGACATGACCGAGACACATCTCCAGTCAATAACCAATAGCGGAATCTGGATGCTCATATTGGTTCCTACATATTCTATGAAGATCTTTATCGGTCAAACTGCATAACAATATATGTCATTCCCTTTGTCATCGGTACATTACTTGCCCGAGATTCGATTGTCAGTATCATTATACCTAGTTCAATCTCGTTGCTGGCAAGTCTCTTTACTCGTTCCGTAATGCATCATCCCGCAACTAACTCATTAGTCACATTGCTTCAAGCCTTATAGTGATGTGCATTACCGAGAGGGCCCAAAGATACCTCTCCGATACACAGAGTGACAAATCCTAATCTTGATCTATGCCAACTCAACAAACACCTTCGGAGACACTTGTAGAGCATCTTTATAATCACCCTGTTACGTTGTGACGTTTGATAGCACACAAGGTGTTCCTCCGGTATTCGGGAGTTGCATAATCTCATAGTCAGAGGAATATGTATAAGTCATGAAGAAAGCAATAGCAATAAAACTAAATGATCATTATGCTAAGCTAACGGATGGGTCTTTTCCATCACATCATTCTCTAATGATGTGATCTCGTTCATCAAATGACAACACATGTCTATGGTCAGGAAACTTAACCATCTTTGATTAACAAGCTAGTCAAGTAGAGGCATACTAGGGACACTCTGTTTTGTCTATGTATTCACACATGTACTAAGTTTTCGGTTAATACAATTCTAGCATGAATAATAAACATTTATCATGATATAAGGAGATATAAATAACAACTTTATTATTGCCTCTAGGGCATATTTCCTTTAGTCTCCCACTTGCACTAGAGTTAATAGTCTAGATTATAGTAATGATTCTAACACCCATGGAGTCTTGGTGTTGATCATGTTTTGCTCGTGAAATAGGCTTAGTCAACGGGTCTACAACATTCAGATCCGTATGTATTTTGCAAATTTCTATGTCTCCCTCCTTGACTTGATCGAGGATGGAATTGGAGTGTCTCTTGATGTGTTTGGTTCTCCTGTGAAATCTGGATTCCTTCGCCAAGGCAATTGCTCGAGTATTGTCACAAAATATTTTCATTAGACCCGATGCACTAGGTATTACACCTAGATCGGATATGAACTCCTTCATTTGCTACTTCCGAAGCAACTATGTACTCCGCTTCACACGTAGATCCCGCCACAACGCTCTGCTTGGAACTGCACCAATTTACAGCTCCACCATTCAATACAAATACGTATCAGGTTTGTGACTTAGAGTCATCCAAATCAGTGTCAAAGCTTGCATCGACGTAACCATTTACGACAAGCTCTTTGTCACCTCCATAAACGAGAAACATATCCTTAGTCCTTTTCAGGCATTTCAGGATGTTCTTGACCGCTGTCCAGTGATCCACTCCTGGATTACTTTGGTACCTCCCTGCTAAACTTATAGCAAGGCACACATCAGGTCTGGTACACAGCATTGCATGCATGATAGAACCTATGGCTGATGCATAGGGAATGACTTTCATTTTATCTCTATCTTCTGCAGTGGTCAGGCATTGAGTCTGACTCAACTTCACACCTTGTAACACAGGCAAGAACCCTTTCTTTGACTGATCCATTTTGAACTTCTTCAAAACTTTATCAAGATATGTGCTTTGTGAAAGTCCAATTAAGCGCCTTGATCTATCTCTATAGATCTTGATGCCCAATATATAAGCGGCTTCACCGAGGTCTTTCATTGAAAAATTCTTATTCAAGTATCCTTTTATGCTATCCGAAAATTCTGTATTATTTCCAATCAACAATATGTCATCCACATATAATATTTGAAATGCTACAGAGCTCCCACTCACTTTCTTGTAAATACAGGCTTCTCCAAAAGTCTGTATAAAACCATATGCTTTGATCACACTATCAAAGCATATATTCCAATTCCGAGATGCTTGCACCAGTCCATAAATGGATCACTGGAGCTTGCACACTTTGTTAGCACCTTTAGGATCGACAAAACCTTTCGGTTGCATCATATACAATTCTTATTTAAGAAATCCATTAAGGAATGCAGTTTTGACATCCATTTGCCAAATTTCATAATCATAAAATGCGGCAATTGCTAACATGATTCGGACAGACTTAAGCATCGCTACGGGTGAGAAGGTTTCATCATAGTCAACTCCTTGGACTCGTCAAAAACCTTTCGCAACAAGTCGAGCTTTGTAGACAGTAACATTACCGTCGGCGTGAGTCTTCTTCTTGAAAATCCATTTATTCTCCATGGCTTGCCGATCATCGGGCAAGTCAACCAAAGTCCACACTTTGTTCTCATACATGGATCCCATCTCAGATTTCATGGCCTCAAGCCATTTCGCGGAATCTGGGCTCATCATCGCTTTGTAACATCCCAAAATTCTAAATTTTGGAATGTTATATTAAATAAATATTTTTGATTGTTTGTTGGATTGTGGTGTGATTGCTTGTGTGAAACTGAGTGCAATTTGAAACTTTTTGAAAGTTGAATGAGAGGGAATAAAAAGACTTCCCCAAGAGTGTTTCCATCTGAAATGATTTGAAACCTCATTCGAAAGTAATGCAAACTTCATGCGACTCAAGGACTTTCAAGAGAGGAGATGAAATGACTTCTCCAATGTTTAAATGGAAGAGAGTGGGGAGTTAAACCACTTTTGAAATTCCATTTGGAATCCTTCCCATTTGAATAGTTTCAAATTCCTATGACCCATTTCAAAAATAAAGAGAGGAGCAACATGACACTCCAAACCAGGGGATATTTGAAATATATTTGAATGAGGAAAACAGAAAAGATTTGGAAGTCATTTGAATTTCAATTTCAAAACCATTTAGGAGTTATTTGGCTTTTAATCAAATTATTTTTCTCCTAAAAATAACTAGAGGGAAATAAGGGTAAAATAATTCTCTTCAATGGAAAATTAGGAGAAAATAATTTTGGTATCTTAAAAATGATTTTTATTGGGTTTTATTTCAAGAGCAACACTGTTTGACTTTTGTGAATTTTATTTGCCTCTGAAAATATGTTCATATTTTAGGATTTCTTTTTCTGATTTTTTATATATAATATGTCTATATAAATTTCAATTTATTTTCTCTGTATTTTAGTTTGTTCTCTCTGTGTTTTTTAAAACAAAATGGCCGAAGGCCTTCTGCGTGCAAGGCCCATCTCCCTCCCCACGACCCAGCCGGCCTAGCTGCACGTCGAAACGGCTTCCCATCGGTCGACCGCTCCCCTCTCCCTCTCCCCTCTATCGCTGACTCTCAGGCCCCACATGTCATCCCCATCCTTTGTCATTTTCTTTCGTGTTCATCATGGGAACAATATCCCGATGCAAATCCTCTCGATTTGATCCATTCGTTGCCCCTCGCGCAAGACCGACTCCATATAAATACTTCCCTCCTCCTTCTCATCTGATTTTCGCAAAAACTTTGTTTCCCAGTGCCCTAGAGCGCCCGATCCGATCTCACCGGAGTTCACCGCACCTGAATCTTTCGTTGGATGTTTCCAAGGCAACAAGAGGTTCCCGAGCACCCCTGTCCGGCTGTTTCTTCCTCCCTCTCAATTATGCACCTCTCTGATCCTTCTTCTCGCGCAGATCGACAACCGAGCCAGCTCCCAACGTCCCCTGGATCTCGCCGGCACATCCCCTTGCTCCAGCCGCTCGCCCTCATCACCACAGGAATCACCCGATGCCGCCAATGCCACCACTGCCATCTCCACGATGCACCGGACACCGTACTCCTCCTCCAGTACCTCGAGGACCTCTAGGCCCATCGCCTGCAACGAACAGAGCCCTCGCGCCACGTACTTCTTCGACTTCGACGCTGGCCGCTGCCCACTGTAAGCCACTACCCGTCCTCCCCGTCCGTCCGATCCAAAGTAGATTGGTCCAGATTAGATCTAGCCTTTCTTCTTTTTATCTCGAACCGGTATGCGCTATATTGTGGTCATCCGCTAGTGTAGCACCGCAGTGAATAGGTGTAGCCCAGTAGCTTTGCACCATGTGTCCTGGGACCCAGATGCAAATAAAGTTTCCATGGATTAGTCCCTTTTTTTTCAGAACAGCCCGAGAACTTCAGAACCCTCCAACTTTTTATCCGTAACTCCGATTTAAGTGATTCTTTTTGCAAAATACTCCCTGTGACATATACTTTCCAATAAAAAGTGGATTTTGGAGACTGAGCAAATTAAATTTATTCAACTTCAAATTTAGCTCAAACCTTCGTTCGATCGTAACTTTTGAACCGGAGCTCCGTTTTTTATGAAACCAATGCCAAATTGTTCATCATGATCCCATCTATACAATGATCCTACCAAGTTATATTTTATCACTTTCAAATTCAGATTTGACCAGATTCAAACTTCAACTTTGTTAGGCCATAACTTTCAATCTATGATTCCGTCTGATTTGATCATTTTTGCAAATTGAAGCCTTAGATCCATACTATCCTCTAGAACCATGATCACATGATTTTCATACAATTAAAATGTCTTTGTCCGGCAAGATTGGTTTGGTTCTTTTTGAGTTCATAAGTCTTTTACTTGTTTTTTTTTTGAGTGATTGCTTATGTGTTATTACAACTCCATGATGGCATTTGCAAGGACTGCATCTTCAAGGCCAAGACTTCAAGACTCCAGACAAGAATTCAATATACCTCTGGGTGGAGAATGGTTAAGAAGGGTACATTGGTGCGTCCAGTACTTGGTGATTCCGGAGAAGCGTCGTGATATCATGCGGAAAGCTCCACCAAGGCTCAAAGAGATGGAAGAATACTTCATGCCCGGAAGCTTACCTGTGCAACCGCAAGTCACTATGGGCTCTGGCTTGGTTGACCTTAGTGGTGCCTCTGGCTGGGACGGTGCTAGAAGATGTAGAACTATGGTAGGATTGGATGAGCACCGGACAGTGGTCAGAGGAACTCTTCGGAAGACCATGTTTCGGTCATCTTGTTCTCAAACACCCTGAAGTGCGAGAACATAAAAAGAGGGATCAAATCTTGCGGGTAAAGTGTACAAACCTCTGCAGAGGGTTTAAACCTAATCGCTTAGCCGTGTCCCCGGTTATGGACAATTTGAGCATCTGGACTTGGATCTATCTCGGAACTCTCAACACAGGACTGATAATTAATTGTGGGCAACTTACGATGATTCGGGCAGTGAGACATCGGTTGGCGGAGCCATGTCATGATAGAAAACTCTGTAGTACAGACTCCTGATATTCTTTTGATGTAGGGAAAATAAAACCAGCTTTTACGCAAACAACACTCAGACCCAGGGCCACAAAGCCATATTGCATATAGTATAGTTTTATCATCTGTTTTCTTACAGTGATCTTGCTGGTACATTCAATGTACTGACCTACACGGCTGCAACGTATCATGTTGCAGATATTTTCTTCGACGAGTAAGAGTTACAATGCAGGGTTATGGTCTACACTCAACCTGCCGATGGCGTTGATGGGACTCCACACCCGATTGATTGTTTCCGCTGAGACTTATGAGGTATATATAAATTTTACGTTATTTATACATGTGATTGCACTTTGATATATACATTGATGTACTGTGTGTGCCAGCATACCGATCCAGGGATGGCACAGATACACAGAGGCTTGACCGTCTGAGGTCAGGTCGCTACAGAGATGGTATCAGAGCACATGTTGACTATAGGACGTGACCCTAGAAATCGGAAAGCCCCTAGGATAGGATATCTCTAAAACTTTATTTTCAAAAGAATTCATTACTTCTCATCTTTTCTGATTTTATAAAATAGTCACTCTTACCTTAAATAGTTAGAATATACCATATCCCCTTTTGACCACTCATAGGATCAACTGAAGCCACTCCAAGGAGGACAAGATATCGGACAACCGATGACCTCTTCAGAGTAAAAGGATTTCACCATGGATTAGAAGAGTTGAAGCTACAACAGTTGAAGACTCCGAAGACTTGAAGAATTTGAAGACTCTGAGGAATTATTTGACGTTTAGATGACCAAACCCCTGTTATATACTCACGTTAGATACGACGATTTGTGAGCTGTCGTTTGTTTGATGTTTTTCCGACAGACACAAAATAAAACCCGTTTCTTCAAAACTATTGTTTGTATTGCGTGTATCTCCCTCTATCTTCCATATCTCATCCCAAAACCCTTGGACCCAATAGATGATGAATGAAGATGAAGTTGTATTTCCGAGATCGATGACACAGCCGGAGGTAGCACACTAGATACGAAACATGGAAGATCGCATGAAGGAGCACTGTATTGAAGGAGAGTATATGGTTCCATGCACCTTACAGTGCATTACACAAGGTGCTGCAACATGGAGAGTGATACATCAAGCTATACAAGGATGGAATGGAGCAATCGCTTGGGAAGAATTCAAGATGATTCTACTGAGGTCTCATTTTATCCAGAAGCCCGGTGACAGTAAAATGAAGCAAACTTGTGCATGCAAGATATGTGGAGAAATATGACACACCCAGGAGGAACACAAGGATGGATGCCCTCATTGCAAGGAGAATCACCCAGCCGAAGAGTGCCAACTGGGCAAGTTACTTGTTTCCTGTGTGAAGGAACTACACACTACCCTGGTCAGTGTCACATTTATCCAAAGGTACAAGAAATTACCAAGCAGCAAAAAGAAGCCGTGAAAGAAACCCTCCGGGAAAATTCAGAAGAACCTGCGATGAAGGAAGTTATTGAAGACCCTGAGGGTGAAGGCCTAAACAGATTTTTCGCCCAAGCCTGCTACTCATGTGGAGAAGAAGGACATTTTTCAAAGTATTGCATGAAGGAAGGCCAAGAGTATCTCAGAGACTTCCCGACAGCAGAAGTGAAGTTTAACCCTCAGCAAATAGAAGCTCTGATCATTACGGAGAAATCCAGGAAGAGAAAACGAAGGCATCCTTAGAACAACCCAATTTTTGTAGAGAAGGGCCTGAGTCATATCACTTGTTACAGATGCAAGGATTTAGGTCATTATCCTAGCAAATGCCCAGCAAGGAAGCCAACAACCAAAGGAGCCAAGATAACCACCAGGAAGCCCCTGGATTTGTCTGAAGTCATTTGTTTACGTTGCAAAGGAGTAGGACATTTTGCCAGAGAATGTCCAGACCGAGGAAAGCTTGAGCAGAGTAGTTGAGATCTTGATATTGGAATAAAGCATGTAACAAATGTGGAATACACTTTTATTCTTGGGGATGTTGAGTTGAGTTATGAAATGGAAATTGTAATAGCCCATGAAGCGATAAAAGTTGATGTGGTTGGAATCTAATGTGAAATGTTATGAGTTGTTGTTGATTGTGAATGCCTCTCTCATTATCTCACCCAGACTTAAACCTTGAACCCATGGACAAGCTGATCCCAAACCTTTTTCCCAGAAAAAAAAACCACATTTCACCCAAGGAAATACATACATTATCCTGAGTACCCCTTCTATCTTATACCTGCAGATGACAACCCTTTACGAGTCTTTTCTCAAGGGTCCGGAAACGATCATGACCCTGACTAGTGATCAGGATTACCCAAAGATCCTGAAGGACATGATTAAGCATATTCATCTTGAAGGAGATGCAGTCTACAAGGGTTATCCTTTCATGGAGAATGGAGTTGAGTTTTGGTACATGGAGGTACACCTCCACCGCGTGAAGGGAGTTTGCCCAAAGACTATGGGTTAATACTTTTTCATTTCTCGAGTACCATGAGCAACATTCTTCGACTCTGTTCGTGAAGCTGCTGTGGAAGCCATACGTCAGATTGGAGAAATACTTGAAGAAAATCTCCGTCACACTCAGGAATACCTGAGAGAGGTACATGCAGAGATGATGGAGATGAAGCTGATGGCCATCATGATGAAGCAGAAGATCGATGATTTCAAGGATCACGTGGAACAATTCCAGTGGGATTGAAGCATCTTCAAGTAGGGAAAATGAATAAAGATGGAAGTAATGCTTGACCATACCAAACTATGTGGATGGCAACATTTGTAATAAAGCACTTTTGGAAATTTGAATTTTGAGTAGTGATTAAGGATGTAATACAAGATTTGATATGAAGAGAGTATGAATTATGGATGCACCAGTACATTTTATTTTTATGGTAATACCCTGTGAGGACACCTGACCAATGGAAAGGAAAATGTATTCCATAGAGTGGAGTTTGGACAAAATGAGTTGGAGTTTTGTTTTAGTTATGATGGTTACCCCAAGAGTATGAAGGAATGAAGTACTATTGGATTTAAAGGAGATGTGATGTTGGAATATGGAACAATAGTAACTCCAAGGATGAGTTAAAGCTATACAAGTATTGAAGTGGACCATAACCCACAGGACCCAGGATTTAAAAGGAACAAGCACAACCTTGTTGTAGGAAGAAATTATGGAAGAAGATGTGATTTCATCAGCGGACGTTCCGTAGGAGGTTACATAAACCCGAGAGTGGTGAAGTAACGATAGGTGTTTTGTTCAGCTTGTAGAATTAATGGATATATCCGAACTCAGTTCGTCGACAAGAGAAATTTTGCAATGCTTGTGAGAATGCCCGAGTGTTAGAACTGCGACATTCGCTAAACCTTATACAGGGTAATGATCTGGGTGTGGAATGGATTGATCACCATACCGACTTACCCTTATCATTCGCTCTTGCTATTTGGAATGGTAAATCTGAGTGACTTACCCATAATAGAGAGACGACAATGTCAAAACCTTGTTTAAACCCTAGAATGGCAAGACAATTTATCATGTATTGGCAACCGTTGCCAAACATAGGTTATACGGTGAGATTTAACCCATACCCTTTTCCCGTAGGAGAAACGAATAACGGTTCACCACCATGAGAATACCGATAGTTGATTAGTATTGGCGACAAACCTGTCAGATATGAAGACCCAGTCTCGGAAGAACCTCTCCAGGATGAAAGGACACGTGTTTGAGGAAAAGAGATTATGCCCTTATCGGCAGGACACCAACGAAGGAGTTATTCCACGGAATATGAGAAGACCGACACCGTCAACCCAAAGGAATGAGTACATGAGTTTTGTACGGGACCATAACTGTCACACCCTAGTTAGTTCAAGCATTAGAGTGTGCATCATGTTTAAATTCCTCTTAAATTTGAAATGGGGAAGACAGAACCCCCAACACCCCCCCTGAAAACAACTAGGGTTTACTAAAATTATTTTTCAATGAACCTGAAATGCCCTTCTAAAAAGTTCACTCTCTTTGTCTTGGGTTAGAACCTCTGGCAAAATTGGTGCACAATTTTCTAGGTCAATAGAAGGTCATTGAATTAAATCATAAGTATTTGATTTTGGGCATTTAAATGCTATAAAATAATTTAAATGCTCAAATAATTCTGGAAATAAATGTATACTGTTGGAAATATTCTAAACAGAGCCCACATTTATTTTCAGGATTTTTGGAAACGTTTTAGTATTTTTAATAAAGCCCAACGGTTGCAGTTAAATAGAAAAACAGAAACAAATCAAAAAAAAAAAAGAGAGAGAGAGAGAGAGAGAGAGAGGGAAGCCCACCTGGGCCTTACCTGTGCTGGCCCAGCCCACCTGGCTCGGCCCAGCCGACTGGCCTTGCCAGTCGTCGTCCTCCTCCCGCCAGGAGGACAAGGAGCGCGTGGCCGGCGCCCGCGGCCACACGCCGGCCACCTCCTGCTTCTGCCGACGCCTTGGAGACGTCCAGGGATGCCACGCCGACCCCCACGTCCCCCTCTCATCCTCCCTCACTCTCCCCCTCGTCTCCCTCACCCTCTCCCACGATGGCCGAGTGCGATCCTCGCCGCCGTTCGCCGTAGACGTCACCAGAGCCACCCCCTCACCCCTCGGACAAGCCCAATAGCTCCGCCTCGTCGCCCTGGACCTCTCCGCTAACCCACGCGACTCCAAATGCTGCCGAACGCCGTCTTCGCCCTCGTCTTCAACCTCGGGCACCCGAGCCGTCTCCGGTCGATTCGTCGCCGCCAGGACCTCCCCGAGCTCGCTGACCCCCTCTCCGACCCCGCTGTGAGCTCCTCTTCCTCTTCCCCTAGCTCCCGTGCTCGTTTGGCCTCTGTAGTCGCCACTTCCACCGCACCCGAAAGCTCCCCGCCGCCGGCCATGGCGCCATCATGGCTAGAGCCACAGTGGCTCGAAGCCAAGCTCACCGTTGTGCTCAGCGCAGCACCAGGAGCCCGTAGCCACCACCAGCTCTTTCTCCCGTGCACCGTAGCGTCGAACCCAACCCCGTCCGAACTCCGGCCGCCGCTGCCGAGCTCGCCGGCGTTGTTTCCGGCGTTCCCGTGTCCAACCACTTGCACCACTAGATGTGGCAGCTCCCCAGCTACGCGTAGCACGTCTCCACCGGCGATTTGGTCACCGGAGGACCAAATCCAAAGCTCTCCGCCGTCTCGGCCTCGCCGGCGACTCAACGCCGGCGGGATTAGCCCCGTTGACCAGGGGCTTGACCCCACTTTGACTCCATCTGAGACACTGATGTGTGGGGCCGGCTTCTAACTAATTTAGATTAGTTTAAATTAGAGCTAATCACTCTGTTAGAGGTTAATGACGCCGTTAACTACCCCTCTCTCACTGACATGTGGGCCCAGAGCCTAACTAACCCAGTTTAGTGCTAACTAAACACTAACCAACTCTGTTAGTTAGCTGAGAGACTGATAGAAGGGGCCCACCAGTCAGGTTTGACCTGGGCTGGCACCTTTGACCCGCTGACGTCACAGTGACGCAGTGCTGGCGCATTAATTCAATTTCTGGATTTATTCTTTAATAGGAAATTCCAGAAAATAATCAAAACTTCTAAAAATCATAGAAAATCAACCATAGCTCCAAATGCAAAGATTTATATATGAAAAATGATCAGAAAAATTCAATCTATCCATCTGTAATGGTTTCATGCATGACAAAACAAGTTAACCTTGTTGTTTAAGCAGAATGAGGTAATGCACTAATAAAGCCATGTTTAATAAGCTAATAATTGAATCTTTGACTCAAATGAGTTCATCCCTTTCTGTTTTAGCTTGCATTAGGCCAAGACACCTTCATCTTGCCATGTCATAGCATGCATCATATTGTTGCATATTGCCATGTGTTGATTATGTTTCGGTGTGTCTTTCGTGGTAGGTTCTGCCTCCGAGGATAACCTCGAGTATCCGTCTGAAGGGCAGTACCCTACTACCACTACAATAGGCAAGCAACCCATTGATCATTCCGATACAAAACCATGTTCTCGCTTCTGCTCTGGTTTACTGCATTAAGACAACGCGATTCAAACTGTTGTGTGTTACGGTAGTTGAACCCTTATCCTCTGCATGACCTGTCATTGGCACAGTAACTAGATGAAACCCACTAGCATGTGTAGGAGTTGATTGAGCCATGTATGTGATTCCTACCTTGTTATGCCTGCTATGCTTAGAGTTGTGTCAGGTCTGGTTCATCTGGGTGATGGGCTAGAGTGATATGATATGTCGGTAATGTGAGGAATGTGTTGAACATGTTTTGGTAAAGGTATCAATGAGAGGCCATGTAGGAGTACATGGTGGGTTGTTTCATTGAGACCGTCCATAAGAACTGAGATCTGTATGCGTGATTTAAGATTCGGCTACTACCACACATTGGGCCCTGAAATATGACCCCGCTCGACTTACTGACCCCTCTCGCCCTCTGTCCAGGAGTTGCAACTAGTTTCTGGTGTTTGTAGGACATGTGTTGGCGGTCGTGCGTAGCGCTGACCCTAGGGGTGGGCTATGATGCGGTAGATACACTGTGGCCGGGTATGCCGGGCGCCCGTTTGGCATCTCGGGACCCTGTACACATCGTTTGGGGCCGTTGAGGACACCCCGGCCGGATTTCCTTGCAGATGGAACCTGAATAGGCGATAAACCTGGACTAGAGACTTGTGAGGTTAGTCAGGTCGTGGTCTACACCCACGTCGGTTTTCGCTTGAAGTCTGCCGAGCACATGTCGTGTGCAGACGCTAAGTGGTGGAAACATGTGTGATGAAGTACACCCCTGCAGGGTATAAAACTATTCGAATAGCCGCGTCCGTGGTAAAGGACTACTTGGTTGCCTATGCAGTTCATAGACAAGTTAATGGATACTACTAAAAGACTCAAGATAAGTGTGAGTACCGAGAATGGCCCTCTCGTAGGATGACGAGGGAGGATCCTCGGTGGAGTATTGTGTTGGTGAGTAGTGGACTCGTGTGCGAAAACTATTTTACTGGTGGAGTTCCGTAGGATAGCTTAGCCAAGAGTCAAAGCTGGCTTGCTGCAATAACCCCACCTCCTTCTTGAGAATAAGCATGTATAGTAGGTTCTGTTGTAAGACTTGCTGAGTACCCTTGTACTCATGTTTTCTTAATTACTATTTTCAGACGACAACACCGCCCCCTCCGATGGGTTCTACGTAGACCTTGACGTCGATGAGTGACTAGCCACCAAGGTGGTGATCCTGGCCATGGAGGGCCCTATGTAGATAGACAGGCTTCGAGAAGCTTTCTTCCTTTCTAGTGTCTGTACTCAGACTAGTTGCTTCCGCATGTGCTTGTATGATTGTATGACTTGAGTGTCGGGTCATGTGACCCCTGTCTGTATGAACATATTATGTATGGCTCTCTGGAGCCTTTAAATAAAGTACTTGAGTTGTAGAGTTTTGTTGTGATGCCATGTTGTATGTACTCATATCGGGCATATTGTGTGTATGATTGAAATGCTTGGTATGAGTAGGATTCGACAATCTAGTTGTTTATCCTTGGCAGCCTTTCTTATGGGGAAATGTAGTCTAGTGTTCCTCGAGCCATAGTAGTCCGCTACAGCCCGGTTCACCGGAGTCCTGCTAGCCCAGCACTACTGTTCAGGACACTTGACTGGCCGGCATGTGTTTCACTTCGTTCCTATGTCAGTCCCTTCGGGGAAATGTCACGCGGAGACTTTCGGAGTCCTGTTAGCCCAGTGCTACAGCCCGGAATCACTCGCTGATGACCGACATGCTCGATGTGATTCATGTATGCCTGTCTCCATAGGTCTGTGCCGCTTTGGGTTCACGACTAGCCATGTCGGCCCGGGTTCTCTGTCATATGGATGCTAGCGACACTATCATATATGTGAGCCAAAAGGCACAAACGGTCCCAGGCCATGGTAAGGCGACACCTGTGGGATACCGTGCCTGAGGCCGCAAAGTGATATGAGGTGTTACCGGCTAGATCGATGTGGCTTGGAATCGGGGTCCTGACAATAACCCTGCTTTTAAGTGTGGTAGCACACTAGACCATTCCGATCAATGGCATTGCTGGAAGACCCCCAAACCCTAACATTTTCTTGCTAGCCTCTTAGAATCTCGAGGATGAGATTCATTTTAAGTGTAGTAGGTTTGTAACATCCCAAAATTTTAAATTTTGGAATGTCATATTAAATAAATATTTTTTGATTGTTTGTTGGATTGTGGTGTGATTGCTTGTGTGAAACTGAGTGCAATTTGAAACTTTTTGAAAGTTGAATGAGAGGGAATAAAAAGACTTCCCCAAAAGTGTTTCCATCTGAAATGGTTTGAAACCTCATTTGAAAGTAATGCAAACTTCATGCCACTCAAGGACTTTCAAGAGAGGAGATGAAATGACTTCAGTGTTTAAATGAAAGAGAGTGGGGATTTAAACCACTTCTGAATTCCATTTGGAATCCTTCCCATTTGAATAGTTTCAAATTCCTCTGACCCATTTCAAAAATAAAGAGAGGAGCAACATGATACTCCAAACCAGGGGCAAATTTGAAATATATTTGAATGAGGAAAACAGAAAAGATTTGGAAGTGGTTTGAATTTCAATTTCAAAACCATTTAGGAGTTATTTGGCTTTTAATCAAATTATTTTTCTCCTAAAAATAACTAGAGGGAAATAAGGGTAAAAGACTGGCATCCTTCACATTATTGGCGAACTTAGTTCATAGAAACAAGCAATTCAACCATTCTATGGGTAAATCAAAAGCGCCACTTGAATATTTTTCACTATCCAATCATACACGCAAAAAGGGGCGACGCCACCATAGGAGCTAGTATGGGCGGACGCCTCAGGTGGCTGGAAAGTGTGCACCTAGTTTGAGTCGTCCAGGTTGGCCCATGCTAGTTTTGTTCGTCCCAACGCACGAGCAGGCAATGTAAAAAATGAAGAAAAATGTTTCAATTTGGATGGGCCAATAACATAAGTGCAAGGCAAGCCCTATAGCAGGCTCACGGCCCAAACGAGCGCCTCCCATATCGATCGACAGTAGGAAAAATCTCAATTCATTTGCTCCAGCCTCCAGTCTAGTTCGCTCCTAACCTAGCCGCCGCTGGACAGACCGACACAGCACTTCCTCGCACCCTCGTTGGAGGGCGGTCGCCGGGCTTCAAGTGAACGGAAGGACAAGAAGATGAAGATCCAACCCTGGGTGTAGCCTGCGTGGGAGGCAGCGGCGGCAGCACGAGCATGGCATCGAGCTTGCGCAAACGGACAGTCGTAGCTTGCAAGAGTAGCATGCGCAACGAGCAGGTACATCACATACCTGATTATATCTAATTCAACTCTTCAATTTCTGGCCAATAGTTAAACCTGACGGTGTTGTAAAACTGCTTGTATGTAGGGAATCTATGAGAAAATGAAACCAATTTCTACTTATTTTATAACTCCCTCAATCAATATTGAACTGACTGAATTTGATGTATCTAATCAAGTTTCCGGTGCAAACATATAAGCTCATGTTGTTCTTGAGCCTGAAGTGTCTAATGAACAGACTGCTAATGAAGGATTTGATGCAAACATTTTACATGCTCCTGGTGATGAACATATGGTGTCTAATGAGGGATCTAATGCAAGCATTTTGCAAGCTCATTGAAGGATTTAGTGTCTAATGATGATCTACTATGTTGATAGAGACAGAGATTTGCAGGCATTGATGACAAGCAAATTATAGTGCATTTTCATAGCTTGAGGAAACGTCGATGCCATCTACCAGAAAGTCGTCGTATCATGACAACATAGCATAAATACTTTTCTAATATGTTGTTTGAAACTATTGGCATACTTGTGCAGGATAGATATATTGATATGCAGTTTGCGCACTTTGCAACCCACTCAACTCCCCTAGTTGATTTCCCTCTGGCTTGGTCATCACTCTCTCGCACGTCCTTTCTCGCCTTCAACGTCGCACCATGGTATTATGGAAAAAACTATGTTGTTCTCTTTAATTATTATAAATAAGCTACAAAACTACACACCGATAGTCCACTTGAAATGGAACAAATTTTGACCCACAAATTAAAGTGCTACAAACTACACACCGAGGGGCCCGCATGTCATGAAACAAATTTGGACCCATATACAAATTAAAAATAAAGGACGAGGATCGAACATGCGGCCGGGCCTTCAAGCCGCACGTCAATAGGCAATATACGTAGAATAGCAATGTTTGTTGTACCCCCTTTGTTCACATAATGTTTTTATATTACCACAGCCTAATTAATGGATAACATGTAATATTATTTTTAGTACTATTCGCCTTCACTTACTGGTGGGTTCCATGTGTGCTCTCTCTCTCTCCTCCCCTTCTGCGTTTAGACGCGCGGGCAAACAGGAAGAACTCGCGGGCGGTGTTGCTGTTGACCATATTTGGACGCGTTCACAAGTCACGACACCAGTTTCACGTACTAGCCGCACTAGTCAGTGTGTACGTGCAATGCACGTTAATATGGAAGTATATTAAGTGCATGTGGATATTAACTACTAGGATACTGTTTTGTGTGTAATCATGTGATTAGCACTATTTTTGGCATGAAATTAACTGCATGCTAAACGTGTTGAGCGCTCGATATTGAAGCAGTCTAGGTCGTTGGATGACAAGGAATACATGTGGCTTGATGATGTTTTATATTTAATTTGATACGGCTCTAGCAGAACATTCAATCGATCAAACCATACATTTCATTCAGTTTGACTCCGACTTTAAATTATATGACGATTGATATAAAATAAACGGAAATGATAAACGATCAGATTTTAAGCATGGCAATCCGAACGTTTTTCATGGCAAATTTAGATTATGCAGCGGCGGTGGCGTATCGCGGTGGGAAGCAGCTCCTCTGTCGTGCTCTGTGTGTCATCGGGCCACTGACCGACGGCGACGGTGGTGTCTTGCGTCATTGTTGGCGTACTCCTGGATGTTGGCCTAGCTTCAAGGAAGGCCAAAATGTTCCGGACTTTGGAGTGAGTCAACTGGCGGGAGGAGGTGACTAGCGTTGGTGCAAGGAAGCGGTCGACGGCAGCCATCCATGCCGCTGAGGGGGGCACTGGCACCTGCGCAGGGACAGGCGTTGTCAACGGCGCGGCGGAGACATTCGTGTGCACGGGCACCGGCACGGGTGTGCGCGTCAGTGCACGCGCAGGCGCATGCGCTGGCAGGTGCACGGGCGCGTGAAAGTCGGCGGGGACCTCGTGGAACCCCGTGGGATCAAGTTCGGCAACAATGTGCGGCTCCCAGCCCATCAATGCCACGGGGATGAGCGCTGGTGCAGTCGGGGCGACGGGAGCCAGAACGGGAGCGGGGACAGGCGTGACGTCTTCCCGCAAGGCCAGTTCAAGCTCGTCCGAAAGCGCCTTATGTTCTTGAGACTCCGGCTGGGGGTCTTCCTCAGGAAACTGGAACACTAAGGGCAGACCATCGTGATGCGGCATGGCGTATGTTTAGGTCAGGCTAGTTGGAGGTAGACGACAGGAGAATCGGAGAGGAAGAGAGAGGATTGTAGCGATACCGGGTAGTGCGGGGCTGATTTTAAACTGCGGCGCCGGCGACATTAAAAGTGGGAGCAGTTGGGATGATGGTGGGGGGCGGAGCCTGGTCAAAGGGCTCACCTCCCGGTGTGCCTGCATAGCGGTCTGCTCGCACGCCTCCCTGACAGCCGGCGTAGCGGTCTGCTCGCATGCCTCCCGTCGACTCGCACGCTTGCTCGGACGGCACCTGTCATGAGAAGTGGGGACTCGTGGCGGCACGTAAACACCCACGGTTTCAATAGTGAAAGCGTTCGCCTTAACATGACAGGTCTTTGTTCCAAAATACCTTGGCTCTTCATTTGTGCAACTTGTCATAAGCAGCTTGTCTCAAATTGAAGAAAAAAACTTACGAACTAATATTTGTGCCATATCACGTGACCATGCTTAGTTTCAAGAATTTATGCTCACTTTTGGATTTTCTGAAATTTAAGATCCAGGATTCGAACAATATCATAACCTGCATCATGCAATAAATTTTCAAGCCGTACATATGTCCTGTTGTATTTCTTAAGAAAGGATTTGGTCAAACATTTTGCTTAGTTAGACTTCAGACAAGTTATATATGTAGAGTAAAAGGATAATCCCTCCGTACCAGTGCATTGCCTGATATATTAACTCAAGTACTAGGCACGAAAAAACGGGCTCAATTTTGTGCTCATCCTGGTGTAGTAGTAGTACTAGGCAATGCAGTTGACGGGTGACCTTGACGAGCGGCGACCGAGGGAATTGAACCGTGCTCGGCACGGTAGGTAACGTTGTCTAGTTACTAAAGCATCCCTCCGTTGTTCATCGGTAGTCATTATGGACTGGGGACTTGAGGGGAATTTCCTAGGGATGGAATTCTGGCCGCCAGATATTTCGACTTGAAACGCTGAGGCTCGACTGGTTGGGGTTGCCTAATGTGCATACCACGCACGCCACCGAAGGACACGAGCCCGGTTTTTTTAGGATCAACACGAGCCAAGGTCTGGCTGGTACACCGTTGGGTCCTACCATTCGAGAATATGAAAGGAACCTTTTAAATTGTCGAACGAATCTATGTGTATTACAATACCCGTATTTTCCTTGCAAATACTAATCTCAATGTGGTAATTGATTTGTGACCAGTTGTTGAATTAGAGTGAGTTTGTGATATAGTGATCTCAACGTGGATTTCACATTTCATGGTATCCCTAGTAAGTTTTCCAATGCAAATTCAAATTTAAAAGATGAACAATATGGAGGTGAGAAAACTTTGTATGTATCAAGCATATGACCACACACACACACATAGAGAGAGACACACACGCACGAACACAACAACAATCCAATAAGTATAGTGGATCTATTTTTCCAAACCATGCATGTATGACACGAATTCAAAAATACTCCTTCTATTCCTAAATATTAGTCTTTTAGAGAGTTCAACAAGTGACTACATACGGAGCAAAATGAGTGAATCTAGACTCTAAAATATGTCTATATACATTCGTATGTGCCAGTCCATTTGAAGCATCTAAAAAGACTAATATTTAGGAACGAAGGGAGTAAAATGTAAGACATCCATGGTCCTCGGTTCAATATTTAAAATGAACATGAAACTAAAACATGAATATTAAGTCTAGTACTATAGTACATGCAAATGTTGTGTTTAGGCAGAGCTATGATTGTCGGGGGTCAACCCCTTGACCTTAGATAAAATTGTGGAGCTCTGTTTAGGGTTGTTTAGATTATATTTGTCCCCACCCTCCCAACCACCGATTGGTTGTGCACCCCCACCCCTCCTCCCTGGGAGAATATCATGTTCCCCCATACCTTAGATGCTATATGCCGATACGAGTTGCTTGGAGCTTGTAGATCTGAGATATAGCAGCTCACATGATGTGTCTTAATATTTTTGCAGGAAACCTTGATGAGTTTGAGAGTTGCACACAATTTGTACAAAAACTACTTAGATGCCCTTTGATCCCATATCCAACGACCTCGAAGCTCGTATCACCGTAGCATCTAAGATGAAGGAGGACATCATATTCTCCTGTATGTAAGAATATCATGTGCTACCACACCTTAGATGCTTTGGTGATACAAGATCTTTGGGGGCGTTGGATTTGTGACCCAACACCTCCTCGGTGGTTCGAATGGTTTTTTTGCAGAAAAGCCCCAAAAGAGTTTGGCCACTGCTTACAAGCACAAAGACTGCTCAGATGCCATTGGATCTCAGATCAAACGACCTCCAAGATCGTATCACTGTAGCATCCAAGTTGCGATAGCACCTTATGTTTTCTCGCACGGGAGAGTATGAGGTGCTCCCGCACCGTAGATTCTATGGTGATATGAGTTCACTGAGATCTAACGGCCCACAGTAGGAGGTTTGAATGTTTTTGTAATATACGGCTGATAGAGTTTGGGAAATGTGCAGAAAGTACAAGTACTACGCATGTGCCATCTGATCACGGATCATACGACCTAGATTCTCATATCACCGTAGCGGGTAATTAAGCTACGGGGAGGACCTAATATGAGCACCGGGGAGCCGTTGGATCGAAGATGCAGCGGCACACACGAGGCCTGAATGTTTTATTTGCAAAAAAACCTTTGGAGAGTTTGGAAATTGCGCATAATTACAAAGACTGCTCCCAAGCCATTGGATCTCACTTCCAACGGTGTAAAAACTCGTATCACCATAGTATCTAAGCTGCGGGGTGGATGTGATATTCTATGACGTTGTCATTTTTGTTCGTAAACTTGCAAAATACGTGTAACTCGTGTTGTTACTTGTCTAACCGCGCAAAGTGTTTGTTCAAAAAAACCATCCTACACTGAAATATCGGAACAACACACGGGGGTCCCACTTGTCATTAATCAAATTTGGACCTAAAACTAACAAATCTGAAAGACGAGATTCGAACTGGCAACCTGTACTACAAAGCGTAAGTCGATAGCCTGAAAAAACAAATGGTTGTTGGCTTTGTCCCATAACTTGATTTTATACAGTACTTGCGTTGAGTAGAGTAGAGGGAGTGCCTCGTCAACACGTGCATGACCGTTGTCTCACTTACTGGTGTGTGACGCCCGGGTAATTAAGCTACAGTGCTCCTCTGCTAATGATGCCATGTCACCTCAATTATAGTTGCTAATCTCGAGTTAGTTCTAAACCGATTCAAATTCAAATTCAAAATCAGGCAAACGATAAAAGTTTTCAAATATTAAAACTAAAATGTTCGGAGTGAACCAAATATTGCATAGATAATTATGATGGGAAAACCGCACATTTATAAAATGTTTAAATACAATGAGATAAATAAAACAGTAGCAAAACAATTAATTAAATACCTTTTATAATTAATAAAATGTCAAACTAAGTTATTTGGGGTCTAGATTTTTTTGTGTGACTATGGACTAAGTTGAAATACTAAGTGCATATTTTACTAAATTAAAATGCAACTAAAATAAAGAAAGAAAGAAATAATAAAAGAAAACAGAAAACAAACAAAAGGAAAAAAAA